>NW_027361677.1:13550000-14065000 GCF_039654945.1 Dendrobates tinctorius
GGCCACCTGTTGTGAGTTCATTTTCCCCTTCACCATTGAGGTCTGATGAACTCCCTCTTCTGGTGAAGGAAGGTAGTGAGGCTGATTACAAAGCACCTGAGCAGAATGATGATGACTGGGTGACTGGAATTGCTGACTGGATATAAGGCAGCCGACACCCTTCTGCCTTGCGGGTGATTTCTCTGAGGGATTCTAGGAGACCAGTCTGATTCCTGCTCCTCAAAAGGAAAATACCCGAGTACTGATATAGTCTTTTTGAAGCCTAGCGTCTTCAGGGCTTTTTTTCCCTATCAGTCTGTTGGCTCTTGTTTTTGAGAGGGTTTTGGCGGATTGCAGACAGCAGCTTTTCTATTCCGTCCTATTTAGTTAGCTTGGGCCCCATCATTTGCTCAGTCTATCTTTCTATCTGTGTGAGTGTTTTTTCATCTTGCTTCACCGTCATTATATGTTGGGGGCTGCCTATTGTTTTGGGGTCTGCTCTGGGGCAGTTTAGATTTCCCTTTCTGTCTTTAGGCTATGTAGTTCTCCGGCTGTGATCGAGGGGTCTAGGGCATCGTAGGAACCCCCCACGGCTACTGCTAGTTGTTGTTAGGTTCAGGGGTCTGCAATCCGATAGCTGCCAACTTCTCTGGTTTTCTGGACTTAGCTAGTATTTCTGTTTTTGTCTCCTACGGTGACTCATTCATAACAGCCACCGCTATCAGTGACTTATCTACAGCATTCTGCAATGCTGTAGATAAGCCTCAAATGTAACCTGAAAGATAAGAAAAATGACTTAGATTATACTCACCCCGGGGTCCTGTCCGATGGGTGTCGTGGTCCGGTCTCGTGCCTCCCATCTTCTAGCGATGATGTCCTCCTTCTTACTTTTGCTGCGGCTCTTGTGCAGGCGTACTCTGTCTGCCCTGTTGAGGACAGAGTAAAGCACTGCAGTGCGCAGGCGCCGGACCACGACACCCACCGCACCAGAACCCACCCCTGGGTGAGTATAATATAACTCGTTTTTCTTATCTTTAAGGTTACATCGGGGGCTTATCTACAGCAATACAGAATGCTGTAGATAAGCCCCTGATGGCGGTGGACGCAGCTTATAAGCTGAAAATGGGGTGACAGATTCCCTTTAATTTAAATGTTGCTTAACTCTAAAGTTTGGGTTTAAATTATAAGAAAATCAATTTAGAAAAATATTAAGTACCGGAACCTCGTCTTTCCACATACAACAGCGCTTCAAAAGAATATTTGCAATTTGGTTGTTTTTAAAATGGGGAGCAAAATCAATAGGATCTGTGATATATTTTTTTTTTTTAGAAAACTGTAAGACGCTTTAAGCTTTCCCACTGAGTTGTTTAATATATTGTACTTTAATAGGAACTGTCCCCATCGGAATCTGAATTCAACTCTTTACTTCAACCTTGGCCTCTGTTATTGCTTTTCAGCAGAATGTCACGAGCAATTATCTGGTAGAAGAAGTGTCAACCACAGGGACTATTGCATAATTATATCGGTGCTATCATGTCGTAGCAAACCAGTGAATGTATAATTATCCATCAGTAGAGGCCAGGACTAACATTTGTATGAACACTGTACTTATAATGCATGGATTTTCCATGTACGGTTTCAGAAGATGCTGAGCGTGTGCTTTCAGACAAGGCCACTTTACGTAGATTTATAGGCATTTTCTTTTCTTTTCTCCGCAGGTCTTGAATGTATAGGAAAACGACTGTACAGATGATCTCAAGGGTTATGTATGCATTTTATAGAAGCTTGAAAGGAACATGGAAGCATGCCGGAAAAATAAAACCTGAATGCTTAAGTAATTTTTTTTTTGTAGATGACTAGTAATGAGCGAGTATGCTCGTTGCTCAGGTTTTCCAGAACATGGCCGGGCGTCCTCCGAGTATTTTGGCTCAGAGATTTAGTGTTTGTCGACACAGCTGCATGATTTGCGGCTGCTATCCAGCCTGAATACATGTGGGGATTGCCTGTTTGTTAGGGAATTCCCACATGTATTCAGGCTGTCTATTAGCCACAAATCATGCAGCTACGTCGACAAACACTAAATCTCCGAGCACGCCAAAATACTCGGAGGATACCCGAGCATGCTCGGGAAAACCCGAGCACCAAGTATACTTGCTCATCACTATAGATCACATGAACTACTTAAACCTATTGTTGTTGAGGCTAATTTTTCTTTTTTGTTGTTTTTCACTCCCATTATTCAACTTGCCATAACTTTAATATAATTTGTGTCGACATGGGGCTTGTTTTCTTCAGATCGAGCTGCGGTTTAAGTGATACCATTAATTTTACCAAATAATGGAATAAAAAATTGTGCAAAAAAATTCAGATCCACCATGGTTTCTTAATTTTGTATTTTTTTTAGTTTGTTTTTGTCTCGTGTATTTTTTAATTTATAAAAAGTTATGCTTTTTTGTTTTTGTCGTTGCTGTTTTTTTATTTTTTTTTACTATATACTTTATTTTTTTGGTTCCAAAAGGGTACTTGAACCTGAGATCATCTGATCACCATTTCTGTATACTACAATACCACAAAATGGCAGCACATAATAAAATGACATCTGTGGCTGGGCTTCACAACAGGACTAAAATTGTGGCAAGAAGGGGCTTTATCAGACCCCCAGTTAACATTTGCACCCAAAAAAACCTCCAGTTGCTGCTGTTACAGTCAGATACCAATGGGGAAAAAAAGCCATAATCTGAAGGGAAGGGTGCAGCTCAGGAGTTGAGCCCACTTCATACATGGGGACCTTATTTCCTATGTATAAAATGTTTTTAACAAAATTCTTAATTTATTTTTCTTCACTTAAAAAGAAAAAAAATGATGCAAGACTGGAATCATCGTAATTACATGTACAATAAAGTTTCCTGGTAATTTTTACTGCACAATCCTCTTAAAGGGTCCATACCTACTCAAGAATAGGAGATAATTTATTCCTTTCTCGTGGTCTGACCGCTGTGACCCCCAGAGATCTGGAGAATTCACTGCACATGACTATATCTGCAAGTCCCTGTGACAGCCTCTCACTATCCAGATTCACCACAAATCTGCTGCTGCATTCCCTGCCTCTGCTTTTATACAGGCTATCATAATGTCTCCTGATAGTCTATGCTATATCATGTGATGTGATAGCTACCAGGCATTATGGGGAAGTCCGGCCAAAGTTATTTGATCCTTCTATGACTGATGCTATCTTCAGCAGTGTGCAAAATGGTGCAATTTTAGGGGATTTTTTCCATACTGTTACTACTCTTATTCACCTCAAAACAGCTACTCTTTGCCCTGCCCCTTCTTTTACACAGGGTATCATAGACTCTATAATTGATTGTGCTATATTTTGTGGTGTGATACCTGCCAAGCATTATGGAGAAGTCTAGCCAAAGTCATCTGATTTTCCTTTGGATGATGCATGTTGTTTTATAGTGTGCAAAATGATACAATTTTAGGCAATTGTAACGTCCTTTCATTATCCAGATTCACCCAAAAATGTCTGCTGCATTCCCTGCTTCGGCTTTTATACAAGTAAGGGTCTTCCCTCCCTATTGGCTGTGCTGTACCATGTCCAACAAATTTCTAAAACTTCAATAGAAACTCAATGTGCATCAAATAGATTCACTCATCTCTGAAAAGTATGTCATAATAATAAGTAATAATCCATGTCACCAGGATGGATGCAGTTTGAAGTATTTCTCAGGCGCCAATTTTATTAACTGTGGTTAGATCAGCTCAGTCTGCTGCTTAATGAGATAGTCACAGGAATGCGTCTCGTTTAAATTTTGAACTGGTTTATTAAAACAGGCTTCCTAAAACAGTCCAAACAAAAGAAACAGACATAGTCAGTCGTCTTGACATTTATGAAAGCCAAATAAAAGTAGCAGTCACCAGGGAGCACAGGAAAAGGGGGTGAAAGAGGAATATTAAACGGGGTGGTCCAATGCAGCTCCAGCCGTAAACCTCCAATGGAGGATGATAAGCTAGGACAGTGTGAGTGTACGGTCAGAGGAGCGCTAAGGACACAAGGACAAAGCAAAAGTTTCTTTAGCCCACAACGCATTTCGACGGCCATCGAAATGCGTTGTGGACTAAAGAAACTTTTACTTTGTCCTTGTGTCCGTAGCGCTCCTCTGACCATACACTCACACTGTCCTGTCTTGACATTTATGTCGCTACCAGCACTCAAAACCGTAATCGTAACACTAACACAAACAGCACTCCATATAGTCCTTGTAACTGCAGCATTCGCCCACACAGGAAACAGGATTCAGCTTGGATTACCAAGAGACCACCTCTGGAGGTCAGCTTCCCTCCAGAGTATACAGGAAATTCATTTTGTCAAAAGGCTTCACTTTTTACTTCCTTGGATCCCTCCCTAGGGTGGAGATATGGTGGACAGCCATCCCGCCCAACTCTTGAGCTGTTCATAATAGATCTGGACCTGTCATGGCCTATTAACAGCTCTCAGCACATAACATACTTGAGCAAAAAATCCAGGTTTATATCACTGAAACTAATAACCTCAGTGAAACATATCTCAACTCTAGTACATTACCAATGACCCTCTTACATAACCTTCTCGGAGAGCCCCTATAAAGAGTAGAAGTTTATGAGTTCTTAAACACATAAATTGACAATAGATGAGTTTTAATTTTTGATAAACCCACCTTATCTACATTTTATCTAATCATATCTATCGGCAGTCATCCTCTAATGGCTGTATTGAATATTATAGCCTGCTTTGTGTTACTCAATAAATTCCCTTGACCCTGAATGCTGCATTGCCATCTTGCAGCTTTGCAGTATGCGTATGATAACTTCATGCAAAGCTTTTTTTTACTGTCCTGGCCAGCTTCCCATTTCAGGGACACTTTGCCGTTAGATGTGTCAATTTATAAGTATTGTGAGCAGAACACTTTGTGCAGACATAGGCCACTCTAGCAATTTACAGCACTGAATTGATAAAAGACTCTGTACTTTGCAGTTTTCATTGAGCTGATTGGAGGAAGAAGAAAACAGGCTTTTACTACATCATGTATGGAACGAACAAAGGACATCAAGGTTGCGCGAGTTTAGGTTTTATTTGTTCGGGAGACAAAATTGACAATGTGTATTAAAACTTCGCAACAAATTAATTGCAAAAAAAAAATCATAACTTCTTTATACTCTCCATTCTCTGTTCCTTTTGACCTGATGGGAATGACTAATACAATCCCTTCCTCTACTCTAGGCAGGCTTGCCAACGCTATATTACTGCCAAATGGTCCCATGGGTAGTGCAAAGCTGAAGACTTCGGTGTATAGTTCCTGTAATAACAATGCATTCCCGCTGATTAAATACATTTGAAAAAAAAAATCAAATAAAAAATAATATGGGTAAAGCTTATTAAGTCTCTGAAAAGGCCAGACTAGATAAAAAAGCCTATTAATATTTTATGGAAGAAATGCAGTCAGTTTACATAGCGTGCTGCAATGGGAAATATCCCCTGTTCTTGAGTGACATCATTTAACACCTCTTTCCTTTCGAAAAGTGCTGCGCACGTGGAGAAAATATTTTCCTTATGAAATATTAAGCGAGCC
Source organism: Dendrobates tinctorius (assembly GCF_039654945.1). NCBI lineage: Eukaryota > Metazoa > Chordata > Amphibia > Anura > Dendrobatidae > Dendrobates > Dendrobates tinctorius. The sequence goes on from NW_027361677.1 coordinate 13,555,592, forward strand.
TCTTACATAGGAGTTAGTTTACACAGGACGAGGTAAACAGGGTTTTCTTTGTTAGTTCGCTGCATATTTCATCAATTTGCGAGGTGACCTAAGAGACCGCCTGTTCCCGCATTGTGATAGATTGAGAGATAATGAAACATTATTATTGAATGTTATGGAATATTTTGCTTATGCTGTATTGCAGCTTGTTTATCCAGGGTCAATCGCATCTGTAACTTTAACTAAGACCTTTTATCTTGCAAACATCCATTTTTTTCACACTGGTAAATACCATTGTTTTTATAAAAATCCAGTGAAGAGATGTTTAGTGTTGATGAAGTTCCAACATTGTGCTAGAAATTGCTGTACGGGTTCAAAGCGGTTTTCTTTGCACTGATGGCAAACTGATGGGGATGGATGAATTCAAGAGGAAGAAATGCAGGAAAGGATTTTTATTGAATGCTTGTACTATCAACGCGTTTCAAAGTCATCTAACTTCTTCCTCAGGAGTACACAAGGACATATAGGTTATGACATGAGGAAGAAGTTAGATAACTTTGAAACACATCAACCATTCTATGAAAATCTTTTCTGCCTTTCTTCATCTCGAGAACTCATCCATCGATGTGAGTTTACCAGCAGCGCAAAGAAAACCACTTTGAATCTGTGCTGCCCCTAAGGGTCCAGTCGCCACAGAGGTACTGCACGTCATCCAGAGGTGTGGTATCCCACCCTCAGGTAAGGCAGGGACACCACCCAGGACTCCAACACTCGCACCCAACATACACCAGTTCAGTCAGGGCATCTGGGTGTACTCATGGGGAGGAAGGCCTCATACCTCTCTGGGGAGTAAATGGTGTTGGTAGGTGAGTGGGAAATGTAGAGAAGGGGAGGAGCTTAGGAGGTGGTGTGAGAGAGGGTATCCAATCAGTGACAGTTGATGGGCTGAGTTAAGGCTGAGGTAAAAGGTAGATCATTCTAGAAAGATCCAGTCAGTTGGTGATGGGACAGCAGAGAAGTCGGTCAGATGCAGGGGAGAGAGGAGTGAGGAGGGCTGAAGGAAGTTTCTGGAAGGACAGAAGGGGTCCTAGGGGCACGGGTAGTGCGGAAAGCCACCCGTGGGTCCCGTATCCAGACGTGGAAGGACCAGGCCACAGTGGGGGAGCTGGCCCCTAAATTTAGTGGAGAATAACAAATGAGGTTCCGCTAGCAAGCTGGAGGCTGAGGTAACTTCAAGTGCCTCAGCCGCAACCTCAATTTTTCCCCAAAAAGGCAGCCAGATAGGAGCAAGGGGACTTTGAGAACGTCACCCGAAAGGGTCAGCGACTGCAGGCTTGGGAACAATGCTTGTGAAGGGGCAGGAGAGAAAGTAGATATCAACGCAGAGAGGCGGCCTAGAAAAGTGAACATCAAGGGGAGTCCTGAAAAGGTGTTCCCAATCTACCTGGGCGTTCGCTGGACCCCTCCCCCAGAGGACACAGTGCCAAGCGGGTCACCGTGTGCACAAGAATCATGAGTAAAAATCGTGAAACTGCACCCTGCTGTGTCCTTCGTGTCATTTGCATCTCACCTGCTCCATACAGCACGCACCATTAGAGTCACCCACTCACCCGTTACCATCTTAACTGCCCTGGGACACAGCTCTGCCCGTAGAGAGCTTCACCATCTCTGCTGCCCTAACACCATCCCAGAGGATCTGTTTTGCAGTGTCGGCTACCCTTGCCAAATACCACGGGTGGCGTCACAACATATTCTCCGTTTCTCTGCCATTTCCCCATCGTTTTTCCTCATTACCATCATCATCCTTAATTTAACAACCATTTTATAATTGGACACCCAGGGCAACGGACCTGGTCACTGTCACCGTGACACATCTCCTTTAAAGAGCCTGACCGGCCCGGTACCTAGTAGCCTAAGGCCCTGTGGGGCGCTCCAAATCCACAGTTATGATGACCCACGGTTTGCAACAGCTGGTGTATGCCTAAAGATTGTTGCAATTGTAATGTTTCCAGGTGAGCGAGCATCCGCTATTTCTTACCTGTTTTTAACCAGTTAATACCCTATTTGCACTTTTTTTTGCTTTCCAGTCCCTGAACATTGTGTAAGGGCTCGTGAAGGCGACTATATTTTCAGTCCGAGTGCAATCCAACAAAGCATTGGATCACACTCAGACAAATCTTATGTCTACACCATTCACATGTCCGATTTTTTTCCTTGGACCGAGCTAGTCCAAGGAAAAAATTGCAGCATGCTCAATTTGCATGCATGATTCAGATCACACTCTGCCATGCAAGTCAGAGTCCATGGAAAAAAAATCGGACATCTGAGAGCAGTCCGATTTTCACAGGCTAAGAAAATGGAGACGATAGAGGAATTGTTTTTTCCACCTTCTCATCTGAGAAAAATTTTTACTAGGTGACCGATGAGAGATAAGAAGATCTAATAAGGTTTGAATGCGGCAAATTATGTGGTTTGTACAGAGAAATTTGTTTTGCCACAATTTTTTTCTCTGCTAATCAAATTTTCCTTATTATGCTCTGTACTCACTTGAAATATCCAAGCAGGAAGTAAAAAATAAAAATTATTACACACCATTCGCCTGTCCTACTATCCTTGCAGCCTGCCATCTAGTCCTTCTTGACTCTGTGTTTCCCCTTCCCTCATCACGCAGATCATCTTCAACCTTATCATCCCAGGTCCTGGCTTCCAATAATACTAGAACTCTAATGCTGTAACATCACACATTGTAAGATCGCGCCGTCATGTTCTGAGTTCTGAGAGCACAGTGCGCAAACACATTAGAGGCTTGGTCATTCCGGAATCCAGGGCCTAGAGTAAAGAGGCAAAAAAGGACCTCTGCAACAGAGGAAGTAGGAAAAGAGATGCGCTATGGATTAGTTGGCAGGCAGAGGGAATGTCGGGACAGGTCAGCGGCAGAAGAGTATTATTAGTGTATTTTTAAAAAAAAATATTTTGCCTAGCTCTCTATGGTTTGTTGAATTTGCATGCAGGGAATTAAAATAAAATGTATTCTACAGAATATGAATATTTGAAAAATTTGACGAGCTTTCAACTCCACTCAAATAAATTTGCTCATCTCTAATTAAGATGTTATATTTAAAGCCAGGAAAAAAATTGAAATATATCAAGAACTCTTTGAGACAAGCAATCAAACTTGCATTAAAAAGATGGTCAACATGCACAATACATGTTTGAACTGAAATTTCGCAATTGCGAATCTCGTTTGGACAAGGTGGCAAAACTATCAATGAGGTTGTCTTTTGGAAAGGTCTCACGGGATCTGGTGATGATATTCCAACATTGTGTTAATATATTTATATTCAAAGTTTTTATAAAACTGTAATATAGTGAAACTTTTTGAAAGACAAAAAATTGAATGAAAATAAGCATTTTACAACCAAAATCTGCAGAAGTTCAACGTCAAGGAAGGGTAACACAACATGTCCAGTTTCAGATGTTGGTCCAAAATTATTATGTTCCTTATACAGCTACAAGAGAGATCCACCAGACCCAATATGCTACATAAAATAAAGGTAAGAATCACGTTCCAATGTGATCACATCTTACGATCAAAGACTCAGCACAAAATTTTGTGCAAAACAGTTCACCCCGCTATTCAATTCAATATAGAATTTCTTAGTAATTTTCACGTATTTCCATCTGAAACATGACTCTTCCAGAAAATGTAGCATACATGTATAGTAGATGCAGGTGCCACCAGTAGGATCCTAATATACCATAACTCAATATGGAGTCGCTATTGTACACAGCTGTCAGTGAAAACATCAGAGTAATTCACCGTGACACATTTCTTTGACATCATTGAACCAAAGATCAAGCAGAAGACCAAAGAATGGTGGAAGTGGCTTGCAGTCTTATGTGAAGATCTAAGACGTATGCCTTTGTTGTGCTTTTTTTCAAGAACTTAAAAAAAAAAAATGAGGGCTACACTATTTTAAATCAAATCCTGAAAATTTTCCGGAGATTTATAACGAACTTAATTGTATTTATTCTGGATCAATTCACTCAATTTTAGATAAAGGAATTATTAGTATTATACAAAAACTAAGGACCTAAATAATTTTGGTCATCCCTACTGGCCAAGGAGACTCACATGATGGCATTTTCTTTCTGTTTTCCTCTTTAAAGACCAGGTTCTTTAAAAAAAAGTGATCTGGAGTGGAGAGAAGTCATAATTAAAGCTTCAAAGATGGAAGTATCTCAGACAGCTTGATAGTTATACTGTAGATACCATCTTTAGGAATGATCTTGAGTAGGAAGCTATTTGAGCCTCAGAAATGGAAGGACCTCGGAAAGCATAGTAGTTGAAAACCCTATCATGGGGAATTCTACTTATTGAAAAAAAGGGTCTATGTTAAGACTTATGGGCAACACAGTCTTCATATCTTTAATGGAATGCTAGCCACATTTGCGTATTGTCCTTTTTAATAAAGTCTACAGCAGTGGTTCCCAAAATCCAGTCCTCGCTGACCTCAACAGGTCATGTTTTTAGGATTTCCATAGTGTTACACATGTGGGAGAATTCCTGATGCCTTGATGATACTTCCATCACCTGTGAAATACTAAAGAAATCCGGAAAACATGACCTGATGGGGGCCGCGAGGACTCGAGTTTGGGAACCACTGTTCTACAGTAACTAAGGATCATTTGTTCTTGGGTGAATTTCCCTAATGTAAAAGATGCACCTTTAGGCATTTATGGCAAATCCAATTGGTATTCCATTAATGTTAAAGATGGGAAAACCACTTTAAATTCAGATGCAAATGAACTACATGTTATGTAGAGTAATGGCATTTACATCAAAGTCTGCATTTAGAATATTGGGTAAATATATTTAGAAACCATTCTGGACTTTATAAATTCACCTGATTAAGGTTGTCATTTATGAAATGTAATTTTGATTTATCCCCGGCATCGCAATGAAGTTAAAGGTTAATTACAGCGAATGGCAAGAAAAGCTCGAATGAGGATAAATTTTTGAAACAATGCCAGTAAAACCGTTCACAGAATTCCAATAAATGGTTACAGTAATTGACAATGATAGATGCACGGACTAGTGGCTGAGAACTGAGCAAAACAATTAATGCTATAATGAAGAATGATTTTAAGTTTTATCTTCAAAATTTAGGAAATTGTGAGAAGTGCATTAAAAACAGAATGGAATTTCTTGGTTATTATAAAAATTATAGGCCACCATATTGCTAGATCCAATGTGGACCACCTTATTGACAAATCTTAGGGAAAATCCCATGTACTCCTTCATAAAAGGTCTCTTTTTTTAGTTTGACATAAGATATGATCTTGCATAAGTGTTTCATCCAATCATTTCCCATCATCCATTACAGGTATGTCCTCCTTGTTGAAATTCTAATTAATCCTGTATGTTCTGACAATAAGGGCGCATTCAGAAGTCCATGCAAACTGGTCCAACATTGGACCACAATGCATTGACCGGCAAGTGGTCTACAAACCCAAGAGTGACAACTTCATAGAAATACTGTAAATGAAGCTGCCTGCCTTGAGTCAGTCCGTGCATTGTGATCTAATCTCAGACCGATTTGCACAGACATCTGCATGTGTCATGACTCCTAAGAGCTTGTGCGCATGGCCGGATTTTCTGTCCGAGAGTGATTTTAAAAACATCGGATCACAACCTGAGCAATATTCAGGATTGAGAGTCCTCAGTAGTTGATACCTTTTAATGGCTAACTGAAAAGATGGTAACACATTGCAAGCTTTCGAGACTACTCAGGTCTCTTCATCAGGCTGGACTAATACAAAATCTGAAGAGTCACATATTTATGCACAATACAGCCTAGAAAAAATGCAATAGATAAGACAAGTGACGTGAAGCAGAACTATCAATATGTGGCAAAACATTTCTGTATCCCTGATCACAGCAGCGTGGATATGAAATTACTGGTATTGAAAGGTAACTTCAATTCTCAGAGAGAGAGACGAGTTTGGGAGTACAAATTTATGACGAACTTTGACACTCTCAGTGCTGGAATGAATGTGTCGCATGGATTTATGTCTTTTTACATCAATTAAGGAATTTCCTTTTAAAACCGTGTGGGGGCATCACAACACAGAACTAGACCCCAATCAGAGGACCATAAAACATCCGGACTCCTTATCTATGAACTGGTCCAATGTTTATATTTATGTTTCTCCCTCTCCCATATTGATAGTTCTGCTTCACGTCACTTGTCTTATCTATTGCATTTTTTCTAGGCTGTATTGTGCATAAATATGTGAGTCTTCAGATTTTGTATTAGTCCAGCCTGATGAAGAGACCTGAGTAGTCTCGAAAGCTTGCAATGTGTTACCATCTTTTCAGTTAGCCATTAAAAGGTATCAACTACTGAGGACTCTCAATCCTGAATATTTTTCTATCTACTGGCTAACACGGTACAAAGATATACATCTTCCCTGTATCAACCTGAGCAATGTTATTCTATGGGTAGCGCACATGTTTGATTTTTTTCCACTGACAAAACCGGTTGGAACAAAATATCTATGCAAGTCCGAGTTTGACACAATATCTCCATCTTCTCCTCAACCAAGAGACTTGGATCATGCTATAATCACGAACTGATCAAACACAGTTGTCTGGACCTGCCTTATGCTGATGTGTTTCCCTCACATTAGTTGGCTGCAACACATAATGGCTTCACAATGTGGATATTTTAGGACAATTACTATGAAAACTATGAAGTTTTCATTAACTTACTTCTCATTGGCTGTAACTTTTCATAAATATGACGTCAGGTGTACGCAGATCCTACCCTCTCCATTCCATGCCCATACTGGCGCAGCTGGGCAAATGTTGTGATATTTTTGCTGTGCTTCAGAGTTGCGCAAAAATATTGCAAATTATTAAGATGTTCAATGCCAGAATTCTGGCATTAGCATCATAGTTGATAACTACGCAGAACATAGGCATGAAGAAAAAAGCCCAAAGAAAGTAAATTATAGTCCAAAAATAATTTTATTCTTTAAAAATAACATACAAATAAATCAGTACTGGATTCATTAAAAAAAGTGCTGCTATTAAATATGGGGACAAGTAAGGTATATGAACCATCTGAGTCAAGCCGTACTATAGTAATGAGAACACTAAATGCCTATTGGTATGTGGGGATAAAGTTGTTCCCCATGAATTAGATAGGGTGTCCATCTAAAAGATTGGCAACATAGTGTGGCACTTACATGTATAAATGAATGGTTAGTTGCAGCGTCCTCTCGGCCCCAACACACGTTTCATCCAACTTCATCAGGAGGCATTGTGCAAAAGTATTGCCACTAGTGATGAGAGAACGTGCTTGGAGAATGTCTTGTCCTAGCATGCTCAGGTGTTATCCAAGTATCTTGAGCGTGCTCCTATATTATATTAGAGTCCACGTGGCTGCATGATTTGAGGCTGTTAGACAGGCCTGAACACATGAGGGGATTGCCTGTTTGTTAGGGAATCTCACATGTGTTCAGGCTGTCTAACATCGGCAAATCTTGCAGCCGCCAGGATTCAAACATAATATATGAGCACACCCAATATACTTGGATAACACCTGAGCATGTTCGGATAAGATGTTATCCAAGCACGTTCACTCATCACTAATTGCAACGTATTAAGGTGTTTAAAGAGGTTGTCCCCTACTTTAACATTGATGACCTATCCGTAGGATAGGTCATCCATGTCTGATCAGTCAGGGTCCGACGCCCACTGCTCTCTGTCTCGGCAGTGGTGGTCACTGACCGGAACCACTCAATCGTGGAGCTACTGATTCTTCTGATAGTGGCCATGGCAGGGTGCAGCACATCTATTTCCTATTCAAATCCACAGCCGATACCGAGAACAACTCATCGGCCCGGATCCTACACCCAGCATCCCTGCCGATCAGACCTTGATGACCTATCCTAAGGATAGGCTATCAATGTTAAAGTAGTGAACAACCTATTATTGTGGCGTAAATACCTTACTGTATCAGGTCCCAAATATTAAAAATCTCAAAAAATAACAAACATACAAAATAAAAATGTAATTTTTGGAAAAGAAGAATTACTGTAGCTCAATCCTAACACTAATTCCATGTGCCTATATGTTGATGTTTGGGAAAGGATGCTTTGGCTGCTAGAACAAAGATCTATAGATAATGAGAAGCATTCGTAAGAAAATAAAATCCAGGGACGTTTATAAGCACAAATATTTGGATGAAGCATTTTGAGCCACATAATCATGGTCATAGCTCAATGTCACTTTACAGTTGAAGAGAAGAGGAAAAATGAAAATATATGAACCTGATTGGTTGCTTCAGGTAAAGCAAAAGGGACTGGGATAATAAACAGTTAACAAAGAGTTTCATAAAGTTGCAATCAAAGTCAATAAGGTAAGAATTTAGTATTAGCTGGCTAGTCAGATGGAAATTTCCCAATCCTTATTGCCCCGCTAATAACTATGAACACATTGCACATATTGTATACTATAGGGTAATGTTTCTGCTTGCTGACAAAACAAGATTAAGGACTTCCATAAAAATGTGGCTTTGGTGCTTGGTGGTGTAGCTTTGGTATATTTTATGTGCATTGAAAGCACTGATTCTGTGTCTGAACATTATTCAAAAAGAATAATGCAAAGGCTGTCATGGGGACTACGGACAAACAAAGACTTTGGAGCTGATATAAAACGTGCGCTGAAAAATTATCTTTCAAGGTTTAGACTATAAAATCAACATAATGGACTGCTCACAATTCATGAGACCAATTTGTTAGATATGTGTAGAGAAAGACAATTATAGACCATTAATCCAATATGAAATGTTTGAGCCTTGGAATCTCTAAACTAAAAATGCTTTAGCGAGATACGAAGCCGTGAAAGACACCAGAAAAAAATATTTCAGACCATATACATTCAGAATTTGGTGGGACATGTGGCACAGGATCATTTTTGTCCTCATATGAATGCAGTGGAGGATAAGCTTGCGCACCTCTGCTCCATTCAAGAATGGGATGGATCTAGGACACTTGTGCACCGAGCTCTGGAGACCGTGTCATGGAGATTATTATATGATGCTTTGTACTACAAGGACGGGTCAGAAATGTCCCACAGTGAACGGCCGCCCTCGTCGGTCTCCTATCTGAGAACATAGAGACTTTTGTTCTCATCTCATAGCTCAGTGCACAGCTTGCTGTTGCTGGTGGTTAAGCACCCATGGGGCAGCATGGTAACACTGGGGCTTTCTTTCTCTTGTTGCTGTTTTCATTGGTTCAGCTCTGACCAAGAACAATGAGATTCCTCCTCTCAGACACATCTCAGAAAATGAAATCATTGATCACAAAGCAACCTGCTCTTCCTTTTCATGACCTGTCGGTGGGCACTGATAGGCATATTGATCACCTAGCTATCAGGTAATGCTATGGTGGCTCAGTGGTTAGCTCAATTACCTTTCAACACTTGGGTCCTTATTTCAATTGTGGCTAAGGTTGGAATAATTCTACCTCTCAGTTTTACTTTAGAAATTGCAAATGGGACCTTCTCTAGTTTTTCCTGACCTTCCTATAGGTGCCGGGAGTTATTTTGATGACTTACGCAGAGTTTAGTTCTCAGGCAGCATGATGGTGCAGTAGTTAGCAATGCTGGTTCCCTGGGTTTAACTCTGACTGAGGACTATTAGATTCCTCTTCTCAGGTGTATTTTAGAAATTGTAGTCAGTGATTATAATGGGACCTCCTCTAGTTTTTCCTGACCTTCCCATAGGTGTCGGGAGTCATATAGATGACTTACCCAGAGATTTGTTCTCAGGCAGCATGATGGCCCAGTGGTTAGTACAGCTGCTGTCAAATGCAGGTGCTTTGGGTTCAACTCTGACTGAGGTCAAGGAGGTTACTCCTTTCAGGTGTAATTTTGAAATTGTAGTCAGTGATTTTAATGGTACATGCTCTAGTCTTTTCTGTCCTTCCCATAAATGCTGAGAGTCCTATTGATGATCTGGCCAGAAATAAACTTGCAGGCAGCATGGTGGTTCAGTGGTTAGCTTGGTTACCTTTCAATGCTTGGGTCCTTAGTTCAATTCTGGCAAAGGTTGGAATAATTTTACTTTAGAAATTGCAAATGGGACCTTCTCTAGTGTTTTCTGACCTTCCTATAGGTGCCAGGAGTCATATTGATGACTTACCCAGAGTTTGTCTCTCAGGCAGCATGGTGGTGCAGTTGTTAGCACTGCTGCTGTCCAATGCTGGTTCCCTGGGTTCAAATCTGATTGAGGACAATGAGTTTCCTCATCACAGGTCTACTTTAGAAATTGCAAATGGACCTGCTCTAGTTTTTCCTGATCTTCCCTTAGGTGCTGGTAGTAATATCAATGACTTTGCCAAACGGTATCTGCTGAGCAGCATGGTGGCTCGGTGGTAAGCTCAATTACCTTTCAATGCTTGGGTCTTTAGTTCAATCCTGACTGATGTCTGAATAATTCTACCTGCTCTAGTTTTTCCTGATCTTCCCATTGGTGTTGGTAGTAATATCAATGACTTTGTCAATGTGTGACTTCTGAGCAGCACAGTAGCCCAGTGGAAAGTGCTGGTGCTTTGCAGCATGGGAGTCCAGGGTTCTAATCCCACCATGGATGACATCTGCAAGGAGTTTGTATGTTCTCCCTGTGCTCAGGTGGCCTGCCACCCATGCTCTAAAGACATACAGGTAGGTGCTAATGATGGTGTTACCTGTGCAGCATCCAGGAGGGCTGCTTGCCCCCTTCATTGGGCAAGTAGCCCCAGTCCTTATTGGATGAATGTGCTAATACAAGTGATTGGCTTGTATATAAGCAGCTCAGGTGCACCTGAGCTGTCACCTTTTTAACAAAATGATCTGTTATAAAACACTTTTAAAAGGTGACAGCTCAGGTGCACCTGAGCTGCTTATATACAAACCAATCACTTGTATCAGCACATTCATTCAATAAGGACTGGGGCTACTTGCCCAATGAAGGGGGCAAGCAGCCCTCCTGGATGCTGCACAGGTAACACCATCATTAGCCCCTACCTGTATGTCTTTAGAGCACAGGGAGAACATACAAACTCCTTGCAGATGTCATCCATGGTGGGATTAGAACCCTGGACTCCCATGCTGCAAAGTACCAGCACTTTCCACTGGGCTACCGTGCTGCTCAGAAGTCACACATTGACAAAGTCATTGATATTACTACCAACACCAATGGGAAGATCAGGAAAAACTAGAGCAGGTAGAATTATTCAGACATAAGTCAGGATTGAACTAAAGACCCAAGCATTGAAAGGTAATTGAGCAAACCACCGAGCCACCATGCTGCTCAGCACATACCATTTGGCAAAGTCATTGATATTACTACTAGCACCTAAGGGAAGATCAGGAAAAACTAGAGCAAGTCCATTTGCAATTTCTAAAGTAGACCTGTGATGAGGAAACTCATTGTCCTCAATCAGATTTGAACCCAGGGAACAGCAGCAGTGCTAACAACTGCACCACCATGCTGCCTGAGAGCCAAGCTCTGGGTAAGTCATCAATATGACTCCCGGCACCTATAGGAAGGTCAGGAAAAACTAGAGAAGGTCCCATTTGCAATTTCTAAAGTAAAATTATTCCAACCTTTGCCAGAATTGAACTAAGGACCAAAGCATTGCAGGGTAACCAAGCTAACGACTGAACCACCATGCTGCCTACAAGTTTATTGCTGGCCAGATCATCAATAGGACTCTCAGCATTTATGGGAAGGACAGAAAAGACTAGAGCATGTACCATTACAATCACTGACTACAATTTCAAAACTACACCTGAAAGGAGGAACCTCCTTGACCTCAGTCAGAGTTGAACCCAAAGCACCAGCATTTGTACTAACCACTGGGCCATCATGCTGCCTGAGCACAAATCTCTGGGTAAGTCATCTATATGACTCCCGACACCTATGGGAAGGTCAGGAAAAACTAGAGGAGGTCCCATTATAATCACTGACTACAATTTCTAAAATACACCTGAGAAGAGGAATCTAATAGTCCTCAGTCAGAGTTAAACCCAGGGAACCAGCATTGCTAACTACTGCACCATCATGCTGCCTGAGAACTAAACTCTGCGTAAGTCATCAAAATAACTCCCGGCACCTATAGGAAGATCAGGAAAAACTAGAGCAGGTAGAATTATTCAGACCTCAGTCAGGATTGAACTAAAGCCCCAAGCATCAAAAGGTAATTTAGCTAACCACCGAGCCACCATGCTACTCAGCACATACTCTTTGGCAAAGTCATTGATATTACTACCAGCACCTAAGGGAAGATCAGGAAAAACTAACGCAGTTCCATTTGCCATCTCTACAGTAGACCTGTGAGGAAGAAGCTCATGATCCTCAGGCAGAGTTGAACCTAGGGAACCAGCGTTGGGCAGCAGTGCAAACAACTGCACCATCATGCTGCCTGTATGCTAACCTCTGGGTAAGTCATCTATATCACTCTTAGAAGCTATGGGAAGGTCAAGAAAAACAAGATCAGGTCCATTTGCAATTTCTAAAGAACAACTGAGAGGTAGAATTACCCAGAATCGAAGTAAGGACCCAAGCGTTGAAACATAATTGAGATAACCACTGAGCCACTGTAGAATTAGTTGACCAGTCAGTTCTGACTGAGGTCTGAGTAATTCTACCTCTTGGTTGTTCTTTAGAAATTGCAAATGGACCTCCTCTCATTTTTCTTGACCTTCCCATAGGTGCTGAGAGTGATATAGATGACTTCCCCAAAGGTTAGCGCTCAGGCAGCATGATGGTGCATTTGTTAGCACTGCTGCTGTCCAATGCTGGTGCCCTGGGTTCAACTCTACCTGAGGATGATGAGTTTCTTCCTCACAGGTCTGCTTTAAAGATGGCAAATGGAACGGCTTTAGTTTTTCCTGATCTTTCCTTAGGTGCAGGTAGTAATATCAATGACTTTGCCAAAGTATATCTTCTGAGCAGCATGGTGGCCCAGTGGAAAGCACTGGTGCTTTGCAGCATGCGAGTCCAGAGTTCAAATCCCACCATGGATGACATCTTCAAGGAGTTTGTATGTTCTCTGTCCTGGTTGTCTGCCACCCATGCTCCAAAGACATACAGGTAGGGGCTAATGATTGTTTTATCTGTGCATCATCTGGGAGGGCTGTTTGCCTGTCCATTGGGCAAGTAGCCTCAGTCCTTATTGGATGAATGTCCTGATACAAGTTGTGAGAAATTGGCTTTCTATATAAGCAGCTCAGGTGCACCTGAGCTGTCACTTTTTTTTAAAAAAGTTTTCTTGCCTTTTAAATAGGGACCTGATGTACTTATATATACAAGTCAATTACTTGTATCAGCCCATTCATCCAATAGGACTTGGGCTACTTGCCCATTGAAGGGGGTAAGAAGCCCTGGATGCTGCACAGGTAATACCATCATTAGCCCCTACCTGTATGTTTTTGGAGCATGGGTGGCAGACCACCTGAGCACAGTGAGAACATACAAACTCCTTGCAGATGTCATCCATGGTGGGATTTGAACCTTGGACTCACATGCTGCAAAGCACCAGTGCTTTCCACTGGGACACCGTGCTGCTCTGAAGACATTTGTTGACAAAGTCATTGATATTACTACCAGCACCAATGGGAAGATCATGAAAAACTAGAGACCTCAGTCAGGAATGAACTAAAGACCCAAGCATCAAAAAGTAATTGAGCTAACCACCATGCTGCACAGCACATACTCTTTGGCAAAGTCATTGACATTACTACCAGCACCTAGAAGATCAGGAAAAGCTAAGGCAGGGCTCTCTGTAATTTCTAAAGTACAACTGAGAGGTGGAATTACTCAGACCTCATTCAGAATTGAGCTAAGTACCCAAGGATCAGGATTTGAACTCTGGACACCCATGCTGCAAAGCACCAGTGCTTTCACTGTGCCACAATGCTACCTGAAAGATGACTTTTAGCAAAATCATTAATATGACTCTCAGCACCAATGGGAAGATCAAGAAATCATTGAGCAAGTGCCTTTACAATTTCTGAAGAAGACCTGTGAGGAGGATTTACTCCAACCTCAGTCAGAGTAGAACTAAGGACCCAAGCATTGAAAGGTTAGAGAGCTAACAACTGAGCCACCATGCTGCCTGAGACCTACATGATCTCTAGGTCATTAATATGTCTATCAGTGCCCACCGACAGGTCATGAAAAATTAGAGCATGTCCATTTGCAATCTCTAAAGTACAAAAGCAAGGTTGATTTACTCAGATCTCAGTCAGTATTGAACTAAAGACCCAAGCATTGGGATTTGAATCTTGGACCACCATGCTGCACAGTACTAGTGCTTTCCACTAAGCTATTGTACTGCTCAGAAGAAAACCTTTGGCAAAGGCATTGATATTACTACCAGCACCCATGGGAAGATCAGGAAAAACTAGAGCAGGTCCATTTGTAATTTCTAAAGTAGACCTTAGAGGAGGAATCACTCCAACCTCAGAGAGAGTAGAACTAAGGACCCAAGTATTGAAAGGTAAGAGAGATAACAACCGAGCCACCGTGCTGCCCAAGAGTAATGTGATGGCTAGGTTATCAATATGCCTATCAGTACCTACTGACAGGTCATGAAAAGGAAGAGCAGGTTCCCTTGTGGTCACTGATTTCATTTACTGAGATGTGTCTGAGAGGAGGAATCTCATTGTTCTTGGTCAGAGCTGAACCAATGAAAACACCAACAAGAAAAAGAAAGCCCCAGTGTTACCATGCTGCCCCATGGGTACTTAACCACCAGCAACAGCAGGCTGTGCACCGATGTATGAGATGGGAACAAAAGTCTCTGTGTTCTCAGACAAGAGACCAGCCATTCACTGGGGGACATTTCTGAGACCTACCTCTGTATGTCTTTGGAGCATGGGTGGCAGCACACCTTGCAGATGTCATTCATGGTGGGATACAAACCCTGAACACCCATGCTGCAGAGAACCAGTACTTTCCACTGAGCCACCGTGCTGCTCGTAAAATGACATTTGGCAAAATCATTGATATGACTGGCAGAACCAATGGGAAGATCAGGTCCATTTGCAATCTCTATAGTGCAAGAGAGAGTTAGAATTACTCAGACCCCAGTCAGTTTGAACTAAGGACCCAAGCATTGAAAGGTAATTGAGCTAACCACAGAGCCACCATGCTGTTGAGAGGAAAAACTTTGGCAAGGTCATTGATATTGCTACCAGCACCTATGGGAAGATCAGCATAAACTAGAGCAGGTCCATTTGCTATTTCTAAAGTAGACATGTGAGGAGGAATTATGACAACCTCAGTTAGAGTTTTACTTAGGAGGTAATGACTGAGCTGCCCGAGAGTTTTTTTCTGGTCAGATCATCAGTAGGACTCTCAGCATTTATGGGAAGGTCAGAAAAAACTAGAGAAGGTATCATTACAATCACTGACTACACTTTCTAAAATACATATGAGTGGAGGTAACTCATTGCCCTCAGTCAGAGTTGGACCCAGGACACCAGCATTGGACAGCAACAGTGCTAACCATTGGGCGATCATGCTGCCCAAGTGTTTACCTTTGGGTAAGGCCTGTATCACACATCCGTTTTTAGACGTTCGTCAAAATCAGCAGTTTTGCAAAAAAAAAACGGATCCGCCATTTTTTTGGGCGGATCCATTTTTTTTTCCCATAGACTTGCATTAGTGGCTAAAGTGGATCCGTCCAAAAAACGGATCCGTTAGCATCCGTTTGTGGCAAAATGGAAACGGATCTGTTTTTTCACACTTTGGTGGACGCCAAAAAACGGATGTGTGAAACAGGCCTAAGTCCTCTGTATGACTCTCAGCACCTATGGAAAGGTCAGGAAAAACTAGACCAGGTCCTATTTTCAGTCACTGACTACAATTTCTAAAATATACTTATCCTCAGTCAGAGTCTAACCCAGGGCACCAGCATTGGACAGCAGCAGTGCTAACCACTGGGCCATCATGCTGCCTGAGCACTAAACTCTGGGTAAGTTATCAATATGACTCCCGTCACCGATGGGAAGCTCAGGAAAAATAGACTTAGCTGCCCAACACATCTAACCAATCTGTTCATTTATTTCAATTTCTAAAGTGAAGCGGAAACCAGGGTCAGACTGGGCATCTGGCGATCCAGGCAAATGCTAGAAGGGCCTGTCTGGTCGTGGGCTGCCTTGTCTGCTACATTGTTAACAGAATTCATGTTCTCAAGACACCCATAATGTTAAGAGTTGTGATGGAGCATAAAGTCGCTGACTCCATCACTTACCCCAGCAGGTCACGGTTATCATTAGAAATATTGGTCTTGTAGAAAATCTTCCTTTCCTCCATCCAGGATAATATTAGTAATATATCCCATCTGGTTCATGGAGACGGGAACAACATGGGCCTGTGTGATTTCAAATGCCAGGACTGAATTTTAGCTCCAGTCTGTACCTGAAGACAATGATACCAAGCACCTCAGCAAATTTACATGAGAATGACTGAAAAAAATAGAAAAATTAAAACTGCTGCAAAGGCCAAGTCAATAGTTCCACCTCATCCCAAATAAATGCTGTGAGTAAATCTTAAGTGTGTTCTAAAGAAACAAATACCTACATAAGGGGGTTATTTGAGACTTTGATTACTTTTTTTTTTCTAATGAGACAAGGAAGTTACAGGCTGGTAGTTGTTAAATACCTGCTTGTTCTGCCCGATGCCATTCTTTTCTGACTCAGAGCACTTAACAGAGCACCTCTCCTTCTTTTAGTAGGTTCTGTTGCTGGGTCGTCACTGCAGATGCCATGCTGACAGACTTCCGAGTTCCCGGTGCCTAACCTTGGGTCAATTACCATGACATCAAAAGTGACGCCACATCAACAGATCAGATTGGAAAAGAAGAAGCAGCTTTGTCAATGTGATGTTACTGGAAGACAGAAAATCACCGGAAAAAGTGGTCACTAATCCGGCACAGATCAGCATCGGGCAGAACAGGCAAATAATTAGCAACTACCTGCCTCTAAATAAGTAATGTCTTGGATAGTGTTGAGTGATACCATCCGATATCGAGAAGTATCGGATCGGATTGGATCGGACCGATACCCAAAAAGTATCGGGTATCGCCGATTCCGATACTGGAAACCCATGCAAGTCAGTGGGGCACAAATATCAGAATTAAAAAAAACCCTTTCTTTACTTGCACATCCGGTTCGGGAGGGGGGAAGAGTGTGGGCGGTGCGTGGACGGACACTTTGTGTGTCTGTGTGTGCGGGCGGGGTCTGTACGGGCCTCTCGGGTGTCTGTGCGGGCCTGCCGGGGGTCTGCACGGGCCTGCCGGGGGTTGTGTGTGTGTGCAGGCATCGTCCGAGGGGACTACAAGTCCCATCGGGCTATGCCTGCTATAATGACGGTGACTGACACATTAGCCAATGATGGGACAGTAGTAGTCTCATCATCCAGCTAATGTGTTGAATGTAAAAAAAACAAAACCATACATACTACATACATACTACATATATACTACATTCATACAACATACATACATGCACACTACATACATACTACATATATACTACATTCATATAACATACATACATACTAAATACATGCTACATATATACTACATTCATACCATTCATACAGCATACATACATACTACATATATACTACATTCATACAGCATACATACATACTACATATATACTACATTCATACAACATACATACTACATACTACATATATACTACATTCTTACAACATACATACATACATACTACATTCATACAACATACATACATACTACATACATACTTCATATATACTACATTCATACAACATATATACTACATACATACTTCATATATACTACATTCATACAACATACATACTACATACATACTACATATATACTACATTCATACAATGTATGAATGTAGTATATATGTAGTATGCATGTAGTATGTATGTAGTATGTATGTTGTATGCATGTAGTATATATGTAGTATGTATGTATGTTGTATGAATGTAGTATATATGTAGTATGTATGTATGTTGTATGAATGTAGTATATATGTAGTATGTATGTAGTATGTAGTATGTATGTATGTTGTATATATATAGTATGTATGTAGTATGTAGTATGTATATATGTAGTATGTTTTTTTTATTTTTTACATTCAACACATTAACCGGATGATGGGACTACTACTGTCCCATTATTGGCTAATGTGTCAATCACTGTCATTGTAGCAGGCATCGCCCGATGGGACTTGTAGTCCCATCTGACGATGCCTGCACACACACACAACCCCCAGCAGGCCTGTACAGACCCCCGGCAGGCCCGCACAGACCCTCGGCAGGCCCGCACAGACCACGCATCATGATGACATCATTTCAGCAGCCAATCACAGTCACAACACTGGCTCATTGCATTATGGGAACTTCCGATTCCGGTATTCGATATTGAAAAAATAACGGTACTCGGTATCGGAATTCCGATACAGCGAATATCGGCCGATACCTGATATTTGCAGTATCGGAATGCTCAACACTTGTCTTGGATAACCCCGTTAAGCAACTTTTTAAAGAAGAGTGTCTCAACTTTCCACCAGAACAATGTGAGAGACTGATAAAGTCACACAGAAAATCAGTATTTCAAATTATTGCTGCTAATGGTGGTTCTACAATTTACTAATTCATAAGGTGTACTTAATTTTCACACATTGCCTCTACATTTTGTCCTAGTTTAATTAAATAAACAATGACAATCAGTAATTTGTCTTATGTTGTTTTCCATCAGTGATTGAATTTAGCCTTGGAAGGTCTTAAAATTAGGTAAAAGCAGATGGCGGTGAAACATGGTCCAAGGACATGCCACGATCTATAATGTGACCATGGGTCTAGTGACCCAAACTCATAAATAAGGCTGTTTAGTTTGGGTCAGGAGACCCCCGTCCAGGCCAGATATTGTGGTGCATACACAGACTTCTCAATTCGGCCTAGTGACCAGGTGTTTAATATTATGTTCAGATACGTAAAAACCATGTAAAGCAAAAAAGGGTGAATTTAGTTTTATGTATGCAGGTAATTTAGCTCCATAATAGAAAATTCACTTTAGCTACGAAATATTAGTGAAAATGTTTAAAAAAAAAAGTTTGACTTGGAAATCAAATTATTCAGTCATGATTTGCACCTAAATAACTTGCAGAGTATCCATAATTTTATCATCTTGACTTTAAAGGGAATCTGTTTTTTCTCATATAAAGTAGTGCCAACACCTGTAACACCTTTCTTACAGCATTCTAGAGAGTGGTATATATGTCTCCAATGCACTCTCCATAAAAAAAAATAACAAATAGTTGTTATTATACTCACCTACGTGGGGTCCAGTGCAATGGGAGTCACTGTTCTTGATCCGTCTCCTCCTCTTTTCTTGCAACCGTCATTCTCCTTGTTGCTTTTGTGTGGATGGCGTGCTCTACGTCATCCACACAGTGGCCTCGGTATCGCACCCTTAAGCAGATAAACGTCTCTGCCCTGCCAAGGCCAAAGTAAAGAATTGTGGTGAGCATGCATCGACGCTTTTTGGCCTTTACAGTACTTTTCTCTGCCCTTTCAGGAGCGTGATACTGAAGACAATGGGTAGCTGACGTAGAACGCATCATCCACACGAATCAAGAAGAGAAAAGGCAGTTGACCAAGACTAGTGATGCCCATCGGGCTTGACCGCCCTGTGGGTGAGTATAATAAAAGCTATATTTTGTTTGGGGACTGCTTGGCCCTAATTTATATGGGAGAAAACCTGGTGACAGATTCCCTTTAAGGCATGTAGATAATTAATAATAATGAAAAATGAGCATTAGAATTAACAAAGTTTAAAGTTTATGGTCCAGTGTTGAAAGTCTGTGGCTGTGCTCTTTTTACTTGAGTAATTAATGTGGTACTATTCTTTTATCTTTGCTAGTCCCATGGAAATTTTTTCACTCATGGAACTTTTAGATTAATCTCACGAAACAGCATCGGCTACTTGAGTGCGGAGCTCTCTCCACTAAGCCATGCCTAGTGTTTGGGATTTCTTCTAACAATTATGCAAAGCCTAAATGTTTTTCCTTTACTGTATATCTAATAAAGGTTTGACTTTAGAGGTGTTTCTCTTAAGATTCCGATATATACTGTATGATGTATTATGTTAGAAGAGACTTCAAATCGACCTTTGCAGTTTTTTTTCTTACATCTCAAATTAATGCTGGAGGCAAGCGTTGGACGAGGGAATACTTGTGAATAATGTATTGGACTCCCTATTTCTAAAGAAGGCCATAACTATTTTA
Source organism: Dendrobates tinctorius (assembly GCF_039654945.1). NCBI lineage: Eukaryota > Metazoa > Chordata > Amphibia > Anura > Dendrobatidae > Dendrobates > Dendrobates tinctorius. Next base: position 13,575,921 of record NW_027361677.1, read on the forward strand.
CATAAGCAAACCATTGATATGTACTTATTTAGCTTTTTTCTTGACTCGAAATATACTGGGATGCAGTGGCATAACTACAAAGTTATGGGCCCCGGTGCGAACTTTCAAATGGGACCCCCCAATGCCAAAATACATGCACATCTCTGCTCCACACACCTCGTACACACGTGGCTCTGCACACCTTGTACACATGCGGCTCCGCTCCGTACACCTTATACACACGCAGCTCCGCTCCGTACACTTCTTACACACACGGCTCTGCTCTATACACCTTGTACACACACAGCTCTGCTACATCCACCCTGTAAACCCTCCTGAACCCACACATAAACTTACCCTTTTCCAGCAGTTCACCATGACAACCAGCACAGCAGAGTCCTGCACACACTGAGGCTCCTGATTATGTGACCCCTGACTCCTCCCCTCCTGTGACATCATCACATTTCCTGTGCGCACAGAGCAGCCATAGCATCAGGTCATTTGCAGCCTGGCAGCCACAGAGCTGCACAGCCAATGAGCGGCTGCAGTTGTGCGATTGGGCCCCTAAGGACTCCGGGCCCTGTCGCAGCTGCGATCACTGTCACCGCAGTAGTCCCGCCCCCACTGGGATGTGCGGCATGTTGTGATCAACTTCGAAAAAGAAAAACATAATGAAGAGATGATAAAGAAATACTCTTTTAGGATTTGTTTATGCTGTACGTGTCTATATGTGGACACTCACTGTTTATTATGGGAATTGCATGTAGTAAACTTATGTAGCTACGTAGTTAATACTGTTGAAAAAGACAAACGCCCATCAAATTCTACTAAAATGTGGGAAAGGAAGAAGAGAACATGTGTAACGGGGGTCAGAGCTGATGGATTGCTCCCTGACACTCAAGGGTTAAAAATGTATTTGATCCCCATATATGTGATAAAGATATTACACCCACTGGGGCTGCAGTTAGCTGGGACAGGGTTAACTGTACTAGCCGACCCAGTTCGGGAAAGGGAACTGAGTGTTAATGACAAGGGCAGGAAGTGATAGTCAGCCTTTGTGAGGGCAACAGTGAGTAACGTAGGAGTAGTGAGGCTGCTAGGGACAGCCTGAGCCTAATACTTGGGGCAGTGGATTGCCGCAAGTATCCTGCCGTGTGATTCCATCTATTGGCCTAGGGCAACCTCAAGATGGACATCGGGGGCCAGAGGCACACTCAGCTTGTGAAGCTACATTGAAAGATGGACTCAGACTACATGGGGTGGAAGGTATTGCACCCGGATATACTGCTAGAGGTGAGGAAGATTCCCTAGGGCTAGGAGAGCCAGTGAGAGGAACATGCCACCTATACTGAGAACCAGGGCAGAAGTTATATCCAGTACCTGGAGGAAAGATGACAAACCGTTGGGCCTTATCTTTTGCATCCATTAAAAGTCTGTTTTTAATGAACCACGTGTCTCCTGGATTAATTGCTGCCCTGGTTCCAGAAGCCTTATTCCTGGAATCAAAAGTGACCTGCAGGCCAGAAGTAAGTCGAAAGCACCACATATGTTTCAGCACACTGGAACGGAGACACAGCTTGTCTGTAGGATGCAAAGAGCGAGTGGGGACCAAAGCTCTGGCATCTTACACACAACCACAGTGCATGATCCGGTCTATTCCTAAAGATCTAATGTTACCCTCCAGATCCCAATTGTTGATCTGTGTCAAACATTTAGAAATAAAACTTTACAAATTTTCATAAACATTTATGTTGTTTCCTGCTAACAAACCATCCAAGTTTTTTTCTTTAAACCATCAATGTTTCTCGTCTTCACCAGTTTTTGCGGTAGACTGTTCCACAGATTATTAGCTCATTTGGTAAAGATGATCTGTCTCTTCTGGAGATTTAATATTTTTTTCTCCAAATGAAGGAGAGTGCTCGCTTCTTTTTTTTTTTAGAGGATTTACGTGAAACAGTTTTCAACTAAACGTTTTGCATGAGTTATTTATGTATTTGTACGAGGCGTTTCTTCTCGAGACTCAATAAATTTCATTGACTTAATCTTTCTTCGTAACTAAGATCCTCCATGCCTCTTACCAGTTTTGTTAGTTTTGTGGTTCTTCTTTGTACCTTTTCTAACTCCAGGACATCCGTTCAATGAACCGATGCCGGACACTTTACACTTTAATCATTTATGGTGTAGCATCTTAATATTATATTTGTCAAACTTTTGAAAAGGCACTTTTGGAACATACTGTAAGATAATGGAAGTGGGGTGATAGACAAATCACATATCAAAGAGATGATCAAAAAGATTTGCAGGACCCTGGTCCAAGGAACGCGATGGTAGTTTATGTCTGTCAGATCAGAGCCCCTTCAATCATCTCTGATCTTCTGGAATCTCCAAGGCCTCTTAAACTATGATGTTGGGCGGCAGCTACGAATCAGAAGTGGCATCAGGGATTCCGGCAGGTAGAAGGCAGTCTGGCGGCTATGGACTGGCGAGGCCTTTAGACCAGGGTCCTGTGAATCTTTCTAATTCTCTCTACATATATCTATATAAATATGTATAATATATTTATAATAATCACCAGATATACCTAGAATATTTAACACAGTATAGAGTTTCTTGATTTTTGTTTTGCATCAATGAAAAACCATGCACTTTAAAAAAATATCTCATGGCAAACAAAAAGCACCAAAGTCAATAGGAAAAATTCGAAAATCACAGTGATGAGAAGGAGTGGAGTGCAGTGAGTGGAACAGGCTGCCGCGAGAGATGGTGAGTTCTCATTCAATGGAAGTCTTTAAACAGAGGCTGGACAGACATCTGTCTGGGATGGTTTAGTGAATGCTGCATTGAGCAGGGGGTTGGGCACGATGACCCTGGAGGTCCCTTCCAACTCTACCATTCTAGGATTCTATGAAGATACAGATTAGATATTAGAAAAAAACTTTTTGACAGTGAGGGTGATCAATGAGTGGAACAGGCTGCCACGAGAGGTGGTGAGTTCTCCTTCAATGGAAGTCTTCAAACAGTGGCTGGACAGACATCTGTCTGGGATGGCTTAGTGAATGCTGCATTGAGCAGGGGGTTGGGCACGATGACCCTGGAGGTCCCTTCCAACTCTAACATTCTAGGACTCAATGGTAAATATCTCAAGTATTTCTAGAACAGAATATTTCACAGTCAGTACTGGACAGGATTTTCTTCAGTCAAAGCTCTGCAATTCGACTGTATGTGTTTGAATTATTTTTTTTTGTAAATATTTGCAGAATATTTGGTCATATTATGGTCTTTTGGTATAAAAATAGATAAACAAGGTTGCAACGGGAAATGTATATATAGCAGGAATGTTAATTCAGGCACAGCACGATTGACATTTCAAAACGGAGGTGCTATTCAATTCAAGGTGAATAAGGTGACAGATTTTATTTACTACTGGTTTATTTTTTTTTCAAGTAGAAAGTGTGTATATGAATGACTAATCCTTGGAAATATGTCTAACTATGCAGTGGAAATTACACATACTGTTCAGAAACTTGTAAACAGCTATAATGCTATTAATACCGTAGAGAGACAGCGTTGGACTGGACGACCGGAGGACGAGAGAATCATCTGGTAGAACCTTTCATCTCATTCCAGGGCTTACATAGCAGCAGACCTCTTGCTCTGTATGAGATAAATGAGTAAGGAAGAACCTAGTGATGAACATCGTCAGGTCTTCCCCCTATGATATGTCTTGTTTACAAAGGTACATGCATCTTGAGTAGAGTTGAACGAAACCCGACCCCAATGCAAGTCAATGGGGAATAAAAGTCGGCATTGAGTGGATGAATGTCATCCGCTCAATGCCGACTTTTATTTCCCTTTGACTTGCATTGGGATTGGGTTATGGAGGAAACTCCGACTTTTTTTTGCCCTAGTCGGACCAGTTTCATCTGAAACAAATTTTGTCTCATGAAACCCGATCCGACCAAAGCCGCTCAACTCTAATCTTGAGGATGCAGGTGCCATTGAATACATTGGCGGAGGAAAGAGCCGATGGCAGGGCTGTGAAGGACATCATACCATGTATATTGAACTGTGAGAACCATCATGTTGGGTAGGCAGGACCATTACTCTGTATGTAAGTTACGGAGAAATCATACTTTGGGCTTTGGGCCTCCATTACTGGCCTCCATTACCTTTGGGGATATCTTAAAGTGTTGTTGGGGCATCAAACTTTGCTGGGGTCACTCTAGAGCAGTGGTTCCCAGTCCTCGCGGACCCCAACATGTCATGTCTTCAGGATTTCCTTAGTATTTCACAGGTGATGGAAATATCATCAAGGCATCTGGAATTCTCTCACATGTGTAACACTATGGAAATCCTGAAAACATGACCTGTTGGGGTCCACGAGGACTAGAGTTTTGGAACCACTACTCTAGAGTAATCATACTGTGTTTGTATAGGGACTTCACTGTGGGGGGTATCATACTGTATTGGGGGGGTATGTTGCTTGCATAATACGCAAAGGAAGCCAAAAAAAGTTATTGTACTAGATGAAAATATTAAGAGGCTTCTCTGGGCAAATGACATTGGTGACGTAACCCTCAGATAGGAAATTGATATCTGATTGGTGGGGGTCCAACACCCAGCACCACTGACAATCAACTGTAATAGTATACTGCACAGACTGTCTAAAAACATTTATGGAACTGTACTGCACAGCGCTCTCCATTGCGTTATTTTGCATTATCATTACAGAGGTTTTGAAGGCCAGGGCTATTCTTCTTCAGGCACTGTATCATGCTGAATCCTAATGTATGTAGTATACACAATGTTAGGATTTGGCTCTGCTTTCCGGTGTGATCAGACATCACGTGATCGCTCATATGCGATTTGCATGCTTAAGATCACATTCCAAATAGCTTCTCTTCCTGCTTCTCTCAATGCTTTAATATTACTAACCAAAGAAGCAGCAAAATTATTTAGTGAACACTTTATGCAAATAACATAGGAGGGAACACATGAAGACTGATCAAACAGGCAAGCAGAGCTGAATCTTAACATTGTGTATCTCATGGCAATATTAGAAGATACAGTGCCTAGCAAATATTAGTCCTTGCCTGTAAAACCCCTTTACTGATAATGCATTGATTTTGCATAAAAGAAAGGTGGGCCCTCATAATATATTTCAACGTCCCCCAGTCCGACAATGTGTAAGTAAAGATGATCTAATAAATTTACTGCAATTTATCTTAGAGTCAAATTTCCTTGAAAATCACAGAAACAAGTGAATTTGAACAGTTTGTGATTCTATTTGTGTAAAATGCAAAAGAAGATGCCTGCCACAAGAAAGCGGAGTCACATGACATCAAGAGTGGCAGCATGGGCTTCCGTATAAAGCCTTGCAGCTTCACTCTGGGAGTCTGGGAGGCTTCTTATAGCCTCATTGTGGGGTCAGTCATTCCTCGACGCTTATACTTTGACCCTTGTCCGAGTGTGTGTGACCATGTTGTGCCTGTGCTACTTTACTATTGTCTGGTTCTGATCTGGTTCTGTCCCTCCTGTGCTGTGCTGCCATCTCTGTGTATGACCCCTTGGCTACATTCTGACTATTTTCTGCTTTCCCCTCCTGTACCGCGCCGCCCTCTCTGTGTATGACCCCCATTTTGTCCGACCTAAGTTTACCCTCCAGAGTCACTGCTGCATACCCCCAGGTCTGCTATCTCCCAGCGGTGCTCCGCGGTAGCCCCGCCTCCTCCTGTGATGCACGGTCACATGATCGCAGGTCCTTCTGTCTCCTGCTACCTCAGCATCCCCTCTCACCGCGGTGCTCAGGTCCCATCTGCCTGAGCCCCCATCTCAACACTTGACCCCGTGCTCCCTCGCAGTGGTGGGTGAGTCACCCTGTTCAGCCTTGGCAGGTCGCCGGTGCTGACAGGGTCTTGATAATCAGTTGACGAGTTCAAAAACAAGGTCATTTTTTCACTCAAAATAAAGAAGTTGTTACTTTTTCACTTTCAAAACAGCTAACCTGTTCCAGCTCCCTAAATAATGGGATAATTTTTGGACGACTTGTGAAATTGCTAGCAAGGATAGTTTATTCACCACTCCTTGTGAAAAACCAACAACTTTTTCAATTTTCACTGTGTAAACACCAGCAAAGCAGACATCTGTTCGACTGATTTTCAATACAAGCAACGTGGTTGTATATAAGTTTCTTAAAACACAATTTGAGCAAGTGGAGTTTTATTCTTCTAATACACAGCTCCAAATCCTACAAATAGTTATTGGATTAAAATAATAGAATTCTCTCTGCCTGCAGCTGCCGTTAGGGGGATCTAAAAAGTTTTCCATAAACCTTTGTTAATATTTATGATTTCAGTGTATAAATTGAATGCAGAAAGTCTCTACCTACTCTACGTGATTTCTCCAGGCAGCAAGAATCGTAATATTTAATTAATTATCTGCCTTTTCAAGGGACCTGCAGCAATGTATCAGAAGCAAGAGAGCTCTGATGGTTATAAATATATATTTAACAAATATTCAGCGCTAAAATTTGGAGAAATTTTTTTTTTTTACAAATGCAAAAATAGTGTTCAATCACTTTATCTAGTCATAATTGTTTGGGAAATTATAGCTGTAAATTGTATTAATTGGTCGATATTAATTCTGATCCTCTGGGCATGGTATATGTTCATTTTATGGTGGTGGCCAGCTTCCTATGTGGCCAATTATTTTGGGGAGAAAAATCAGATTTCTCGTAAAAATAACATATGACCACTTTAATTGCCCCCCAAGCGTGGATACATCGCAGTCTCACATGCATATTTCATCATCGACTCATCCTGCCAAAATTGGTGCAATCCACCTAGATATAGTATCTTGTGTGAATGAGCAACTTTAAACTAAATATTTCATTGTCATCCCTTTTAAACAATGCTGAACTTTGTAAAATTTACAAAATTGACTAATTTATGAAAACTGCATTCTTATTTCTTTTTTTCCATAAATATATTTTAGGTCTCTGGTTTAAAAGCCTAAAAGCTTGTCATAAATGACTGAGACTGAGTTTGGAAAAACTGTTAATTTTCCTAGAATATCAAATAATCTGTAATTAGATATGTACATTATTTTAAATATTTTTTTAAACATTTTAATATTTTTTATGAAATTATTAAGGGTGCTTTACCAAAATGTAGATATTGTAAAATAATGTTGTTACAATCAAATTATTCAGACATTTGTCAGTATTTTGGTGTCCATAGCATATCGGAGCTTTGGTATTATTCTAGTCCAAAATAGTAATAGATATTTAAGTGGTTGTCCACTACTCTAACATTGATGACCTATTCTCAGTATAGGCCATCAATAGTGTTGAGCATTCCGATACTGCAAATATCGGGTATCGGCCGATATTCGCTGTATCGGAATTCCGATAACGAGTACCGATATTTTTTCAATATCAGATACCGGAATCGGAAGTTCCCATAATGCAATGAGCCACTATTGTGGCTGTGATTAGCTGCTGAAATGATGTCATCATGATGCGTGGTCTGTGCGCATCATGATGCGCGGTCTGTGCTGAATGCGGGGGGTCTGTATGGGTCTGCCATGGGTCTGTGCCGGCTGCCGGGTGTCTGCACGGGCTGCCGGGGGTCTGTACGGGCCTGCCGGGGCCTATGCCGGCTTCTGGGGGTCTGTACGGGCCTGCCGGGGGCCTGTGCCGGCTGCTGGGGGTCTGTATGAGCCTGCTGGCGGCCTGTGCCGGCTGTCGGGGGTCTGCACAGGCCTGTGCCGGCTTCCGGGGGGCTGTACGGGCCTTCTGGGGGCCTGTGCCGGCTGCCGGGGGTCTGTGTGGGCCTGCCGGGGGTTTTGTGTGTGTGCAGGCATCGTCCGATGGGACTACAAGTCCCATCGGGCTATGCCTGCTACAATGACAGTGATTGACACATTAGCCAATGATGGGACAGTAGTAGTTCCATCATCCGGCTAATGTGTTGAATGTAAAAAAAAAAAAAAAAATAATACATACATACTACATACATACTACATATATGCAACATTCATACAACATACATACATACTACATACATAATTAATATATACTACATTCATACAACATACATACATACTACATATATACTACATTCATAAAACATGCATACTACATACTACATTCATGCAACATACATACATACTACACACATACTACATATATACTACATTCATACAACATACATACATACTACATATATACTACATTCATAAAACATGCATACTACATACTACATTCATGCAACATACATACATACTACATACATACTACATATATACTACATTCATACAACATACATACATACTACATACATACTACATATATACTACATTCATGCAACATACATACATACTACATACATACTACATATATACTACATTCATACAACATACATACTACATATATACTACATTCATACAACATACATACATACATACTACATATATACTACATTCATACAACATACATACATTCTACATACTACATACATACTACATATATACTACATTCATACAACATACATACATACTAAATATATACTACATTCATGCAACATACATACATGCATACTACATACATATATACTACATTCATACAACATACATACATACTACATACTTACCACATACATACAACATACATACAACATGCTACAGACATACAACATACATACTACATACATACTACATACAACATACATACTAAATACAATGCATTCATGCATTCATGCATTCATACAATACATACATACTACATACTACATACATACTGCATACATACAACATGCTACAGACATACAACATACATACTACATACATACTACATACAACATACATACTACATACAATGCATTCATACATTCATACAATACATACTACATATATACTACATTCATACAACATACATACATAGTACAAACTACATACATACTACATACATACAACATGCTACATACATACAACATACATACTACATACATACTACATGCATACTACATACTACATATAATACATTCATACAATACATACATATAGACATACAGTACATATAACATAGAGTACATACTCACCATCATTCGTCACTTTGATCCCCGAAGCCAGTGTCATCTATGAAAAAATTAGAAAAAAACAAACAAGCAATATACTCCCTGATCCACAGAAATACACGAGCGTCCCACGACGATCTCCTGCAGTGCATCACTGAGAGGTTACTATAGTTCACTGGTCTCACTTTATGGCAAAAGTTGCGTGGGAACTTTCTCACACAGCAATGCCAAAAGTGAGACTAGGGACTATATTTTTTACAGTGGTGGAGGAATACAGTGCGGAAGGATACCTACCTCCCATCATTGTATTCCTGGAGCCCCTAGAGAGCGGTCACATCAGCTGATGCTGCTGTTCTCCACGGGAGATCATCGTGGGACACTCGTGGATTTCTGCGGATCAGGGAGTATATTGCTTGTTTGTTATTTTAATATTTTTTACAGATGACACTGGCTTCGGGGATCAAAGTGACAAGTGATGGTGAGTATGTACTCTATGTTGCATGTACTGTATGTCTGTATTGTATGAATGTATTGTATGTAGTATGTAGTATGTATGTTGTATGTCTGTAGCATGTTGTATGTATGTTGTATGTATGTAGTATGTATGTAGTATGTATGTATGTTGTATGTTGTATGAATGTAGTATATATGTAGTATGTATGTAGTATGTAGTATGTATGTATGCATGTTGTATGAATGTAGTATATATGAAGTATGTATGTAGTATGTATTATGCATGTATGTTGTATGAATTTTGTATATATGTAGTATGTATGTATTATGTAGTATGCATGCATGTATGCTGTATGAATGTAGTATATATGTAGTATCTATGTATGTTGTATGAATGTAGTATATATGAAGTATGTATGTAGTATGTATGTATGCTGTATGAATGTAGTATATATGAAGTATGTATATAGTATGTATGTATGTTGTATGAATGTTTTATATATGTAGTATGTATGCTGTATGAATGTAGTATATATGTAGTATGCATGTATGTTGTATGAATGTAGTATATATGAAGTATGTATGTAGTACGTAGTATGTATGTATGCTGTATGAATGTTGTATATATGTAGTATGTATGTAGTATGTATGTTGTATGAATGTAGTATATATGTAGTATGTATGTATGCTGTATGAATGTAGTATATATGAAGTATGTATGTAGTATGTAGTATGTATGTATGTTGTATGAATGTTGTATATATGTAGCATGTATGTAGTATGTATGTATGTTGTATGAATGTAATATATATGTAGTATGCATGTAGTATGTATGTATGTTGTATGAATGTTGTATATATGTAGTATATATGTAGTAAGTATGTAGTATGCATATATTTTTTTTTACATTCAACACATTAGCCGGATGATGGGACTCCCGGCAGGCCCACACAGACCCCCGGAAGCTGGCACAGACCCCCGGCAGGCCCGCACAGACCCCCGGCAGCCGGCACAGACCCCCAGCAGGCCCGCACAGACCCCTGGCAGCAGGCACAGACCCCCGGCAGCCCCGCACAGACCCCCGGCTGCCGGCACAGACCCCCGGCAGGCCCGCACAGACCCCCGGCAGCCGGCACAGAACTCCGGCAGGCCCATACAGACCCCCAGCAGTCCGCACAGTCCCCTGGCAGCCGGAACATACCCCTGTCAGGCCCGCACAGACCCCGGCAGTCCGCACAGACCCCCGGCAGGCCCATACAGACCCCTGGCAGGCCCGTACAGACCCCCGGCAAGCCCGCACAGACCCCGCCCACACACAGACACGCACAGTGTCCGCACACGCACCGCCCACACTCTTCCCCCCTCCCGAACAGGCTGTGCAAGTACAGAAAGGGATTGTTTTAATTCCGATATTTCTGTCCCATTGACTTGAATGGGACTTCCGGTATCGGAATTGGCGATACCCGATACTTTTTGGGTATCGGCCAATCCAATCCGATCCGATATTTCTCAATATCGGACGGTATCACTCAACACTAGTCAACAATGTTTGATCGGTGTGGGGTGCGAATCTGGAACCCCCACCGATCAGCTGTTCTTGTTCTCGGCGGCTCCCGGAAGTGCTCAGTTACGAAGCTATGCCATCTACTGATAGTGGCCGCGGCCAGGTACTGCACATCCACCCCCTATTGATTTAAATATTAGTGGACAACCTCTTTGGAGGAGTACATGTGCGCAAATTTACTGAAATTAATTTTGGACACATTCACGCAAATTGGCAGGAAGATTCCATTGGGTCTTAATAAATTTGATCCAACTCAAAAGTATAATTTATTATGCAAAATTACTTATAATATTATCTGGTGAATTAGAGTTAGGTTGAGGGCACAGGGCATTAGAGAATAATGATTTATTATTATTTTAAACTCTTCCCAGCCCTCAAAAAATTCCACCTAAATAAATGTTGGCTAGCTGGCCGCTATGTTGGTGGATTTGTGCAAATTGAATCTTGAAAATGTTAGATTAGCTAGAATCTGAACATTTTGGGAGAAATTACTTCCAAATTTCATTAGTTGAGAATTGGTTTGCTCTTTCTTAATAAGGAGCATTAAAAGTCATCATGTGTGTAGCCATGTTAAGTTCAAATTTGGATAAATCAGTTGCACAAATAAAAAGGGGTTTCCCACCCCCACTCTTTAACTTTACATATGGCTATGTGTGGTAAAAAGTGGTCACATGCTGACCAAGCTTAATGAGAAAAATAAGAGACCAACAGAGACGTGGCCAGAAAGATAGAAAAGCGGTGAGAGTTAAAAAGATGATTTTGTACTATTCCTTTTTTTTGGCACTCTTGAGGCTTATGTAAAGCTTAAAAAGAGGCAGAAAACTCCTTTAACGGGAACCTGTCATAACGAAAAATGCTATTAGCCTACAGATATGTGGTCAATCTGCAGGAAGATAGTGTTAAAAACCTGCCGGGTGCCTGCACGTAGTCGAGCACTGTTGGCAGCATTCGGTTTCAGGTACGGGGCAGCACCTGTTCAAGTTCAGGTTCAGTCACCGCACTAAGTATACAAAGCGGTGGCTGTAACTGCGAATCCGGCCCTGACTGACAGATGGCCCCAATGTACTTTTTCTGATGACAGGTTCCTTTTAAGTCTGTACGTTGATGTTTTAACCTCTGAAGATATATTTTCCTCAAAGGAGTTCATCTTTGTTTATTTTTTTGCCAGATTCATAATGAATATAAAAGACAAATTGTAGAACTAATCCATGATGTATAGGTGTCACAACTGTTAGAATTGTAAGTGACTGCAGGTTCAAAATGGCTGCCTTGTTAATACTTGGCATAAGCCACTGCACACTGCACCTGGCAGATTCCAGTGGTTCCACAAAATTCACCCTTGTACAGGGATTTGGTCTTACAATGGGGTCCAGTGGATTGCTTCCACAGAACGGCTCCTCTCTGGAAGAGTAAAGCAGAGGCAAAAAGGGTCAAAGCCAAGAGATCACATCAGGAACAGAGTCGCAACGACAAGGGGATATTCAAAATTCACGCTAAGGTCAGAAAACAAGAGCAATCAGGAAAACATCTAAATCAAAGGCAAGAGAACAAGTTAGAGAGCAAAACTAATTGACTGGCAGTGGAAGTCAGAGACTCAGGGTTTTAAATAGCAGGAAGCCCCTTCCAAGGCTCTCAGAGAGGAGTAATCAGAAACCAGACAATTAACTCCATATCTTCTTTATCTAGCAGCTCAAAAAGTACTAGGAATTTATCAGGACCAATGCTGTCACACATCACCTGCAACAAGGTTGCAGCACCGCCTAGCTGCTGAAGCAGGAACAAGATGGACAGAAACCAGCATAGATGTAACAATCAGTCTCGGTATTCTGTAGATAGTCACTTCTAGATCTATCGCTTTTAAGGAAAAGCATTTCTAATAAAATGGTGTAATGAGGTTGTATATGGAGTGGGAATGGTTTCCAAAAGGAAACTGCAGTAACTATGTGGGAATTTATTAAGATTGGCATTTCCTATGTCCGCCTTAACATGTACACCATGTTCATGCATCTAAAAGTCAAATCTACATCACCTGTGACCTCTTGTAAATTTGAACTATAATTTACCCCAATTTGTGTAATATGCCAAAATAAATTTATTTGGTTATTGTCCATTTTTTTAAGGCCTACCCTCTTTTTGCCAAAGAGAGGCATAAAATATTTAAGGCATTTGTGCCAATTGGGTTTGAACTAAATTTATCGACTATTCTTTCACATTATTTCCTTAAACTGTGGGTTGAATACACAGCACTCATGTTATTCTATTTATACAGTAAGGGTGTATATAAAAGGTTAAAAAAGCTAAAAAAACAACAAAAAAATCAATCAGAATAATAAAAAAAGACATACATGCTCACTTCTCAGTACCATCATCACAATCTTCACTAGACTTTCTACATGCTAAATTCCTTTGGGGGTAAGGTGACATTTGGAGTAATAACTGAATTTTCACGCTGAACATAAACAATAAAAAAAATATTCACAACGTATGTAAAAAAAAACTTCTCCACTGTAATAAATATCTTTAAAAATTCAAGAATCATTTTGATAGCAGGGATATATAATATTTAAGCTGGGTTTTACTTGGAAGTTGCCACCACAGTGATGTATATTCCCTTCTTTTCGCAAGCCACAGTTCTGAATTAATTTGGTCCCATGAGCCACGTTAGATGCGCACATGATTTCATACTACACCGCTGGGATTTTTGTGCATTTTAATATATCACAATTGGCTGTTACAGCAAGAAGGAACGGAGGTTACCACTGTAATTTCCCTAGAAGTTAGCAGCGATGAAGTTAAGTAAACATTTAGCTTTCTTAATTAAATGTCAAGCTCAGTGGTCCATCCCTAAATCCATAATGTCAATTTGCTTTCTCAGCACAGACTTAAAGAAAAATGTTTGTCAAAAAAAAAAAAGGTCCTCAAGTAGAATAGAAAAATGTACACGTGAGGAATCAGAATGAAAAAATTTCCCAAAATTAACATTTGTAAGGTAGGGTAGTACAGTGTTTACAATTTTAGGGTCCCGTTACATTTAGCGATGCACCAGCGATCCCAACAACGATACAACCCGGTCAGCATCCCTGGTGCATCGCTAAATGGTCGCTAGTGAGCTGCCAAACAGGCAGATCTCACCAGCGACGCAGCAATGATCCAGCGATGCTCGGCGGTCGCTCTTACATGTCACACGGCAACTTCCGCCTGCGTCCATGCATCGCTAGTCGGTGTCGGCAGGAAGCCATCAAGGAGAAAATGGCCCAGGACGTTCCAGCGCAATTAGCGATATCCAGCGAGGGGGGCCGGTTGCCGCTACGTATCACATGTAGCGAGATCGCTGGCGAGGTCGCTGTTGCGTCTCAAAATCGATGACGCTTTAGCAAACCGTGACATATGGCAATGTTTTGTAGTTGATTATTTGTGTTATGTGATATGTGTATGTAAATTAACTGTTTGTTTTGCAGAACTGTAAGAACATTGATGAAAACCTGATACCAATGGCCGACCTCTCGGATTTTAAAAGAGGCCAAATTGTTGGTGCTCATATGGCAGGCGCTAGTGTAACAGAAAGTGCCCGAATGCTTGGCGTGTCAAGAAGTACTGCCTACAAAGTAATGACTGCGTTTGAAAGAGAAGGAACCACGTCTGCAGCAAAGAACAGGTCTGGCCGAAAGTCGAAGTTGACTGAGAGAGACCGTTGGACTCTAAAGCGAATTGTGAGAGAGGATCGCAAGACCATGGCTCCGAAAATCACTGCTGAGCTCAATGAACACCTACAGAACCCAGTTTCCACGAAAACTGTTCGTCGGGAGCTGCACAAATCTGGATTCCACAGAAGAGCTGCAGTTCAAAAACCGCTGCTCTCAATGACAAATGTTTCCAAGCGCTTAGAGTGGTGTAGAAACCTCCAGAATAGGTCCCTCAAGCAGTGGAAACATGTAATATTCTCAGACGAATCATTGTTTACCCTGTTTCCGACCTCCGGCCGAGTGTACGTTTGGAGACAGCCGAAAGAAGCATTCCATTCACACTGCCTTCTCCCAACCGTCAAACAAGGTTCTGTGATGATCTGGGGAGCTATTTCGTGGATATCCGCTGGGCCAATGATATCCCTTTATGGACGAATTAACAGCCGCGGTTATTTAGGCATTTTGGGTGACCAAGTGCATCCTATGGTTCAAGCACTGTTCCCGGAGGGGCATGCCATCTTTCAGGATGATAATGCACCAATTCATACAGCTAGAATCGTTAAAGCATGGCACGAGGAACATTGTAATGAAGTTGAGCATCTCATCTGGCCCCCACAATCCCCAGACCTCAACATTATTGAGCATTTATGGTCAATTTTAGAGATTCAAGTTAGACGTCGATTTCTGCCGCCATCGTCGGTCAAAGAAATGGAGGGTGTTTTAACTGAAGAATGGGCTACAATTCCTTTGGAAACAATTCACACCTTGTATGAATCCATACCTCGGAGAATTGAGGCTGTAATCGCCGCAAAAGTTGGACCTACACCATATTAACCTAACTTTTGTTGATGTTTCCAGGTGTTTCCATTATTTTGTCCAACCCCTGTAAGTTCTGGAGGCAAATGCTTAGGGAGATCTATGTCCGGCCCATAGATCTTCTCAGCTCTTTATAGATAAAGAAACAAATGGATTTCTCTGTAATAGGGCATCAGATCGCAGATATCAAGGTATCATTTTATTCAACATTCTATACCTTGATTTTTTTTGCAACTCATTTTTCGATAAGTCAGTCCAAGAGGAAGATAAAGAAGAACTATTGACCAAATTGTAACTCAATTTTTGGGAATCTTTGCAGTCTTAATTAGCATGTACTTTGTCATCACACATTGCCTCTTTTATAATAATATACTTTTTTTCTTTGCATTAGGTGAAACATGAGGTTAATTTTCATCTCTAACCCGCTAAGACTTTTCTTTTCTAAATACAATGCAATAGCCATTTATTTCTTGCTCATTCAACAATCATGACAGACATGGCAGGATACATTCTAGTTGTTATGGAAACAAGACGGAAAAAAAAATCATAATAACAACCTCAAATAACCCAGTATATGCAAATTAATGGAGCCTATAGGACTGAGAACTATAGTTGGAAAATTAGGCATCGTTTTGCTTTCTGTCAAAATTGAATGTGCTACGTGTATCGCTATTTAAGGAATTGTGATTGTCAATTTAAATTTACTAAATATGAAAATTATTTAAAAAAATGGTTTCTTATGCTAAATACAGACAGCAGTTAAAGGGGTTTTTCCATTGTAGTCATTTGTAGTGTGCAAATAGCCTCTTTACAGAAGAAGAGAAAAACATCTAGAGCCAACCTAGTGTTAAGTCCGTTTCTTGTGTTACATGTATTTTTTTTAATTTGACAAGGTTTTTTTCATATCACAATCTGTTTTTTTTTTTTTTTTGAAATAGTGGTCTTTACACTGCCCACTTAGACTCTTTTCAGGAAGAGTTTTCAACTATTTCACCATCATCAGAGGAAGGTAACGCCTCCATACAAAGTTCATAAAACAGGAACCACCAACCATGATAGGTGAGGCTATAGTTCCTCCTGTTCCTGCTTAGGGTTAGGGTTAGGAGGGTTAGGGTTAGGAGGGTTAGGGTAACCCTAACCCTAATCCTTCTCACAATGCCCTTTGCCCACACTCATTAGATGCTTCACTACAAAAATTAGGGCAGAGTCTGTTGATTGTGGTTAATGTGCATGTAGTGAACAGAAAAAGAGAAACCGTGCTCCAAGTTTGTTACCCCCAATACAAGACACAGCGAGCAAAGGACTGTATATGGTCATGACCCAGCACTATTGCGCTCTTGTAAAAAAGAAAGGTTGCTGCTCTGACCGCTGACCCACACGTCGATGAAAAGAAACATATTCAAACCAAACATGATAAAAAGCGATGATTCCTGGGTGCTGCCATAGAATGTATGCTCTCTGGATCTTTATTCATACAGCGATTTTCGAAAATGGCTGAAGTTGAGACCCACCTCCGCCTGTGACTGGCTGAAGAGATATTTCCAGTAAATTCCAAATTAGAATTGTCCTATGTTTGGGTCAGGTCCAGAAATTACATAACCATAGGTCCAGAAGATTCAGAACAGTACACCCTTAAAGGGGATCGGTAAGGGTAAGCATTTTCCGTTTAATTTTTTTTATCCAAGGTGACCTTGGTGTTTTCTGGGCAACCTCTGTCAATCACTTTATGCCTAAAAATGTATGCTAAATAAATGAAACACAAAGCTACCATCTTGTTTTACAGATATATTCTTAAAACAGATAAACCTGTATTTTTGGGGGGTAAAATCCAATTCTTTTGACTTTTTTAAGAGAGAAAAAAGATGAATTTTAGAGGGTGAAGCTCTCTGCCAATGTTTCTGTACTGTTCGTCTTGATGAATGGCATTGCCGAAAATCGCATACAACACCCATTTTCAAATTTCACCTTTGATTAATGTAGGCCACTGAGCTTGAAGTTCGGAAGATTAATTACATTCCTATGTCATATCCCTGTGACCTTAGAAAAGTAATTTTATTTCCTTATGCATTAGACACCCATAATTAAAATATAAGCTCTGCTTAGCAGTCATTTCTCCGCAAAGTAAATTTCACATTTATTGACAAGTATATTGTCGGCTCAGTCTGTTTGCCAGATTTCCACAGTTATTTTATAGTATTATAATATTCAGTATTTCTAACATTATTTTTTTTTCCCTTTTTGCCCCTTTTTTGACATTTGTCTTTAAAAATTGCGTAAACTTAGATACGAAAGAACGGTAAAGATGATTGCCACTGGAAATTAAAAGAATTGTAAATTTTCTAAGTCTTCGGGCGTAGTTTCTTCTAAAAGACAAACCACACTTTTCACAACTTGCTCGGGTAAGTCTGTGTTGTTTCTCCTGGTATTTTTTATTGGCTGCAGCACAGATGTTACATTGACAGCCAAGCAGTCAATCAGTGAGCTCAGAAGCTCTGTCCCACTCAGAGTCACTTGCTGCCATGGTGTCAATGTGACATTAGCAGCACTTCAGTCTCCTGTGTTTTTCATCCTGAACAATAACATCATGGCACCATCCAGGTTGTACACCATGTATCGCAGAGATGGATTTCGGCGTGGGAAATTGTCACGTAGGACAGGTGAGGGATATAATTGTTTATTATTTTTCTTTTTTTTACAGGGGACAAGGGCTACAATTGAATGGGCGGAAGGTGAGTATTTTTGTTGTTTATTATTTTCTGTTTATTACAGGGGACAAGGGATTCAATGGAATCGGTGTTAGGTGAGTATAACTGTTATTTTTAAATAAATTTGTATAACAGGGCGTAGATTTTGATTTAAAATAAAGGATGGTATTCTGGGTGTTTTTTATTTACAATATGACTATGGGTTTTGTAGATGCCTCTCCATTACTAACCTGTGGGCTTGATATCACCGGACAATACAAAGGTGACATCAACCCCAGAAATATTACTACACTTGCCACAGGACAAGTGGGAATAGCCGGGCAAAGTGCCAGAAATTGCTAATCTAATAGATGGCAGCTGCAGGCTGCTATCCTTAGGCTGGGGGGCAATATCCATGGACCCTTACTAACCGGAGAATACCAACCCCAGCTGTTTGCTTTAGCTTGGCTGGTTATCAAAAATGGGGGAATCCCAAGATATTTGTTTAATTATTTATTTAAATTATTTAAAAAACTAGCATGGGGATCCCTCTATTCTTGATAACCAGCCATGATAAAGCTGACAACTGAGGGTTGAAGTTCACAGCTGTCAGTTTTGCCATGCTGGTTGTCAAAAATAGAACGGATCCCACATATTTATTTATTTATAGCATAGGTGCCTTTAGATAAATTCTCCCATCAGCGTTGCCTGCTCTCTCTGTAATCAATGACAGCAGGTGTAGGCAGATGAGAGTAGTAAACACATCAGCCAGTATACTTTTTATTCCCAGTCACAGCTGCTGTAAGCTCAATGACCGGCGGTAATAATCTTTTGGCTGATCAGAGCCACTGGTGTTTCTCATGCTGTCATGCAGACGTGGGAAACATCCAATGTTTGGTGTGCCAAGACTAACACGGACTTCCTGAAGAAGTCTGTGCTTGGGGTCCGTGCCCGAACAGTAGGTGCTGGGTACAGACCCCAAACTTTACTGTTCAAGTCCGCCCATCACTAGTGGTGAGTTTTTTCTTTAATGGAAATCTTCAAACAAAGGATGGACAGACATCTGTCTGAGATGGTTTAGTGAATCCTGCATCGAGCAGGGGGTTGGACCCGATGACCCTGGAGGTCCTCTCCAACTCTAATATTCTATGATTCTATAGAACCACTCAACTTTTTGATTGCATTTATTGAAGACAATTTAGTTTTTACATACTCTTTACAAACCTACGGCTGCAGGAGAGTTCACCTTAGGAGATCGATTTGCATCAAAGTGTAAGATTAAAGAACGTGAAGAATGATGGATAATGGCAAGTATTGTTCTATGTACCTGCTTTGTATTTAGAGGGGACCTTAAAAAGCAAGCATAGATAGGCTTTCAATAACACAAGGTTCTTTTTCTATC
Source organism: Dendrobates tinctorius (assembly GCF_039654945.1). NCBI lineage: Eukaryota > Metazoa > Chordata > Amphibia > Anura > Dendrobatidae > Dendrobates > Dendrobates tinctorius. The sequence goes on from NW_027361677.1 coordinate 13,595,576, forward strand.
ATCCTTACATTAGTAAAGTATAGGTATGACTTAAAAAAGACCAATTATTCTATCTATAGATATTTTGCTTACAGATTCTTTATAAAATAATGGTTGTCGCGAACCGCAACAAGCCCATTATACCAAATATCTGTAATCATCGCTAAAAGTTTCTTTCTGATATATTTCCCTACTGCGAGGCAGCTGTCACGCATGGTTATTTTACCCTCTTAAATTAAGGTAGATGTTCAATTTAAATCTCTTCTTGGTTCTTTTCTTTTTCCTCTTTCCCTTTACATAGCAAAGAATAAATTCTTGAGCACAAAGAGCCTTCCTCGCGGGGTGTCAAGTCCACAGTCTTGGCTCCTTCCTATTAGCTAAGCTACATTTATTCCTTTGTCATTCGAACAACAGATTTGGTTGATGATGACCGAACGCAGCGAGAAATTGAGGCTTTGCAGATGTTTTTATATGGAAGGAACACTTTTTAACATTGTTCCTTTTCATTTAATACGAAAGCGCATCAAAACAAATAACTGTGAAGAAGGTTGGTGAGCTTCTCGACTGTCATGTATGGTGCTTACGAGAAAACTATAAGACTGTCATCTTTAATATTTTCCATTTTAATTTTTTTAATTAAACTTTTTTAAAGTGTAATCACGTAAAAAGGGAAAAGAAAAATTTACGGAAGGTAAGGGTTGGAAAAAGGGTTTTAGAATATAGATGAACGAATGGATTCAATGCAAATTGAATAAATGTTGAATTTTTAATTGAGAGCCAAAATAAGTGGAATCCGAGTGCGCTACCGATTCAGGAACGAATCATAAACAATTTGGTTGAAGGTGGTTTATTTGTCAACGTGTTTCAGAGGCACACCTGACTCCTTCCTCAGGACACCCACATGTAAAAGTCTTTCACATGTAGTTGTCCTGAGGAAGAAGTCGGATTTGACTCTGAAATGCTTACAGATAGAGTCTGCACAACAGTAAAGAATATTAGTGTTTGAGGAAAAGAGAATATAGTCATACACATTTTTCAGGGCAATTGGAGACTGTAAAGTACTTTCGATTTGCCGTGAATCCATTCACTGCATTTTGAGTTTCCTGGTAAAAGTCAGCAGTTCTGGTGAATTTGTATCCCTAAAGATTTGCTCATCACTAGAGTCAATGGTTCTAATGCTTTTACTATGGGCAACTAGAATATTGTTTCATGCTGACAGTATAACTTGTTTTGAGTCGCTCCTCATGGTGGTCTTCTAGAGGTCTCATTGTGACATTCTTGGAGTTCATGGCCTTGGTGAAGCATTAAATGAGAAGATCTTTGATATAAAGGTCTGGGAAGGTACAGAATATTTATGGTCAAGAGCTAGAAAGGAATACAAAACTGAAAAACAAAGCAACTAAGGTAAGTCCAAAGTTGAATTAGTAGACACATACATATTCCACATATCTACATATTCCATAGGTGTAGATTGAAGCTCCTGGGTCCTAAATGAAAGTAAGCAACAATGACTATGTGCCATTTACGTATTCATAGAATCATAAAATCATAGAATGGTAGAGTTGGAATGGACCTATGGGTCATCTGGTGCAACCCCCTGCTCAATGCAGGATTCACTAAATCATTCCAGACTTTCCATCCTCTATTTGAATAATTCCATTCATTGATCACCTTCACTTTCAAAAAGTTTTTCTCTAATATCTAATCTGGGTCTCCTCCCATTCAGCTTCATCCCACTGCTTCTAGTCTTTCTTTATACAAAGGAAAATAAAACTGATCCTTCTACACTGTGACATCCTTTCAGATATTTGTAGACAGCTATTAAGTCTCCTCTCAGTCTTCTGTTTTGCAAGCTGATCATTTCCAAAACCTCTAACCGTTCCTCAAATGACATGGTTTGCAGACCGGTCACCATTCTGGTCGCTCTTCTCCGAACTTGCTCCAGTTTGTTGATGTCTTTTTTAAAATGTGGTGGCCAAAACTGGACATAGTATTCCAGATAAGGCCTGACCCAAAAGGTGAAGAGGGGGATAATTACTTCACATGATCTAGACTGTATTCTTCTGTTAATGCAACCCAGAATTATGTTTGCCTTTTTTGCTGCCGCATCACACTGTTGACTCATGTTCAGTCTGTGATCTATAAGTATACCCAAGTCTTTTTCACATGTGCTGTTGCTTATCCCTCTTCCTCCCATTCTATATATGCTTTTTTCATTTTTCTTACCCAGATGTAGTACTTTGCATTTTTCCCTGTTAAAAACCATTCTGTTAGTTGCTGCCCACTGCTCCAGTTTATTTATATCTTTTTGAATCCTCTCTCTCTCTTCTCTAGTATTAGCTATCCCTCCTAACTTTCTGTCATCAGCAAATTTGATGAGTGTACCCTCAATACCATCATCTAAATCATTGATAAAGATGTTGAACAACACAGGGCCCAGGACAGAGCCTTGTGGTACCCCACTTGAGACATTCTTCCAATTGGATGTGCAACCATTTATGACCCCTCTTTGGGTATGATCAATGAACGAGTTATGAATTCACCTAACCACAGCCTTGCCAATCCCATACTTTGTCATTTTTCAATAATGATAGTATGAGATACTTTATCAAATGATTTTCTGAAGTCAAGATATACTATATCTACCGCATTTCCCTGATCCACCCAGTTAGTGATTCTGTCACAGATAGAAATACAGTTAGTATTAGTGTCTTTTTATGTTGCAGAGAGCCTTTGAGCCTTCATAAGCACCAAACATCATAGCGATTGTTACTATTATATTCTCTATAGCTATGTTCCTCTTCATATAATTCATGCTAGGTTAAGCTTCATACATAGAAAACTAGTGATCAGGATGTGATCTTCAGATACAATGCATAATTTATTCATTATTCTTAGGTGCAGCAGTTCTTGGATAACCGAAAGCTTCTAACAGACCCTGTTTTATTGAGTATCTAACACTTAACCTGCTCTTGCCTCAACCTCCATAGCTGTGACTAAACACAAATGTACAAAGAAAGAATCCAATAAGTGATCTGACTGGAAAAAATGCATATATATATATATATATATATATATATATATACACTGCTCAAAAGAATAAAGGGAACACTTAAACAACAGAATATAACTCCAATTAAATCAAACTTCTGTGAAATCAAACTGTCCACTTAGGAAGTAACACTGAATTTCACCTGCTGTTGTGCAAATGGAATAGACAACAGATGGAAATTATTGGCAATTATCAAGACACCCTCAATGAAGGAGTGGTTCTGCAGGTGGGGACCACAGACCACATCTCAGTACCAATGCTTTCTGGCTGATGTTTTGGTCACTTTTGAATGTTGGTTGTGCTTTCACACTCATGGTAGCATGAGACGGACTCTACAACCCACACATGTGGCTCAGGTAGTGCAGCTCATCCAGGATGGCACATCAATGTGAGCTGTGGCAAGAAGGTTTGCTGTGTCGGTCAGCGTAGTGTCCAGATTGTTTTGACTTTTGCCTGACGATTCTTACTTTGCTTTCTGACTTTTGTGATTTTGACCCTTCTCTGCCACCTTGCTCTACCGGTCAGCAGCCACTCCATGGACCCAACCAAGGGGCCCCTGTGTAAGTTTAAATTCATGTAGAGAGGTCAAAGTGTGAAGGCCAGGTTATTATACGGCCTACTGGACAAAGAGGCTTGGGCAAAGCCTGTCCATGGAAGTCTTATTGAAAGTTGCCAGACTCTAACAAACAGAACTAGTTCATACTATGCCTACAGTCCTTAGCCTACATATTAAAAATGTAATTTCTGAACTTGATGATTTTGGATGTAAATTCTGACTCTCCCTGACATCCGTTGTATGGAAGGATCTGGCATGTTGGTTTTGAACATGCATCATCCTTTATTTCACGGTAGGCTGCAGCCAAGTCTTGCATTAGTTTATTATCCTCTCCCCACTGAGATCACATGCATGCAGTGGTGCAGACCTAGTGACACATTCCCTTTAGAATGCATGGTGCTGTCAGCAATTGTCTGCCATTATAATAAATATTTATGCAATATGACATCCCTAATGCTGAGATAACAAGAGTCAGAGAGACAAATTTTGCATGAAACATTTAAGGTTAAGTACATTGCAATTTGCTATTTTCACGAATAGGAGGAAAATTGTCTTTTATTTAAGAAGGATAAAAAACTGTTCTGAAAGCATTTTATTTTACAAAGACAGCGCAACCCCTGGCTGTATCTGGTATTGCAGCTCATCCTTACCACAAAGGGCTGTATCATTGAAAACACATATCCCCTATCCACAAAATAGGTGATAAGTACATGATGGCTGAGGGTTTGGCAGCTGAGATCTTTACTAATCCTGAGAATAAGGGGCCCAAAGTCTCCTATGTGAATTAAGTGTTAGATACTTTCCCAAGGAAAGTGTGTACTGTGGACCCCCAGCAAAGGAGCACCTGAAGTGATATCTGCTGACACTGTAAATACAGCAAATTGTCCACGAGCAACTATGTAGCGAGAAATCCACTTTATTTTCACACCAAGGGAAACTAGCCTTACTGAGCCTGTGTAACTATAGCTCCACTCACTGCCTATATGGTCACACATGCGCAATAACATTTAGAGACCCTTGTTCTTGTGATCGGTGGAGGTCAACATGGTCAGACCTCTAATAATAGAACCTTGGTGACAACCGCTATAAGTTAAAGGGAATCTTTGAGCAAGTTTTTTCTATGAAACCTGACAGCAGTATGATGTAGGGGCTGAAACCCCGATTCCGGCGATGTGTCACTTGTTGGGCTGCTTGCTACCATTTTCATACAATCACAGTTTTCTCTGCTGCAGAACTAGCAGAGCTCGGAATGCTGAGCCCTGTATAGCCCCGCCCACACCACTGATTGGCAGATATCGGCGTAGACTGCTAATCAGTGGTGGGGGGTGTGGCTACACACAGAAGCAGGAGGACTAGGAGATACGAGACAACGAGTCCTGTAGTGATCATCTTCTGCTAATAAAACATTGATTTTATTGAAACAGCAACACACAGCCTAGAAAGTGATACATCACCGGATTCAGGGTCTCTGCCTCTACATGATGCTGCTTTCAGATTACATAGTTAGAACCGGCTGATAGATTCACTTTAATGAACTGGAACGCCATATATACAGTTGCTTATGACGTCTAGAAGTAAAGTTTCTTTAATATCCAATTCTGAAGCTCACTTCCATATTGAGGATCTTCTATATCATATATTTGGATTTATAATGACTTGTGCATGGTCACGGTTCATCCTAATGGATCTAGTACTAGTATTAGGAGATGAGTAACATCTGTGATGGTTTCTGGAGAACTGATGAGCCCATTAGAGTCACAATGACATCATAACATTAGAAGAATCCATAGTGTTCGTCCTATGAATTCTGCTATATTAGTTTCTCTGCTCACAGAGAGTCCTGGGCAATTATTTTCTGAGCTATTTTTCTTTCTTTCTCAGCACCAGTACATTACATCCTTTGCAAAAAAAAAAATCCAGAAGAGCTCTCAAAAATCAGCCTGCAAAAGCTTTTATACTCTTACCTTCAACAACAGCGGGAAGCCTTTTTATATGAATATTAAGACCGAGCTTTGTACTATTATTTTAAGAAAAATATGATTTTCTTGTTATCCTACGTCCGCAAGAACTATATCACAGCAGGTCAATTAGGCTTTAGTCCATGTAATAATCACAGTGCCGGAACTCGATTGCGCAGACATAAATACAAAGAGCTCTCGAGATTTTTTTTATTTTTTTTTTATTTTTTATTATTTTTTTTTTGTTTTTTTCCATCTCGGATAAACAATGGAAAAAATAATATGTGTGTATAGTAACTTGGAGGAGACTTGGTCAAGGTCCAATATAGACCCCTTTAGCCTTATCAGTTGGATTTCTCAATAGATGTAAAAAAAGCTGTAATAAAAACAATAGGAAATGGAAAAAAAGAAAAGAGCAAATAGGTCGTAATTTTGTTCAGGCGTTTGTAATTTGCATTATTTCAGCACAGTTTGTTTTTATAAGAGATTATGAATGCCCAAAAACATACATGTCAAGGGGAGGTATTTTTTTTCTGACTACAGAGACATATGAGCTCCTTGGGAAATGATTATGTAAATTAGCTTGCTTAAAGAAGGGAGGAAGAAAGCTAGCTCTCTAATGCCACTTTATGGAGATCGTTATCCTATGAGTCAACCTCCGACCATTCGTCAAGCCTTAGAACACCACTAAAGATGTTTCGGTACACTAAAATTTTCTCCCAAAGAGAGCTACAACCATCTTCAGACAACTGTTTCAGGGGTTTTGCCCTTCATCAGTGCAGAGCTGGATACTGGTTGGATGTATGAGAGGTCTATGATGGAAGTTTGGAGTAAAGATGTTTTGGTACACGAGAATTTTCTCCCAAAGAGAACTACAAACATCTTCAGACAACTGTTTCAGGGGTTTTGCCCTTTATCAGGGCAGAGTAGGATACTGGTTGGATGTAAGAGAGATCTTTGATGGAAGTTTGGAGTAAAGATGTTTCGGTACACCAGAATGTTCTCCCAAAGAGAACTACAACCATCTTCAGACAACTGTTTCAGGGGTTTTGCCCTTCATCAGTGCAGAGCTGGATACTGGTTGGATGTATGAGAGGTCTTTGATGGAAGTTTGGAGTAAAGATGTTTCGGTACACCAGAATTTGCTCCAAAAGAGAACTACAACCATCTTCAGACAACTGTTTCAGGGGTTTTGCCCTTCATCAGTGCAGAGCTGGACACTGGTTGGATGTATGAGAGGTCTTTGATGGAAGTTTTGAGTAAAGATGTTTCGGTACACCAGAATTTTCTCCCAAAGAGAACTACAACCATCTTTAGACAACTGTTTCAGGGGTTTTGCCCTTCATCAGTGCAGAGCTGGATACTGGTTGGATGTATGAGAAGTCGTTGATGGAAGTTTGGAATAAAGATGTTTCGGTACACCAGAATTTTCTCCCAAAGAGAACTACGACCATCTTCAGACAACTGTTTCAGGGGTTTTGCCCTTCATCAGTGCTGAGCTGGACACTGGTTGGATGTATGAGAGGTCTTTGATGGAAGTTTGGAGTAAAGATGTTTCGGTACACCAGAATTTTCTCCCAAAGAGAACTACAACCATCTTCAGACAACTGTTTCAGGGGTTTTGCCCTTCATCAGTGCAGAGCTGGCTGCTGGTTGGATGTATGAGAGGTCTTTGACGGAGGTTTGGAGGAATAATGTTTCTCTTTGTGGAGACCACCATCCAGAGTAAAGAGACTCAGAAGCTAATGCCCTACTTCTCGGAATGTGGCTATGCAAATTGGTTCTTCTCCAGAAGAAAGGTGGCTCTTTTGTGGATGATCCTGGAGAGAAAGATTTTTTCCAAGTATATTATCTTGGCATTAGAGATGAGTTAATCGCTTTATGTTGAATGAAATATAAAAATTATTAAATTCGCAAAATCAATTTCACAAAAACAGTTAGAATTTGCCAGAATTTGTGGCATCAGGGAGCAGGCCCATTCACAGAGCAGAGCATCCTGGCACAGCTGCAGTCATTTTAATGACCATGCCAAATATGAAGCTGCAAAGATGACATAGGGGCCAAGGATTTGGGCAACATAGGGACTTAGAATTGGATGACATAAAGGCCCAGGATGGAGATATTATTACTGGAAGAAGCCCAGGATGGGGATATTAAATACAGGGGCCCTGGATGGGGACATTAATAAAGTCCCTATCCTGAGCCCCTTTATTTAATAAAGGGGACATAGAAGTTCAGGATGGGTGAGCAAGGTCTCGCACCCCCACCGATCAGACATTCATGACCTATCCTAAGGATAGGCCATCACTGGTAAAGTCCCAAACAACCCCTTTATTGGTAAAATAAGTCATTTATTTTACAAGTCCTGGTGATACTGCCAATTTTGTGGATGTAGTATAGTTATATATGGGGCAGAATTGAGCGTGGAAGATTCCAAGTTGGAGATCGATATGGGTTGACTCAAAGTATCACCCGTAAACTTCACCTAAGGTAACTTCCTTGTTAAACATTTAAGGATAGAGAATGATTGAGATGAAAGAAATTTGATGCAGGGCTGATTCGCCAAACACTGCTAATCATTTCTCTTGATTCAGAGTAAGAATGCCAACTACTTGGTGATTAGATTGTTGAATAAGTGCTCTCGTTGAATAAATTGGCAATGCAGTGAAAGGCAAAGTCACCTCAAATGAAATTAAGACTGCAAAAATCTTTAGGTAAAAGTGTAAAGGATGGATCTAAATGACTCAGGTGCCTCTATAAAGGACTTATAATAGAAAGGTTTTAATGGGTGTTTCCCAATATATACATTTTATAACTTATATGTAGGAGGAATTGACCTACAGAAAATTAAGAGTTGGTCAACGATAAAGTAACCTAGAGTACTCAGATATCCTAAATTTGAAGATAAGTCACAGCTCGAAAAATACTGGGAACCCAAGGAATTTAAATGGAAGGTTTCGTATGTGTACTTTTCCGGTTAGACCATAGTGTGGAGGGACGTTGGTCTTGAAACGTCCATTATAGTCATTGATTAGCCCATAGTGTGGAGGGACGTTTGTCTTGAAACGTCCATTATAGTCATTGATTAGCCCATAGTGTGGAGGGACGTTGGTCTTGAAACGTCCATTATAGTCATTGATTAGCCCATAGTGTGGAGGGACGTTGGTCTTGAAACGTCCATTATAGTCATTGATTCTTAGAATCATAGAATGGTAGAGTTTGAAGGGACCTCCTGGGCCATCTGGTCCAACCCCCTGCTCAAAGCAGGATTCGCTAAATCATCCCAGACAGATGTCTGTCCAGCCTCTGTTTGTAGACTTCCTTTGAAGGAGAACTTATCACCTCTCGATTCAGATTGGAACATCATGTCTTAGTTCCACAAACTGAAAAGCCTACAAACATCTGATCTTTTGGTGAGAAGCTCAAAGGCCAACCAGGCCGTATACCTGCAACTGCCACTGCAGGAGATATGTACAGGTAGCATTAGATGGAGATTAGATTGATGGCCAGTTTTGTAATACAAGGACAACTCAAGTTCACCAGAGCGTGAGCCACTTCTGTAGACTGGACCTCCATTCTGGCTCTTAGATGGGGAGCTCCAATTGGTGATTATCCTCTATCATCTACAAATTTCCTAGTAGGCCACAGACAATGGTTTATCCTAGCGAGGAAACACCTTTAAGGCTTCAAAGGAAAAGAGTTATAAAAAAATCCAAAAATGCAGATGGAGTTGCCCATTCTGGATCCATAATGCAATGGAGGAGTGTGCCCAAATGGTAATTTTGTAATTACCATTTTTTTATAGCGTGTGCCAATCCCTTTAAAGAGTCCTCCCAAATGTATCCTTCATCCCTAGGATATATGATAAGTGATTGATTTCAGGGAAGTCAGAATGCTTGGATTCCCTGTGATCTCAAGAATGGGGCTCTAGACCTTGGGGACCTTGAATCTAGAAAGCCTGTTTTGAATAGAATGGAGATATACATGTTCAGCTTCTCTATAGGTCTGCCTAAAAAGTAGAGTAGCGCAATGAAAACCCCCATGATCAGTAAATTATCCCCATCCATAGCTCATGATTTAGGGAACACAACTCAACATATCTATTAAAATATAGATAATGTGGCTGATCTTGTTAAGTCATTGTGCAGCCAGCAATAGACAATGCAATACCGAGGCTATAGGAGGCCAACAGTGCCACATTTTTAATGAAAAAATGAATTTTAGCCCCAAATGCATGCATTTACGTAAGCAAAGAAAATCCCCAAAGGAGGACAACCTCTTTAAAACCAATCTACTTATAGAATTGCCTTGTAAGGTTTTCATTTCCTGTTCTGTCCAGATGTCACAGTATCCCAGAATTCCAAGCGGAGGAAGTTCACTGACCGCCATATTGGGACACCCAAGTGATGGGTGTCTCAATATGGAAACTGCTGCTGGTACCAACCTATTGCGCGGTACCACGAGCGGAATGCCATCGCACCACACACACACACACTCTAAATGCCTTACGTACCACACACACGCACACATTCACACTCTCACACTCACTCACACACTCACACAGCCTCTTGCATGGTATCACCAGCGGAACACCATCGCACTGCACCTGCACGAATTCCACGCAGGCGCAGTGAATCATTCGGCTGAACCAGGCGGCAGATGCGCGACGAGTCTACGGGCAGAATAAAGGGATTTTCCCACGAATGAAAGTTCATTTTAAAAATTGTCTGTGTCTGACCATTTATGGAGCATGCCACATCTCCTGGGCAGGGGAGGAAGCAAAAGACAATACTGACATTACAGCAGGGGATCACTGAGGATTCATTTTGTGAGGTATAATATTTCACTGACTGTTTTTAAACAATATTTTACCTCACAAAATGTATCCTCTTCGATCTCCTGTTGTAATGTCAGTATTGTCTTTGGCTTCCTCCCCTGCCAAGGAGATGTGGTATGTTCTGTACACGGTCAGACACAGGGGTGAGAGAGACAGAGCACAGGGGGAGGCAGCTCAAACAGGACAGCACATGAGGGGAGAACACAGCACAGGTAGGAGAGAGACAGCAAACAAGGGGGACAGCACATGAGGTGAGAACACAGCACAGGTAGGAGAGAGATAGCAGACAGGGGGACAGTACATGAGGTGAGAACACAGCACAGGTAGGAGAGAGACAGCAGACAAGGGGGACAGCACATGGGGTAGACAGGTCAAAGACGAGAGCACAGACGGGAGAAGTCAGAACATGGGGAGAGTGTGGATAGGTGGGTGAGCACATGGGGGGAGAGATTCTCAACGCTGCAAAGCCTGCCCCCATCGTGACATTACCGCCCTCCCGATGCGATAGCATCCGGCCTCTATCTAGTTTTAAATAAGGTGCATAGTTCAAGGAAGTAATTTAAAGATGTGGCAGAAAAAAAAAATGTTAATGCATTCATAAAGTATAATGTACCCCCAATTAAACATAAAGGGCCATTAGACTGCAGGAACATGATTCACTATATCCTGCGACATTATGAGATTCTATAACATATATTATATAAAACCATATTAAGGATTAGGAGATATTTGCCAGACCACTAGCCTGCTGCTATCTACACCTGATGTATGTTTCACCTCTGCTTCCTCAAGGGTGCCAATTATTGATTGATGAAGGTCAAACTGTTTGAACCTCAGTAATTTAAAGAATGGGTTCTGGATCTTAGAAACTTTGGCTCTGCTCCCCGTCTTGAATGGAAAGGGGAAGACCATGTTCAGCCTTTCCTTTTACGACTGCCTAGAAAGAAGAGCAGTCGAACTTCCCCCCATAATCAGTAAATCATCCCCTATCAGTAACTCATGATTTAGGGAGTAACACTTTAAGACTTCTCTTGAGAATAGTTAGAGCTGATGAACTCATCAATAGATAACCCCACATATCTATTGAAGGTGCTTTACTGCAAAATGTACATCTATACAAAATATATAAGGATAAAAAAGTATCCAAAAACACTAATCATAGAAATGTAAAAATTGTATTGAAAAAGGAATTATATTAAAAAAAAACATGGACCATATAGTGACTGATACATGTTAGAGAATTCAAAGAGGGAAAATAAATCAAGTGTAGAAAAAAGGAGGTGGTAAGTGAGGTCCGACTGTGGGTAACAATAAAAAATGTAATACATTTGTTAAACCAATGGACACTGATCAAGTTAAAAAATACAAGTGAAGCCAACAACTGTCAATGAAGTAACTCAGTCCATGCAGAAACAAATGCAATGTAATGCTTTCCCATGGTAAAGTCAGTGGACCATGCACAATGCCACAACCGCCCCAACGCGCGTTTCACAGTTTTACTTCCTGAAGGGAAATGTGTGATGGGGAGACAAACATTAACATGTCTCTAGCCACTATATTTATGAATATATGTTTTTTTTAGATATCCTTATGATCAAATCTACATCTACGCCCATGCCCTTTTCAACCGCAGGAGCAAAAGGGTCGTTTCAACAGAAGAATATGAATTAGTTTGGGCCGTAATCCATTGAGATAATTTTATTATTTGGAAAGTCAGATAACGTAGCTAAATACTTAACCTTGGCTCTGCTGGTTACATAAAGCCGAAAGACACCGAAAGCCGTACGTACACATTCTATACAGGAAAAACTAACAGAGAATTTTAAAAGCTTCATTAATATTAAATGTGTCCATGATTTATTGTTCGAGTCGTTATGAATTTTTGATACGCTGATGATTCACCCATTTCTTGCAGAACATTACGCATCGGCCTTATAATACCTTATTCAATACTTGTCCATTACACAGTGTGCAAATAAATTTTCGGTGATCCCTGTATCCTTGATGTCTAACAGACCAGGGATTTTTTTTTTAAGCATAAAATAGTCTACAAAACAATGCAAAATTACAGCGTGGATTGGCAACATCTGCTTCACTGCAAACATATTTCCTAACATCTGCCATTATCCTTCCCATCCTCTTCTTGATACAAGTTTACCCTCTGGGCTCATTTTCTGCTGACCTCAGAAATATGGCCCGCTAATTAAGTTGTTTTGACTTTGCATTTGTGCAAAAGGGGAAGTCAACTTCGAGAAAATGCAATGTAGCGCTATACAATACTTAAATATGACATTATTCCTCAAAGGAGCGCTACTTGTGTCAAAGCAAATCATCGATGTACCCTTTCTCCAAGCCTGGTCATGTCTACTCCCAACATGTTCACATCAGGCATCACTGTTATGAGAGGAGAAAAAACACTCTCCATCTTCCCAGGCACATTAATGTAGGAGATCCCACCACTACTAATACTCACACCGATCACATAAAAGGGATTACAGAGTCAAATCGGTGAAAGACGGGGGCCCCTGCTCATAAGACCCCAGGGAGCAAAGATCCAAGGTGCTAATGAAACACTAGTGAGCATGTGCAAACATAGCTCCAGTCACTGTCTATTGGACTGGTGCTTGCACATACTCATTGCCACTCCTTTCACATTCTAGGACCCGAGCTCTTCAAGGATTTAGCAGCAGGCCCCCTCCCCGAGCCGTCATACACTGGTCATCCATTCTACAGATAGCTGATACATGTGGAACAACCTCGTTAGTCAAGTATTGGGGAACAATGTGTGATAGATAGATAGATAGATAACAGATAGATAATAGATAGATAACAGATAGATAGATAGATAGATAGATAGATAGATACTGTGTAGATAATAGCTAGATAATGGATAATAGATAGACAGATAATAGATAGCTAGATAGATAGATAGTAGACAATAGATAGATAATAGATAGATAGAAAATGGATAATAGATAGCTAGATGATAGATAATAGATAGATAGATAGATAGATAGATAGATAATAGATAGATAGATAATAGATAGATGGATAGATAGATAGATAGATGATAGACAGATAATGGATAATAGACAGATGATAGATAGATAGATAGATAGATAGATAGATAGGTAATAGATAGATAGAGATAGATAGATAATAGGTAGATATATAGATAATAGATTAATAGATAGATAGATAGATGATAGACAGATAATGGATAATAGGTAGATAATAGACAGATAATAGATAGATAGATAGATAGGTAATAGATAGATAGATAGATAGATAGATAATAGATAGATTACACAGGTCAACGAAAAAAAATTTTTTTTCTGGTGTCCAAAATATTTTAATGAATTTGGGGTATTTTTGGGGTGCTGATTCTGAATATGTCATCAGTTTTGCCAGATTGGCTCAAGTTTTTGAGATTTTTGGTATCTTATTTATAGCACTTGTTGGTAAATGCGACGCATCATCTCATTAATTTCTTTGGATTAGTACTTGAACTGAGCAGTTCTCAATATAGTTTTGTGTTAATTAGTGTTCTAAAAGTTTGTTCATAGCTTGATTTTTGCACTAACTTTATGTTGTTGTCTGTTTTCCAGTGAAAAGCATGAACTCATCATGAAGAAGTTGTCTTAACGATCCAGACTCATTCTGTTACATTTGTGGTGAATATACACTGCCAAAACATAGAAGAAACATAACACACTTCGTAAAAAAAGTGTATTTTGCCTATTTTGGGGTTATGCTTGGGGACCAAGACAAGTTTTGGGCACCACACATAGTGTGCAAAGCATGTATCGAATTATTACGAAAATGGAGCAAAGGACAAAGAAAAAGCTTCAAATTTGGTGTTCCAATGGTGTGGAGAGAGCCAAAAAATCATCATGATGACTGTTATTTCTGTGCAGTGCAAGTGCAAGGATTCAATAAGCATAAGAAACGAAAATGGGAGTAACATGGAATCTGCAAGAAGGCCTGTCCCTCATTGTGAAGATGTGCCTGTACCTGTGTTTACCATAAATAACAGTCATCATGATGATTTTTTGGCTCTCTCCACACCATTGGAACACCAAATTTGAAGCTTTTTCTTTGTCCTTTGCTCCATTTTCGTAATAATTCGATACATGCTTTGCACACTATGTGTGGTGCCCAAAACTTGTCTTGGTCCCCAAGCATAACCCCAAAATAGGCAAAATACACTTTTTTTACGAAGTCTGTTATGTTTCTTCTATGTTTTGGCAGTGTGTATTCACCACAAATGTAACAGAATGAGTCTGGATCGTTAAGACAACTTCTTCTTGATGAGTTCATGCTTTTCACTGGAAAACAGACAACAACATAAAGTTAGTGCAAAAATCAAGCTATGAACAAACTTTTAGAACACTAATTAACACAAAACTATATTGAGAACTGCTCAGTTCAAGTACTAATCCAAAGAAATTAATGAGATGATGCGTCGCATTTACCAACAAGTGCTATAAATAAGATACCAAAAATCTCAAAAACTTGAGCCAATCTGGCAAAACTGATGACATATTCAGAATCAGCACCCCAAAAATACCCTAAATTCGATGAAATATCTTTGGCACCAAAAATGCTGTTGACCAGTGTTATATAATAGATAGATAGATAGACAGATATATAGATAATAGGTAGATAGATAATAGATAGATGATAGATAGATAATAGATAGATATATAATAGATACAGTAGATAGATAATAGATAGATAGACAGATAGATAGATAATAGATAGACAGATAGATAGATAATAGATAGATAGATAATAGATAGATAGATAGATAGATAGATAGATAGATAGATAGATAATGGATATATAGATGATAGATAGATAATAGATAGATAGATAGATAATAGATAATAGATAGAAAGATAGATAATAGATAGATATATAGATAATAGATAGATAGATAAATAGATAATAGATAGATATATATAATAGATAGATTAATAGATAGATAGATAATAGATAGATAAATGATAGATAGATAGATAGATGATAGATAATAGATAGATTATAGATAGATAAATAGATAGATAGATAATAGATAGATAGATAATAGATAGAAAGATATATAGATGACAGATAGATAGATAATAGATAAATGGATAGATAGATAGATAATAGATAGATAGATGATAGATAGATAATAGATAGATAGATAGATAGATGATAGATAGATGATAGATAATAGATAGATTATAGATAGATAGATAATAGATAGATAATAGATAGATATATAGATAATAGATAGATAGATAGATAATAGATACTGTAGATAGATAGATGATAGATTAATAGATAGATGATAGACAGATAATGGATAATAGGTAGATAATAGACAGATAATAGATAGATAGATAATAGATAGATAGATAATAGATAGATAGATTATATAATAGATAGATAGATAGATAGACAGATATATAGATAATAGGTAGATAGATAATAGATAGATGATAGATAGATAGACAGATAATAGATAGATATATAATAGATAGATAGATAGATGACATATAGATATATAGATAGATAATAGATAAATGGATATATAGATAGATAGATAATAGATAGATAGATGATAGATAGATAGATAAGAGATAGATAGATAGATAGATAGATAGATGATAGATAGATAGATAGATAGATGATAGATAATAGATAGAATATAGATAGATAAATAGATAGATAGATATATAGATAGATAGATAATAGATAGATAGATGGATAATAGATAGATAGATAATAGATACTGTAGATAGATAGATGATAGATAGATGATAGATAATAGATTATAGATAGATAAATAGATAGATAGATAGATAATAGATAGATAGATAGATAGATAATAGATAGATAAATAGATAGATAATAGATAGATAGATGATAGATAGATAGATGATAGATAGATAGGTAATAGATACTGTAGATAGATAGATAATAGATAGATAGATAATAGATACTGTAGATATATAGATAGATAATAGATAGATAGATAGATAGATAATAGATAGATAGATAGCTTTTTGTAATGAATATTACAACATGACACACACTTTTCACTTCTCTCCCACAGACTGGAGTGTTCAGATTAGATACATCGGTGGATATTTATGTTTTTCCTTGTCTGCTTCTTATTATATGTATCCTTAATCAACGAGCAAAAATTGCAGCAGATGTTTGCCCAAGAATACACTGGGAGTCAATTAAATGTTATAAAACAGAACACTTCAGCCCCATCTGAATGTGAACAACAACACCTTACTTACAGATGAAATGGCTGAGAACTAACCCTCGCCTAATGAAGCATCTCTGAGACATTTCCATAGTGCAGCACTTATGCTTCAATCACAACAGCTCCTCACTGACTGTTCAATTAGAATGGAGAATGCAAATGAGGTAAATAATGGAAATAACTATCCTCAACAAATGAGGATTGGTGGGGGGTGAAGGATTTAAAGGGTGTCTGAAGAAATAATTTTTGAAGGTGCAGACATTAAAATATGCAGTTGAATCCTGAAGTTTCCATCCTCTACACACACTGCTCAAAAAATAATGGGAACACTTAAACAACAGAATATAACTCCAAGGAAATCAAACTTCTGTGAAATCAAACTGTCCACTTAGGAAGCAACACTGATTGACAATCAATTTCACATGCTGTTGTGCAAATGGAATAGACAACAGATGGAAATTATTGGCAATTATCAAGACACCCTCAATAAAGGAGTGGTTCTGCAGGTGGGGACCACAGACCACATCTCAGTACCAATGCTTTCTGGCTGATGTTTTGGTCACTTTTGAATGTTGGTTGTGCTTTCACACTCGTGGTAGCATGAGACGGACTCTACAACCCACACAAGTGGCTCAGGTAGTGCAGCTCATCCAGGATGGCACATTAATGTGAGCTGTGGCAAGAAGGTTTGCTGTGTCGGTCAGCGTAGTGTCCAGATTGTTTTGACTTTTGCCTGACGATTCTTACTTTGTTTTCTGACTTTTGTGATTTTGACCCTTCTCTGCCACCTTACTCTAACGGTCAGCAGCCACTCCATGGACCCAACCAAGGGGCCCCTGTGTAAATTTAAATTCATGTAGAGAGGTCAAAGTGTGAAGGCCAGGATATTATACGGCCTACTGAGATGGACTCTACAACCCACACAAGTGGCTCAGGTAGTGCAGCTCATCCAGGATGGCACATCAATGCGAGCTGTGGCACGAAGGTATGCTGTGTTTGTCAGCGTAGTGATCAGAGCCTGGAGGCACTACCAGGAGAAAGACCAGTACAACAGGAGATGTGGAGGGGGCTATACGAGGACAACAATCCAGCAGCAGGACTGCTACCTCAGCCTTGTGCAAGGAGGAACAGGAGGAGCACTGCCAGAGAACACCAGGATTGGCAAATTCGCCACTGGCACCCTGTGCTCTTCACAGATGAAAGCAGGTTCACACAGCACATGTGAAAGACGTGACAGAGTCTGGAGACTCCATGGAGAGTGATCTGCTGCCTTCAACATCCTTCAGCATGACCAGTTTGGCAGTGGGGTGGCATTTCTTTAGAGGGCTGCACAGCCCTCCATGTGCTCGCCAGAGGTAGCCTGACTGCCCTTAGGTACCGAGATGAGATCCTCTGACCCCTTGTGAGACCATATGCTGGTGCGGTTGGCCCTGGGTTCCTCCTAATGCAGGACAATACCAGACCTCATGTGGCTGGAGTGTGTCAGCAGTTCCTGCAAGATGAAGGCATTGAAGCTATGGACTGTCCTGCCCGTTCCCCAGACATGAATCCGATTAAACACATCTGAGACATCATGTCTCGCTCCATCCACCAACGTCACGTTGCACCACAGACTGTCCCGGAGTTGGCAGATGCTTTAGTCCAGGTCTGGGAGGAGATCCCTCATGACAACATTCGCCAACTCATCAGGAGCATGACCAGGCGTTGTAGGGAGGTCATACAGGCACATGAAGGCCACACGCACTACTGAGCATCATTTTCTTGTCAAGAGGCATTTCCACTGAAGTTGGATCAGCCTGTAATTTGATTTTCCACTTTGATTTTGAGTATCCTTCCAAATCCAGACCTCCATGGGATATTCATTTTGATTTGCATTGATCATTTTTATGTTTTCTTGTCCTCAACGCATTCCACCATGTAATGAATAAAGATTTTCAGCTGTGATATTTCATTCAGTGATATCTACGATGTGGTATCTTAGTGTTCCCTTTATTTTTCTGAGCAGTGTATAAAGACACATCTGCAGGTTTTTCTAATATCTGACAGGAAATCAGAATAAACCTTTCCCATTTTAAGACAATTAAGATTACTGTAATTATTAATATTTTCCAAAAGTCAGAATAATGAGAGAAAATGTTTTATGGCACTTTTATTACTTGCTGCAAAGTCAAATGTTAACATACACTAAGATTCCTATGCCTTTACACAATTCTGCCCTGCCCATATGATGAGGTCATGTGTTTGGAAGCTTCTGGTTTTTGGTAACATCTTAGTTAATTAGATACACACCTGTGGATGTATTTTAATGCACACCTGAAACACACTGCTTCTGTGTGTAGCATCATGGGAAAGTCTCAAGAAATCAGCCAAGATATCAAGAAGAGAATTGTGGACTTGCACAAGTCTGGCTCATCCTTAGGTACAATTTCAAGATACCTGAAGGTGCCTCTTTAGATAGATAGAAAGATAGATAGATAATAGATAGATAATATATAGATAGATAGATAGATAGATAGATAGATAGATAGATAGATAATAGATAGATAGCTAGATAGATAGATAGATGATAGATAGATCGATAGATAATAGATATATAGATGATAGATAGATAGATGATAGATAGATAGGTAGATAGATTAATAGATAATAGATAGATAATAGATAAATGATAGATAATAGATAGATAGATAGATAGATGATAGATAATAGATAGATAGATGATAGATAATAGATAGATAATATATAGATAATAGATAGATAATAAATAGATAGATGATAGATAACAGATAATAGATAGATAATAGATAGATAATAGATAGATAGAAAATAGATAAATAGATGACAGATAATAGATAAATAGATGATAGATTGATAGATAATAGATAGCTAATAGATAGCTAATAGATAAATAGATAGATAATAGATAGATAGATAGATGATAGATAGATAGATAATAGATAGATAGATTGATAGATGATAGATAGATAATAGATAAATAGATAGATAATAGATAGATAGATAGGTTGATAGATAGATGATATATAGATAGATAGATAATAGATAGATAATAAATAGATAGATAATAAATAGATAGATAGATAATAGATAGATAGATAGATAATAGATGGATAGATAGATAATGGATAATAGATAGATAGATAGATAATAGATAGATGATAGATAGATAATAGATAGATAATAGATAGATAGATGATAGATAGATAATACATGATAGATAGATAATAGATAGATAATATATAGGCAGATAGATAGATAGATAGATAGATAGATGGATAGATAGATAATAGATAGATATATATATAGATAGATAGATAGATAGATGATAGATAATAGATAGATAATAGATATATAAAAGATAATAGATAAATAGATAGGCTAATATGAAAATATTAAAGTTTGTGTAAGCCTAAAATGAGTTTAGAAGCAATTCTCAGATAAGAGATAATTGTCAGGACCATCTTGGGTTAAACGGATGTAAAGGACTGAGTCATTAATGACCAAACCAGTAAATCTATCAGCAGGTACTTGCTACCCCATCTGAAAGCATCATGATGTAGAGGCAGAGACTCTGATTCCAGCGATGTGTCACTTACTGGGCTCCTTGCTGTAGTTTTGATAAAAATCAGTTTTATCTTCTGCAGATCTACCTGGTCTGGTATTGACCCCATCTCCCGATGTAATAGTGACCTATCCCAAAGATCGCGAGAAATGGGTGTGCTGTTATTGATGATCTATTCTATAGAATAGGCTATCAATATCTTAATCTTGGAAAACCCATTTAAGGGCAAAATAGAGTACAGTTGATTATTTGACAAAATAAATCATCACGGCTTTTCGATTTTAGATATTTTTGCGAAAAAAAGATTTCTAAATTTCATCCAAAAACCAAGATAAAATAATATAACAATTACTACCTACCCACAAGAGACATCTCGGGGACGGTGGCGTGATATGGTCCATTTAGGAATTCCGGTGCATTATCATTAATGTCCTGAACTTTGATAATGAATTCTGAAGGGGGTTCCAAAGGTTTGTTTGTATCCCTATCGACAGCCTGGGCTGTTAGCGTGTATTCGGCTTTTTCCTCCCGATCCAGCCTTTTCATCGCATGAATATCTCCCGTCTTGTCATTGATCACAAAGATTGTACCGGCTCCCTCTCCAGAGAGAATATACTTGATTCTGCTGGTCCCAGGGTCCAAATCTGTGTGTAGCTGAAAGAACAATTAGAATTCAGTCAGTGCAGAAACCATCAATAAGTGCCAATTGCAACTACATTACGTTGTCCGGTGGGAATCAGATCAAGGATTAACACATAAGCATCATCTGCTGGTTAATTTACGTGAAAGACGAAGAGGATGAATTCAAATTAAGGATTATTTGTAAATAGTAGAATTCAAAAATAACTGTGAAATTAACTCTAATTTCTATAATCTGTTCATTATCTATCTATCTATCTATCTATCTATCTATCTATCTATGCCAAAGAACATCTAAACAAGCCTGAGGCATTTTGTAAATAAGGCCAGTGGACTGATGAGGTTATACTAGATCTCTTTGGCCACAATTATCAAAGATATGTTTGGAGAAAAAAAGAGAACAGAATTTAAGAAAAAAACATCCCGCCAACCATTAAGCATGGAGGTGGATCGATCATACTTTGGGGTTGTATTGCAGGCAATGGTATGGGCAACAATTTTTGGGTAGATGGAAGAATGGATTCAATGAAATTTCAACAAATTCTTAATGCAAACATAACACCATCTGTAAAATAAGCTGAAAGTGAAAATATGGCTTCTACAAATGAATAGTGATACTAAAGACACGTCAAAATCCACAATAGACCATACCACAATATATATAGTAATGTAATAATATGTGACGCCTGCTAGGGCTGGGGGTACTCGGTCTGAGCCAGTCAGTTCTTCAGGGGATATCATGGCAGGATTGACCCTGTCCAGGGCCCTGGGCATGCAATAAAATGTAAGGGGGAAAGTTTATAGGGGATTATGTCATGACATCACCTGTGATGTTCGGCAATAGATGGCCGACACTGCGATTCAGGTCCACTGGGCAGTTGGAGACGCAGCAGAGATGTTACAGCTCTCCACTGGTAGAGCAGGCCCCAGGGCAGTTATGGGGTTAATTTGATGATGGTTACTGTTGTAGTGCAGGGCAGGTGACACAGTAAATAAATCTGAGGACACAGCAGGGTGCAGTCTTCACAGTTTACTCACAGCCTTCAGGTTACAATCACCTGCCGGCTGCTGTGTCCTCCGGGTCGGTGGTCCAGCCAGCTCTCGGGTAGCTTGGGTGCATGTTTCCGGGACCCCCTTCTTGTGTACCTTCCAGGTCGTCTCTCTGCACTGGCTCACGCCCTCCTGCCCTGTGCCTCGTACACAGTGTCCCAAGCCAGCAGCTTCAGGTCCTGTCGGGCGATGACCTCCTGGTCCCCTTGACCCTATGTGGCTGCCTTTTTTAGTGATTGTGTGAGGATTTGGCTGCAGCACATACAGCTACTACAGCCTCCGGTTAGCTAGCTGAGTCCTACAGTTTCTCCACTAGTCTGGGGCCGGTCCCCACTGTGACCTGGTCCCTCCACCCGAATACGGTCAGCATGGATTTGGGTGCCATGGGTAGATTCTTCACTTCCCTGGCCCCTAGGACCCATTCTCCTTCACTCTGGAGCCCCTCTCTCCTCCTATGTCACTCCTCTCTCATCACTTGCTCCAACCAACTCCTGCTTCCATGACAACTCTCCACTACCAACTTTCAACTTTCTCTCCCACTGTCACTCTACCTCCAGGTCTCCTACCCTTATACACTTCATCCACCCACACCCTCTTCCTAGTTCTCCCTCCATCAAGAGATGGGACCCTCCCTAAATAGGGTCCGCTCAGATCCCCTGGCCTGGAGAGGTGTGGTGTTGGATGCTAGTGTGCGGGTACTGGGTAGTGCCTCCTCCTTACCCGAGAGTGAGGTACCACACCTCTGGCTGAGGTTCAGTACCTCTGTGGCGACTGGACCCTCAGGGGTGACAGAAATACATATAGTAATAGATGTTTTAAGAGAAAGAAGTAACATGAAAATTTGCCTGGAAGAGCTTCAAGACACGCCCCCGAGGAGCTTATCTGCTTTTAAATATGCTATATATTATATTGCAGTGCTTTTATAAGTCTTTGTGACCTTTTTGCGTCATGTCATTAAAGCCTGTAGTTATTTTAATCTTTTGATCTGAACGATAATTCTTTCACCGTGATCTGATGTTAAAGCTGAGAACTCAATAACTTGGATTAATGAGAATATCGTCACCTTTGTTGTTGTGGTTCACAGAGATGTGGGTTACAGAGGCTGCTGTTAATTCCCTTTCTAGATAGTGACTCTGACCAGTATACAAGGTCGAACACGACCAAAGGCATCTTCATCTGTCTCCAGCCATGGTAGCACTACGTGTCAGGTGTGTGTGCTGAAATGTTCCATGTCTTCATATATTTTCTCTCTATTTCTGATTCTACAGTCTATTTTTACAACCTTCTTTTCCTTCTCCTGAAATGATCTCTTATTTCTTTGGTTCTACGTGGGGATACTTAACACTGTCTCAGCCTATTCCTTTAATAGGGTCTATCTGACATTTAGGTGCCGAACACCTGACAGTCCACATAAATGGAGCAAAATAAGTGAAATAATAAAATGTTGACTTTTGTGGGACGAACCCTTCATTTAAGTAACCTGGACAGACTTGGGTGATGTCTGTGTCCACTTTTGTATAGGATTAAAATGATTTATGTAGGTCTGCATTAGACAAGTTAAAATGACTCACTGCCTGCCGAGTGTGAATTGCACCTTGCCCTCTGATATGGTCCGCTTGGTAGCTTGAAAAGACCTCTGTTAGTGCCTCGTTTTATATGGTATGTCCTTGTTTTTAACCAATTCTCTATTTTGATGCAACGCTTAAGTAACTAAAGTCAAAAATAAAGTTCCTTCACTAATCACTTTCATGGTGATAGATTATGACCAAAGTCATATCCCGTGTTCTTCTGTCTCTTACTCCTTGATAACGTCCATTTGTAGGTTGGCAAAAAAGCCTCAATGGTCCTGTGACATCTAAATGGTGCAGTTATCAATTCCGGAACTGGTATAGACCCTCAGAGTGACCGGCGGTGGTAGAAGATGGATTACTATGGAGGTCTGTGTCAACTTTGGAAGAAATGTCTACATCATTTGGATGTCACTGTTATTGTCTGCAGTGGTCAGGTGACTAGAAGAGCACATAATTGGATGTTCTGTCAATGATGTGTTCTTCTAGTTCACTGCTGCAGACAATCAAAAGCTTCAGCAGTCCTGTGGCATCCAAATGAGGCAGACATTGCATCCGGAATTGGCCCAAATCTTCGGAGTGATCGATGCTGGATCCATTGGGAAGATAGAAGGTGGATTATTATGGAGGTCTGTTCCAGTCCGGAAACCATGATTACATCATTTCGATGTCACAGGACCACTGAAACATTTATTGTCTACCGTGGTCCAGTGATTAGGACAATACGTATTTCGATGTTTTGCCAGTGATGCGCTCTTGTAGTTGACTCCTACAGACAATCATAGGCTTCAGCAGTCTTGTGACATCCAAACAATGCTGATGTTGGTACCAAAGATGGTGCAGATCTACAGAGTGAGCATTGCTGGATCCATGGTGGTGGTGATAGAAGGTGGATCACTATGGAGATCTGCACCAGCTCTGGAAGCAATGTCTACATCATTTGGGTGTCATAAGACCACCAAAACTGTTATTGTCTGCAGTGATCAGGTGATTAGAACAACATGTCATTGGATGCCTTGCCAATGTCTAGCTGCTCTTCTAGTTGACTGTTTCAGCGGTGCGAATGATGCAGACATTGCTTCCGGAGCTGGCGCAGATCTCCAGAGAGGCCTATAGTGGATCCACGGCAATGACGTAAGGTGAGTATAACTACGTAGATCCATATCTAGGAAAACTTTTTTTTGAGTATCGACAAAACAACTAATTAATCAATAACGTTAGACTTTTTATCATTCATCAAATTTCGAGATCTTTAGTTGACTTTATCATTACATATGAATTTCTATATATCTGTTGACTCAAATGATCTACAAGAAACCTAAGCTGGTCTTCATTTATACCTCGAAACACAATCTTGTGCCTTCGTGAATCCTTTGTGTTCAGCATCCACACCAAAGATCTACATTTCCTGGGAAGCTAATTAGTAGAGCATCGTGCCACATATTACTACTCCAGACTGCCATGTACATCAATCAGTGGAGTTTCTTTGTGTCTCTGTCAGAGTTTATAGACTGTAGCAGTAATGCGCTGATAGTTCAGTAACACGTCTAGGCAACGTCAATTACTGATCTAGTCAAAGTGAGAAGGTGGATAATATTACATAGGAGAGAGAAATGATGAAGATTTAAAAAAAAAAAAAAGTTGCACATTGTCAATCAAAATCTGAAACCATGTGAGAGGGGGAAAATGGGGATTTTTTATTTTTTAAACCTGCTCATTATCCAAGCACCCAAATTGCCTCACTTTATTTCACATTTGTTGAATTTTGGAATTTTGGAAATCTCCATCAGTGTTTTCAATGAAGATCCCATCTTGAAAAAAGCTAAAAGACTTTCTTTTTTTTTTTCTTTAAAGGGAATCTGTCACCCCTATTTTGGCCTATCCGCTGCTGGCACCGCCATCAGGGGCTTATCTACTGCATTCTGTAATGCTGTAGAAAAGCCCCTGATGAAACCTGAAAGATAGGAAAAACACGCTAGATTATACTCACCAGGGGGCAGGTGCGGTGGGTGTCGCGGTCCGGTCCGGCGCCTCCCATCTTCATATGATGATGTTCTCCTCCTTGCTTCTCCCTCGACTCCTGCGCAGGCGTACTTTATCTGCCCTGTTGAGGGCAGAGTAAAGTGCTGCAGTGCACAGGCGCCGGGAAAGGTCAGAGAGATCCGAGAGGTCAGAGAGGTCAACAGGACAGATTAAGTACGCCTGAACCAGAGCCGACGGAGAATCAAGGAGGAGGACGTCATCGTATGAAGATGGGATGCGCCGGACGGGACCGAGACACCCTTCGGACCGGACTGAACGCCCGGGTGAGTATAATCTAACTCTTTTTTCTTATCTTTCAGGTTACATCAGGGGCTTATCTACAGCATTACAGAATGCTGTAGATAAGCCCCTGATGGCGGTGCCAGCAACGGATACTCGAAAAATGGGGTGACAGATTCCATTTAAACGTAACGGATAATGAGAGTGATAGATACTGAAAATAGACAGATCTACGGAACAATTAGGATTCATTATATTTTGTCTTGTTTTTGGCATTTTTTGCCTGTTTTTTTATATGCTCCTCATACATCTTCTTGCAGGTGAAATATCTCAGCTTTCTTCTAGAAAAGTGAATCTAGTGATTTATTGTGTGCAGTTCTAAATGAGATAACGTTTCGGCACCTTATTTGGCCCTTCATCAGATAAAAGTTATGACGTAAGAGAATAATTCTTCTTGTAGTTTGTGCCTTTTTTAAAGCCTGTGTGTTCTCCTGTTTTTTCTTACGTTTACCAATGTGGTTGAGGTTTGGGATTTTCCAGATGTTTTCACCTGATTCATTAATTGCGACATTTTAAAAATTTGCTAAATTTGCCGCAAATGTCTGGAGTGATTTTATGTACACCAAATATTTGGGGCCAGCTTTTTTTTAACCCTTTTATGAAATATGTGACTTTTTGTTGTTCTGAGAAGCCACAAAGAAAAAAAAAACGTATTTAATTTTGCACAAAATTACGCCACCTTGAAGAAAACATCAAATAGTGCCATAGTACAAAAAAGGAAAAGTGTCTTAAAAAAGTTGAAAATGATGAATTAAGACCTTAGTGTCTCCTATGGACACAGTACCTCCTCAGCTTGATCTTATGATGGTGCTTCTTAGAGGGAACCTGACAATTGTACATGCAATCCCATTTGTGGACGGCACGGTAAAGAGAAGGAGAAGCTGAGCAGAATGAAATATAGGTATGTTGGAAAAGGTTTACAATATTTCCTGCATTCACATCCCTAGTGTTTGTATCCTGATGAGTCCAGTGGGTGGACCTGTTCAGTTATTGACAGTTATCTCTGCTTGCATAGTCATACAGTCAATCATTGAGTAGGACCACCCACTGGACTCATACACCTACCGGAATCTGATTTTCTCGGAGTTGAAGAGAAAAAATGAGTTTTTCCATGTTCTCCATTATACAAGTCCATGAAAATCGGATCTGATACGGACGTCATCCAAATACAGGCATTAAGGTGATGGTGGTGAGGTCTCATTCAATGGAAGTCTTCAAACAGAGGGTGGACAGACATCTGCCTTCGACGGTTTAGTGACTCCTACATTGAGCAGGGGGTTGGACACAATGACCCCGGAGGTCCCTTCCAACTCTAACATTCTATGACCTTATGATACCTGCAGGTTAATACCTTTATTTTCTGGCCACAAATTCCCTTTAACAATGACGTCATATCCTTAAGATAGGTCATCAATGTCTGATTGATGGGGGTGTGACACCCGACACGCCCACTGCTTTGCTATTGCCGGTGTCATCGGCAGCGGCCAGAGCTACTCCATTACGAAGCTTCACAACCCAGCTAAGTCAACTTTATAGTACTAGACAAATGCCTCCTAGTCAAATCAGTGGGAGGTGGATGTACAGTTTCCGGCCGCTGCCACTATTCCGCTGATGGAGCTGTACCATGCAGCTCCGTAATTGAGCAGCTCCACCCAATGCCGACATCGGGAAAGCTGATCGGAAAGGGTGATGGGTGTTGTACCCCTACCAATTAATCATTGATGACCTGTACTTGTTGAAGCGTCAGCAAGATACAAAATGACCATTATCCCGATGGTGTTCCGCTCCCCTGCATCCATATTTTTACTGTAACAATAAAGAAGAAATTTTATGGATATTCAGACTGCCACCCTTTCCTCTACTTCTTCAACACTGATGACCCATCCTAAGGATAAGCCATCACTGTTAAAGTCAAGGACAACTCCTTTAAACAATTTTGAAGTACCTTGGTCCAACAGCCACGTCGGAAGTTCAGGAGTCCTGCAAACTGCTCCCTACCGGCCGTCATCCACCAGCTTCGTTGCATCATGATGGACCCAAGACGTCAACTGCCGGAAAGAAGATACCAACAGAAGATGCCATGGATGCTGAAACTGACAGTCATCGCCATATATTATATATTATGTTAGCTTTGGTTTACTGAAAGGCGATTGCTGTAGTTTTCAAAAATTTGAGGTTTTTTTCAAATTTGATAAGAATGCTCCCATACGGCCACGCATTGTCTTTAACGCCGGCAATCAATTGAAAGTAGTTTACCGCAGGACTGTGTGCGTGTCTGTCGATTCAGATAGCATCAAGCCCAATAAATATGCTGCTCGTTGAGTCTCTCGTTACGACCGGTGCAGGAATCAGAGTGTAATTGGATAGATTTCATAATCCCGCATGTGACATCTGTTCGGTGGGATGTTCTGTTTTCGTGCCAATTCTTGGGCAAATGAAACTATTCCCTGCGTGCTAATATCTAAGTGGAAACAAAGACGCACTTAAGAATTATTTCGGAGGCAAAATGGAAGATTAAATGGCTTTAAAAGGTTGCTGATGTTCGGTAATGCGAAGGCAAGCTGAGGCTAAAATGGATGAAAAGTCAAGTCGGACACACACATCGCGGGCACAATTAACCGTCAAATTACATTCCATCAAATAAAAAGTCATCTACATTTGCACAGGAAAGAAATTATTGTAGAGTCTTTATAGATTTTATATTTATTTATTATTAGATTGGAAATAGACTATTAAAAAAATGACATGAAATATGTTAGCCTATGTAATCCAAGAGCAGCACAATATAGCGGCAGAGATCTTGATTCCAATGATATGTCACTTACTGGGCTGCTTGTTATAAATTATAATGAGATCAGTGTTTTATCTGCAGGAGATTTTCAATAGAAGACTGGGACGTACTGCTCCCACCACTGATTAGCGGCTTTCTGCCTATGCACAGTGCATGCAGAAAGCTGCTAATCCATGGCATGAGTGGGCTTATAGAGAGCTCAGAGAACTGGTAGATCTACTGTGACTTTATCGAAACTGCAGCAAACAAACCAGTATGTGACATCGCAGGAATCAGGGTTTCAGCCCCTACATCATGCTGATCTCAGATTACATAGCAAAGATCTGCTGACAGATGACATTGAAAGGAAATTTAACATCCCAAATACGATTTTACTGAGTGAGGATTTTAAGTTAAAAGAGTTTACAGGTATAAATTGTGTAGTTTAAAAAAAAAAAATATTAAAGCACCAGTAGATCCCTTTTGCATGAGTCCAAATTGTAATTCAGTAGTTTGTGTGGCCCCCAACATGCCTGTATTCACTCCTGATAACAATCTGAGCATGGTCCTGATGAGATGGTGGATGGTGTCAAGTGGGGTATGAAAAGGGGTTGTCCTAAAAATTGACGTAATTTCTTAAAATCTCGATGCTTCACTGATTATGTTGCTCTTTTTCATTTTGCGCTCTACTACTCCATTGTAGAAATATTCACATTTGATACTCTTGGAGCTCAGTATGTGAAATCTCTGCATATAGTTCTAACGGGTGTTTTATTCTGTCTTCTCTAGGGGTGTGCCCTTTCACCCCGCCTTCCCAAATTCTGCCAATCACAGCTCAGCAGCTGACCTACCATCCTAATAGTTTCTGATGCTGCTGAGCTGTGATTGGTAGAGTCTGATAGGGAAGCGTGAACGGACACACCCAAGAGAACACGCTGAAGAAACTCCAAGTTGGACTGCAAGCAGAGATTTCACATAATGCGCTTCCAAAGCAAAAAATGTGAATATCTCTGTAACAAAGCTGCAGAATCAGGGGATCTCTGGTATTTTTTACAAGATATTTCACTCAATTTTTTGGAGTTAGTGACAGGTCCTCTAAATGTAAGTTATTTTTATGTTTTTGCACTTGAGCATCTAAACCATTTTTGCCAACTTTTATTGTTAAAGTACATTTTTAGAGTTAATGATATATCCTGCAGTTCTTCCTATTCTTAACGGCTTGTGTTTATATGGAGGTGCCCTCCGCCAACTCACCAGAAAATAATGCTAAGTGAAAGGGGAAAAAACTCATTCTAAAAATTAAGCAACTAAGACACAAGTTAGAAAAGTGCAATTATCAGGGAACAGCCTCCCATATATCCAATACAGCTGTTTGAAGTTATTTTTACTTTTCTGTACTAGAACATCGTGGACTTGTTTTTTTTTTACTTATTATTATAAGAATATATTTTTATATTTAATGAGATATTCCAATTTTAATGTGACTCTTTCCTGTACACCTTATAAACAGGAGAACATGGAACACAGAAGCTAAAGGAGAAAGCTCTACAATGTGGCCACATAATTTAATGGTCGACTCTAACTGATAACAATGAAACAAACTGATACTACATATATCACAATGGGCTAAATATTTTATATTTTAACTCAGTGGTTCTGTAATAATCTTCAAGATCTAGGTATGAATCATAGCATGACATATCTCATACATGGATGCAGTTAATGGAATAAATAAATATTAAAGTTTACAATTTATCCATGAAAAAGAAGGGGGGATGTAATTGGCTTAAACTCACTGTAGTACTTTCCCGGGAGCTATCCGTTTCTTCCATATTACTAAGTGGATGCCACTGTTCTCAGTCCAGGCAAAATAGAATTTCCATGTTAATTTTGACCTGTGATGTTAATACTTTTTTTTCCTATAAAATAATACTAAAAGATGAAGTCAAAAGTTTCTCCCTAAAATAAAAACCTACTCATAATAAAAAAAATTAATAGAATATCTCCATTGATTCAGCTCCTTCTCCTCTCTCGCAGCAGAAAGATCTCAAATCCCAGAGCCTGAAAAACTGCAGTCACATTCCACTCCTCCCTCTCTTTTAATTTCCATTTTGCTTGAGTGATAGACTAGGGTCCTTAATGGTTTACAGCTGAATATATTCTGATTCAAAACAACATCTATAACATTTGATTCATTTATTTCTGACCTTAGTAAAAAAAAACAAAATCTCCCATAAATGCCTTTAAACCTGGGTATGAAAATTGCATCTTCAGAAAGGAAGAGGATAAAAACTCTAGTGTCTCCTAAAGGAAACAGCTCTTCTAAAAGTCAATATCGACCCTTTATTGGGCATTGCCACATGACTTAGGATAAAGGACATACCAGAATATCTATTTCCAAAACATGTTTCAGGGTGTTGCCTCTCCTCAGTGCAAAGCAAAATATGCCATTTGGCTGTATGAGAGGCCTCTGAATGGTGTCTAAGGGGTTATGTTTCTCCTTGTGGAGAGAGACATTCGTGACATGCCAGTGTATGGAGACTTATAGGCCATGCAATGCTCTGTTGGGAAATTAAATAGACAATTTGCCTTTTGCGGGAAGAAGAGGACATAAACTATAGTGCCATCTGTTGGTGAAAACCTGATTAAACAAATTTGCTAGGGATATGCTTCCTAACATCAATTTGAAAAAGGCTCTAAATGTTTCACCATTGAATCCAGACTAGAGGTGAGCAGAATGATGAGCAAAGGATTTAGTTAGTCAAATTTTCTAAAATCCAGTTTCTGTTTAATTTGAACATTTTGATATTCGATTTAAAAAATATTTCCCACACTGCTGAATCATCCGAGAGTATGCTAATCCGAGAGTATTATACCTTGTATATTAGTGGCCGGTGTCAGGGCCATCACAGATTAGTGGGTCCCAGTGGAATACAGGTTGTACGGAAAAGTCATCTTCCATATCCAGGGCCACTACGTAAGTCATCTCTCTCTCTCTCCTGTAGAGTGTAAGCTCTTATGGTCAAAGGGGTCCTCTCTCTTTCTCTCTCTTGCAGAATGACAAGCTCTTATGATCAATACTGTCCTATTTCTCTTGTCTATAAAGTTAAAGCTCTAATGGTTAGAGGGGTCCCCTCTCTCTCCCTCATGTAAAGTGCTAGCTTTTACAATCAGTGGGGTCATCTCTCTCCTGTAGAGTGTAATCTCTTATGGTCAATGGTGTCCTCTGTCTCTCCTGTAGAGTGTAAGCTCTTATGATTAGCGGAGTTCTCTCCTTTGTCTCCTGTAGAGTGTAAGCTCTTATGATTACCAGAGTTCTCTCCCTCTTTGTCTCCTGTAGAGTGTAAGCTCCTATGATTACCAGAGTTCTCTCCCTCTTAGTCTCCTGTAGAGTGTAAGTGTCAGGAACACCGCACTGCACTTGCTTACTGAGCCAGTGCGCATGTCCTGAGCACAAAGACTGTGCACAAAGATACCTGCGGAGCGGGGTCTCAGTGGTGATGATGCATGCTCCAAGCTCACAGGACCTGAAGCATGTGACTGCTGGGGTCGTGGCCTCAGCTCCACAGAGCCAGGAGCTGCAGGGAAACTCCTAGAAAGGTAACTACAGGGCAATGTTACCAAGGGGCATAGACAGAGACAGAAACCCGATCAAGCCAGGTCAAAGCACGAGATAGCAATACAGCACCAAAGGGTTAGACAGAATGGATTGTCAGGACGTAGTAATAGATCAGAAAACCAGAACGGGCAATAGACGGTACAATAGGGACAAACTGTAACGGAGTAACGATAGCCAAGCCAGGAGGTCAGAACCGGAGAAGACAGTAGTACCAAAATGAGAGACGGAGTACAGAGTGAGGGAACGGACCGGATCATACACGGGAAACAAACAAGCAATGCAGAATACACGCACACCAGGGGTCAGACACACGAGAACAACAGTATAGCTGACAGAGAACCCAGGTAAAGAGTGAGTATAAATACCCCTCCCAGATCCAGAAAGAGGCCACGAACACTTAACCCTGTGAGTGCAGGGCAAGAACCCTGTTCAAACCATGACAGTAAGCTCTTATTATCAGCAAGGTCCTCTATTTCTCACTTGTAAAGTGTAAGATCTTAAGCTCTTCTCCCTCTATCCAGTACAGTGTAAGCTCTTATAGTTAACAGCGTCCTTTATCTCTCCTCTTTCCCTTGTGTATCTTTTTGAGCAATGTCAAGCTTTCCACTATTGATATTAGCGCAAATTTATGTGCCGAAAAATCAATTTTTTTCTTCCGCAAAATTCTGCAAAGTCTGCAAATTCAAATTTCAAAAGATCTTCTCATCTCTAAATCAGACTATCTGGATCAATGCTGTGTTGACATAATACATGGGCAACATCATCTTATGCAGTTATAATTGATTCAGAGGTTTGGGTTAAACCGATGTAGCAAAGCTGAAAAGAGCAAGCAATATTTGTTTAGGTCGGTGCACTTTTGAGTAAACGTGTAGCACAAGCACTGCTGCGCAATATTTTAACACCGCTCAGCACCATCAGTGAAGATGGCATTTGACACATCTTTACATAGGCATTGAAGCCTGAAAGCACCATCTTTGCCACATCAGGTGGCTAGTAATATCGGTGATAAATAATATTCTAGTTGTATATCTTGTTACAGAGGAGGCGCAGGATCTTCGACAAGTGATCACACTTGAAATTACCAGTTTAATCGAAACGTAAAAGATTACACTTAAAAACAGTTATTTCAGTGTTTCTGTCCTTCCCAATGACAGTAAATGAAAGCAGGTCTTTGACTTTCCGTATATTAAAAACGATTTGCATAAACAGCTCGAAACGGTAAGAAGAAAACAGCTACAGATTTGCCACCAGATGTAATATAAATCAATACTGTGTTAGAGAAATACTGTATGGCAAGTGACATGTCAGCTCCAGTCCTCGAGGTGGCTGATTTGATGGTATATGACAGGCACATGCAGACTGCGGAGCTCTCGGTGATGAGAAAATAAGAAAGAAAATTAAGTGTACGGAATGCCCACAGACACCTCATTCTCACATGTGAATACATTTGGACCCGCTGAAGGACTTTGATCAGTGTGCACAAAAATACAAATGGAAAAGGAAAGAGATTGCTCCTACAGAGCCTTTGATCCATTACTACCTTGCAATGCGCTCTTCATTTTCAAGGAGTCAAACGCTTAAACCGCTAACATCTAGTTTATACCAACTGCAAAAATAATGAAGAGAAATGTCTGATTTTTCACTGTTCTAGCAGAGATATATGAAAGAGGACTGTCTCTATTCACACATTTATACTGATCAGACAATTAGGAGATAGACCATATCGGCATACTTCCATCAGACTATTAGAGGAAGAACTGGCTCATATCTTGGAGGGAAAAAAAAGACTTCTTCGATCATAGGGATGGAGCCACCCGAGAAGGGGTATGCTAGTAGAATTAATTGAACCTCTACCCAAAAAATAACTGCAAAAGGTGTTAGACCCCCATTGATTTCCAAATGTAGGAGTTCTGCTCCCTATTTGAATGGGGGGCAGTTATTTAGCATGCACCGTACTTCTATGTGCATTTTCACTACAACTGCTCTAGATAGCAGAGTGTCAAAGGAATCGAGGAGCAGTACAAATACTCAATTGTGGCTACATTCACATAGGGGACAAAGGTTTCCTGCTCTGGTGATCAGTTACAGTCTCAGCAGGTGAACCACTACAGATCTACTATTTCCTAACCAGTGGATAGATGTTAAGGTTATTTTATTGGAACCCCCCTTAGGATCTACTCTCCATTTGTCTCCATGTGCCTTCAGGAACTTGTTGACGTTGCCTATTGGCTTTGACCCTCGTTAGAATTCTGATAGGTATCTCCTAACCAGTGGATAGATGTTAAGGTAATTTTATTGGAACCCACCTTAGGATCTGCTCTGAATTTGTCTCCATGTGCCTTCCGGAACTTGTTGACTGGTTGCCTATTGGTTTTGACCCTCGATAGAATTCTGATAGGTATATCCTAACCAGTGGATAGGTGTTAAGGTAATTGTATTGGAACACCCCCTTAGGATTTACTCTCCATGTGTCTCCATGTGCCTTCCGGAACTTGTTGACTGGTTGCCTATCGGTTTTGACCCTCGTTAGAATTCTGATAGGTATCTCCTAACCAGTGGATAGATGTTAAGGTAATTTTATTGGAACACCCCCTTTGGATTTACTCTCCATGTGTCTCCATGTGTCTGTAGGAACTTGTTGACAGGTTGCCTATCGGTTTTGACCCTCGTTAGAATTCTGATAGGTATCTCCTAACCAGTGGATAGATGTTAAGGTAATTTTATTGGAACACCCCCTTTGGATTTACTCTCCATGTGTCTCCATGTGTCTGTAGGAACTTGTTGACTGGTTGCCTATCGGTTTTGACCCTCGTTAGAATTCTGATAGGTATCTCCTAACCAGTGGATAGATGTTAAGGTAATTTTATTGGAACACCCCCTTTGGATTTACTCTCCATGTGTCTCCATGTGTCTGTAGGAACTTGTTGACTGGTTGCCTATCGGTTTTGACCCTCTTTAGAATTCTGATAGGTATCTCCTAACCAGTGGATAGGTGTTGAGGTAATTTTATTGGAACACCCCCAAAGGATTTACTCTCTATTTGTCTCCATGTGCCTGCATGGAAGCAAGAATAATGCGGTCAAAGGCAGAAGGCGATATATTAGAAATGGTTGAAGGCACAAACCTTTATGAATAATTCTTTGCACTCCACAACGCACTTCCATAGCCACACGCTATCTTCCTCATGTGGTACCACCTGAGGAAGATATCATGTCGCTATCAAAACGCGTAACGGAGTGCAAAGAATTATTAATTAAAGTTTGTACCCTCAACCATTTCTAATACATCTCCTTCTGCCTTAGCGCGCCTAAAGACCGTGTTATTCTTGCTTCCATACTCACATCCCATTCGAGGGTACATGACAGGAGAAGCTCTGGGCTCAGCATCCTCTTCACTCTGGCTTAAGGACCTATGGTGATGTGGATTCCTTTGACGCTTCCCCGCAGTCACGTGATCGGACCCTGTGATCTTACCAGGAAGATCCCCACAGCATGGAGTTCCGATCCTCCTCACCTCCACGTTCAAACAGGGGTTGTGCAGGAGTGCCCAACCCCAAGAGGTGAGTGGCCCTTTGGCCCAAACAAAAATATAGCTCTCTAGACCACCAGGTCCTTTTCGTGTGTGCTCCCTGTCTCCTTACTTTTGCATATCCATGTGCCTGCAGGAACTTGTTGTCTGGTTGCCTAATGGTTTTGACCCTCGCTAGCATTCTGATAGTTGGGGATAATTAGACTTCAACGGGAAAGCTGTGGGCATGATCTGTGCCGAGATCATTATGAAGAAGGGAGGAGGTGAGCTGTGAACATCACATCTTACCAATAGCAGATCCGTTGTTAGTGTCAGACACACAGACCACACACTATGCTATAAGCAGAGGATGCTGTTCTAGTGTTATGTATATGATTAGTCATACTATATACGTTAAGGTGAATTTTTCAGCAGGTTTTTGCCATGTAATCTGACAGAAGCATAATTTAGGGACCAAAACCCTGATTCCAGTGACATGTCAGTTAGTTTACTGGGTACAGTAATCACCATTTTCTCTGCTGCAGATCCTGCAGATCTCAGAAAGCTGAGCCCTGTATAACCCCACCCACACCACTGATTGGCTGTTTTCTCTGCACACAGTATATTGACATAAAGCTGTCAATCAGTATTGGGGGCGTGGTTAGGGACTAGGAGGCACAAGGCAACTAGTCATTTTGTGATAATCTCCTGTTGATAGAACACTGATTTCAATGAAACAGCAAAACACAGCATAGTAAGTGACAAATCCTAAGAATCAGGGTCTACATTATGCTGTGTTCAGATTACACAGATAATACCTGAAGACAGATTCCTTTCAATAGTGTGCCTCTATTTTTTTTGTTGCTTGCATAATCTCTACTTTTTAAAGTAACTCTACGTGTGATGATAATGTGAGCTTAAAGGGAATCTGTCACCTAATTTTTGCCCTATCAGCTGCCGGCACAGCCATCAGGGGCTTATCTATAGCATTCTATAATGCTGTAGATAAGTCCCTGATGTAACCTGAAAGATAAGAAACATGAGTTAGATTATACTCACCCCGGGGTCCGGTCCGGTCTGATGGGTGTCGCCGTCTGGTCCGGCACCTCCAATCTCCTAGCGATGACGTTCTCCTTCTTACTTCTGCTGCTGCTCCTGTTGAGGGCAGAGTAAAGTACTGCAATGCGCAAGTGCTGGAGCTCTCTGACCTTTCCTGGTGCCTGCGCACTGCAGTACTCTGCTCCGCCCTCAATAGGGCAGATAAAGTTCACCTGCGCAGGAGCCGCGGCGGAAGTAAGGAGGAGGACGTCATCACTAGAAGATGGGAGGTGCCGGACCGCGACACCCATTGGACCGGACCCCCAGGTGAGTATAATCTAACTCATTTTTCTTATCTTTCAGTTTACATCGGCGGCTTATCCACAGCATTACCGAATGCTGTAGATAAGCCCCTGATGGTGGTGGCCACATCTCATATTGGAAAAATGAGGTGACAGATTCCCTTTAAAGGTGATCTGTTCAGAACAGGAGGTACCGGATAATTATGAGGCTTAGTGAAAACTGTAACATTGCAAGACTTTTTTTCTTGAAATATAAAAAAATGTAACCTTCAAAAACTACAAAGATCAAAACTCTATAATTATAAAATATTGGTATTTCCTGGGATTATAAAATTTCCTAAGATATGAATGCCCCTTTAAGGTAAAAAAGAAGTTTCCTTAAGTTTCTCTAAGTGTCTCCTTTAAGTGGTGCCAACATCAGGGAGCATTGTTCATCTGGCAGCTCAGTGTTACAGTTACACAATGTTTTTTGATGTACATGCTAGTATAATTGTACTCACATCCCTACCTCTCAGAATAGTGCCTCTTTAACGTTTGCTATTAATATCTTATTGTTCCTTTTTCCTTTTTTTTTCTATTGTTGCTTCGCAGCGTTGGTAGCTCTCATCAAGTCGGAGCCGGTTTAAAATTCAAGCACGGTATCGTTGTGTATTATTAACTCTCGGGATGTCTTTATTCTGTTGTCTGGTGATGACATTTTTTGGCAATTTTTACTTGCGCTCTCATTAGTTCATCTGTTAAATGCAAAAGAACTGCCATGTTACGCAGCGCTAATGAAGACAAAGTTCTGTTTCTTCTTCTAAAGAAAGGAGAAGAGTCGTTGGGTAACGGAATTCTTTGTGTTCTGTCCTGTCTGTGATTTTCCTGCTATGATACATGGAATTATTTTTTATAAAATGTGACATGAGTTACTTAAAGAAAGTTTTTCCATGACACAACTCTGTGATCTATTCTTCAGGATTAAGATATTATTGGGTTTGCATCATCTTCTATCTTCAGGAGTGCACCGCTACCCTGCCTTTCCCTCTTCCTGTTTGCCCAGGAGTGACGGTGCACTCCCAAATATTCACAGTTCGGATTAATCGCTGGTCCAAACTGGGCACTCTACCATGTTGCAAGAAAAGACAGCTTTGTTTATGCAACATCTGACCATCCCTAGTGTTATGGTTGTGGATTGCACTAAATATAAAATATGAGAAAGTGCGATCGCAACCCGGAGTCCACCATGCAGAGGTGGTATACTGCTGCTAGGTAATGGTGGGCGCTATACAGCAGTATAAAGGAAGAACACATGTGGGTTAACGTCACCCGGTGTGTACAGGGCGAACTGTTACCTCACAGAGCCGCACTACTGCAGAACATAAATGCCAGAGCTTGTTTAGCTCACAGAGCTCGGCAATGGAGCGCACAGAATGCGGTCACAGAACTCTGCCCCAAGGACACGGGGTCAGAGTCCCTCTAGACCTTCTGAGTGCACGGCGTCGCACCTGCAGACGCCACTGTAGACGCTGACTATGGTGGAGTGTCAAGCACGTGCACCGTGGCGTGCAGAGCCACCGGTGGACACTGATGCCAGTCTCAGACTCTGCCTCTACCTATACCTAAGCCTGGGCGCTTAACAGGCTAGGTTGCACAACACATGCATACCAAGGGTAGGGGTTTCTTAATGAGTCATTCACCAGAGACATTCATATATGCATACAACACTCACTCCTCATAGTCTGGTAATGCAGTCTATACTAGCACATGGCCAAGCTGTCTTGAGACCTGTAATGTAAAATGTCTATAAAGTATGATGTTTTCTGTAACCTTCTAGAATCCTTCATTCTATGAGAAAGTAGCCTGTCAGTTCTTGCAGCCCCCTCCTTTTGCCCCCATAGCAGCTGTGTGTGTCTGCTTGCTTCTGAAACCTGATACTGGGCATTTCCTCTCGAAGCCTTCTTCTCCCACCCCCAGCACAGCTAAGTGGAAAGGATGTCCCTTTGTTCTGAAATCACGAGGTTTGAATACAGGTATAGGAAATATTAAAGAAGCCTAGCGGGCGCCTCGCTCATGACAGAGATATAAAACCCACATTTCTGCGAAGGGCACGAGGCCAGCTTTCTAATTCCTAATTTTCACAGTTATAACCTCTCCAGAAACTGAGATATGGATTGCTCCCAAATGGAGTGTCTTAATTATGGCATGATTGGTGTTGGTGGATTCTATTCAGTAAATCACAAACAATGATACCATATATGTGTCTGTGTGAACTTCCCTCGTGAAGATATGGCTGTTATAAAGTTTTAGTAAAGAATCATAACTTAGAGAAAGTGGGGTTGGACCTCACCAGACCGCCCATTTCGTGAGGTCACAGACCCTGGACTATAAAGTATTCCCTACCAACTTCCAGTCAGTTGGAGCTACAGAGTCCATGCTGACAAGACGTGCAGATGAGTGGAGACATGTGGCTCCGCCTTCTCCCCCCACATGGTCTGCTTGATACCGACTAAGCACATGTGAGTGTTACTTTCTGTCTTTTTAATCCCTTTATGTTATATTTGTATTGTACATATTTGATGTCTCAACTTTATAGCAACTTTTATCTGTAATCACTTGCCATTTGGGAAATAAATGATAAAATTATTCAGCCTGCCTTCATGCTCTATGAAACGAACTATGCTCCTTTTTTAGATAATTACGCTACTGTTCGGGTTGGTTTCGAACCCCTCCATTAAGTCTATAACTTAAGTGGAGAAACCAGGATCTGGTGGCAGCGTGGTGTGTGCGGTTGGTTAGGCTGGTTGGCAGTTCGGAAGGGTCTTATATTGCTAGATGAGTGGTTGAGGCCACAGCATTGATAATTCCCTCACTGCGGTAGTCTAATTGTCCGTGCGCAACAAGCAGCCCGTCTGGTGACTAATTATCCTAGGTGCAGTTCCCTGACTGACCTGAGGGTAAGGGGGGCGCCGGAGAGCTGCGAGTTCCAAAGTGGAACTGAGAAAGTGGGATATACATAAATCCCCGCAGTTCTTGGACGGTTGTTAGCAGTGGTGGGGCATCCAAAATACACCCCTGCAGTAAATTATTAGAGCGAGATTAGCTTACTGTGTTTTGATCACATGGTGACAGTGGTGGGATAACTAAGATAAGCCCCCACTGTGCCTGTGATAGCCATGTGCCAGCAGTGCATCACGTCCCTCCGTCCGCTGACATACCCGTGTCAGTGGTGGGATCGTGACGTATTGGTGGCACAGGCTGCGCTGTCCGTCACAAGTTGGTGGCAGCGGTCTGCTGTTTGCCACAAGACCCTTTTATAGCAGTATCCTTCCAGGACCTTCCTGATGGTCCAATCCAAGCTGGAGAAGGACTTGAGCACGTGACCTCCGATCTCCAATGGGAGATCATCCCACGGGCATGCTCAGTGGACCGAATGGAGGACTTAGTCCATGGAGTAGTTTGCTGCTGACCAGTATGCGTTGCTATAGCTGAACCAGAGGTGGCAGCAGCAACCAAACCCACAGAGCTAGTCTGGGCAGAGCACCGAGTCTGCTGAGCAGCCTCCTCTGCGGCAGAAGAGGAATGGGAGACCGCCGAATGCAAGGCTCAGAATTCCCGCTGTGCAGCGACAGGAACTCGACGCCTAACACCCAGTGCATAAAGCATGCATTTGTGCATTTCTTGTCAAGGAAACCGGTCATCTCTGACAGATTACATAGATGGCTGGTAATCTAGGCAAGGAGCTGTACACAAATTAAAAATCCCTCCTTTCTTGATAAAGGAGATTTTTTTAATGAAAGGTAAATCAATTGATTTTACAATCACTTTGCAATTTTAAGGGAAACCTGATAGCTGATAAATGCTACCTGATGCACGGGCAGCATGTTCAGTCACTGACTTCATGATTTCCGCCATACATGTTTAACTCTAAAATTCTGTAGCATTTCAGAGAAAAACATTGTTTAATAGCCGCCGGGGCCAAGACGCACAGAAAACTAGTCAGATAGGCGGGTCTGTTGTGACTTTACCCTGCCATCCCCCATGAGTGACAGGTCGCTCCCTATACAAGCTTGCAGGGACAGATCTGTCATTACTGGGCAGTGGGTAGGGAGTAGCCAACAGTGACCCACATGTCTAATTAGTCCTTCGTGGGGCTGCAACGCTTCAGAGTTAATCATATATGGCTGAAGCAATCCTGGCAATGTCTGGTACATACTGCCCTTGGATCAGGCAGCATGTATTAGCTGTCAGGTTCCCTTTAACCATTTATTGAGGTAAGAGGACCACTTTAATTGTTAGGAGTTCTAATCTTAGTAACCTCAATGATCGGCAGTGGATAGAGGTTCATTGATTGTTTTTTTTTTAAAGAATAGTGACACACATGTGGATAAAACTGGTACTGCAACTCAGCCTCAATCAAGTGATCTCTACTGATCTTCGGGTTTGCTGATCAGTCTGTGTCCCTGGAATTGGATCCCAACTTGATATCCTGCCATGATTAGGAACTATATTGTTCGAAACGTGTAGGTGTCAACTTTTCCTGAATATGACACTGTAGTCAGTGATATATTTTTGTCCTACTTTACCCAATAAATAAAGAACTTTTCTCCCATATGCCCTGGATTGCATTTTGAAAGCTTCCAGGATCTTAGATGCTTCCAACCTCTTCCTAGTTTCACCTGCAAACCGGCAGGTTCCTTGTACTGTCCATGAGTGAGACTCATAAGGAATTATATTGGTGAGCTACATCTTTTTTTTTTGCTAATGATGCCTACACAATGGAGAAGTCATCACTGCGCATAGCTAAGGAACCCCTTTAAGATCTGTTGTGATTATCAAGTGCTAGAGAGGAAGGCAACTGTTTTATCTACATAAATGCATCCATGTAAGTGGTGCACAGATTCTGCCCTTGTGGAATAAGTAGGGATTAGAGGCGGACACACCATTGGTGCAACCTGGGCAGTTGAAAAGGGGCTATAAAGGTAAAGGGGCCCATTTCCAACTCTAAAACAGGTGGGATTATGCATAAAGGTGAGCTATTGTGCAGCAGAGGGCCCCTACACTGTTCTTTAACATGGACCTTTTTTATCTGTGTGGCGATTGGTAGGGGGCATGGATCATGTCTCCATTAGATATTCACATTGCTCAGTCTATGCTTTCAAAAGTGTGGTACAACATTTAATAGTTTCTTTAGAGATGTCACATACATAGCCAAGTCCCCTGAGGAAGGAGCTCAGTGCTCCAAAACGCGCGTCAGGGTGGGCGACTTCCCTCCACTCCTGCATCAACTAGGTACTATATTATGGATATCTATTTCTGGCTATGTATGTGACTATCCATTTATGTGAGCACTTGCTCTGTTGGTTTTGCAGTCTATATGATATTTTCTACATGAGCCATGTGCTATTATCTGTTGTTGTGGGGGTGGGTGGGTTTGTAAGCCCGTTTAATGTGTGGCTATTAGGTGTGCGCATTGTTTCCCTCTTTTTTCATTGTACCTGGTTGGTTACCATTTTATATGTAGTATCTAATAAAATTGACATTTTATGGGATTTATAGGACTGCTTGTTTTTTGCATTACAAAAAAATGGTATAGACTTTACGTTGCACTAAGTGATGTAGTAGATCTGAATTTGTCAACTATCTGGGTTTGCGTGCCTTGATAATAATCAAGGTCATTCTGAGTGTCGCACTTGTAATTCCAAGATATTATTATAGCCCAAAATTAACTCAGGTGATTTACAAACTCAGCCCTACTGCATCTGCTGGAAGTATGTGCATAATTATATTTACATGGAAGGATGACACGCTCATATACAGAACATGGCTCCCACATCTCTTAAC
Organism: Dendrobates tinctorius; assembly: GCF_039654945.1. NCBI lineage: Eukaryota > Metazoa > Chordata > Amphibia > Anura > Dendrobatidae > Dendrobates > Dendrobates tinctorius. Next base: position 13,638,441 of record NW_027361677.1, read on the forward strand.
ACTTTCCCGTGTCTTCTATTCCGTTCATTAACAAGAAGTGTGAGGGGAGGATTCTAGCTGGAGGGCTCTTTTATTTGTTCCGCTCTTGTTCCTCAGCTCGTTATACTTTCTTTTGTCAGCATCACAAATACAGATCCGACATGTGATGTTTATATCTGCATATTAATGCATTAACCCTTTCCACTCTATGTGCCAAATATATAAATCTACAATATTTGTGCTAGAATAAAAGCATATGTCTTTCTAAAATATCTGTCTCATATCTCTCTGTCTATCTATTTAATATCTATATATTTATTAATTTATCTAGCTATGCACAGTGCTCAGCATAAATGAGTACACCCCATATGAAAAGTAATATTTTAGTCAGTATCTCACCGAACATGAACAGTTTCCACAATTTTGACCAAACTGAGTTTAATAGAATAATTTTAACTCATAACATGAAAGTAAGGTGAATAAGACAACTTTTATTACAAAATCTTAAGTTTTATTCAAATTAGTTGATGCAAAAATGAGTACACCCCACATTAAAAACTGCTTTATCTAGTATTTTATAACAAAGAGAAAAATGAAGTAACCAAGAACCACAGAGGGTACCTCCCCTTAAAAAGGCGGTAGCGAAACGCACGTCAGGGCTGTGTGGGGATTTCCATCTTCACCACAATATTGGTAAGTGTCAGATTTTATTTAAGTTCAATGACTAGTGGTCACTTTTGGGACACATGAGGGAGTCTGGGCATTATATTTTTGTCTAATCTAACTGGGTACTACCTAATTCATGCTGGCACACTTGTTAACAGCATCTCCTCTCACTTCTCCTGTGTCCCTCTATGTATTTGAAGATTCTCCATCAGGTCTATTATATGATTTGTTGAGTCTTATGCATCACTTAGCACGTATATAATTTATCATTCCTTGGTGTTGATTTGATGCCATATATGGCATCTTCTTATATTATATGCCCTTTCTGTTTGTTCCTCCTTTGCCTCATAAGCTATTGTTTGGTATTTGATATTTTATGTATTTTTTCAATAAAATTCCATATTTTATCTTACTTTCTGTGGTTCATGGCTACTCTATTTTTTCTCTTTGGTATTAATGTTTAGGAGTACTTCACTCTCGTATTCTTTCTATAAGGGGGAATGGCATTACATTGAGAAAATTCCCGACCCCATAGATTCATTATGCGTACTTTGAATATTTGGTTAATACATCTAGTATTTTGTATGACCTATTTGATTTTTAAGGACAGTACCAATTCTTCTAGGCATGGAAAGAACAAGTTGGTGACATATTGCAGCATCAATCTTTTTCCACTCTTCAAGAATGATTTCATTTAGAGCCTGGATGTTAGATGGAGGGTGATGACAACTTCTTTCTTCAAGAGACACTTGCCCACTGAATTACTTTCACCCTGTTCTTCTTCCGAAATACAACAGATGTGTGTTTTGTAGCATTGTCATCGTGGAAAAGTGCTCATTTAAGAAGGGCACTGAGTGATGGTGGAATCTTCTCTTTCGCTATAGAGCAGTACACCTGTGAATCGATGTTACCATCCAAGAAATGTAGCTACCCAACGCTAGGGGTACTCATGCAGCCCCCTATAAGGAGACTGTCACCACCTTTTCTCACTATAGTACCATGTATTTAGAAAAAATAAATGTTGAAAAATGCATGGGGTCTACAATGAAACATGGGGGTGGTAGTGTCCTTATAGGCTCTGCATGAGCTGCTGCTGTCGGGGAGCTACATTTCATTGATGGCAACATGACTTCACAGTACTGCTCAATATTGTAGGAGAAGATGCCACCATCACTCCGCGCATTTGGTAGACATGCACTCTGCCAACATGACAATGATCCAAAACACACATCTGTTGCATTTTTGAAGAACAACAGAGGGAAAGTGATTCAGTGACCAAGTGTCTCCTACTCTTAACCCAACAAAACATCTATGAGAAACCAGAAGACGCAAGTTGTCATCACTGTCCATCCAACATCCAGGTTCTAGAAGAGCTTGTTCTCGTTCTTGAAGAATGAAAAAAAGAGATATTGCGATATGTCGCCAACTTGTTCCTTCCTTGCCTTAGAAAACTTAATGTTATCCTCTAAAATCATGGAGGTCACACAAAATACTAAATGTAAAAAATTTTTTTATGCGGAATGTATTAATTTTTTATCAACAAATTTGAGTAAACTTGAAGATTTTGCAATGAAAGTTATAATTTTAACCTTACTCTTCATCTTTATTCTCATTTGCAAAAGGAAAGACTAGAAGCAATGGGATGAAATTGAATGGGAGGAGGCACAGATTAGATATTAGAAAAAAATTTTTGACAGTGAGGGTGATCAATGAGTGGAACAGGCTACCACGAGAAGTGGTAAGTTCTCCTTCAATAGAAGTCTTCAAACAGAGGCTGGACAGACATCTGTCTGGGATGAGTTAGTGAATCCTGCATTGAGCAGGGGGTTGGACACAATGACCCTAGAGGTCCCTTCCAACTCTAACATTCTATGATTCTATGATTCTATGTATTTTAGGTTTAAAAATATTCTATGAACCTCAGTCTTGTCAAAATGCACTGATTAAAATCTTACTTTTCAAAGGGTGCCAAAAAACCCGTCTGTTACACTTTTCTCAAATAAGAGAGTTAACAGAAAAAGCGCAATCCGAAACAATTGAAAAATAGATAATTTATTTCAATCCACAATATACAAAAAAACAGTCTGTAGTGATCTCAATGTATGAGAGACACTTAAAGTCTACCTGACTCCTTTAATCACACTGCAAAGTGTATAGTATCCAGGTTGATCTGTGCAAATAAACTAATGAACTAAAGTGCTATGTGCAAATTCTATGGTTTACCATGTCTCCAAATAAACATAATAACTCACTGTTATAATATGTCTCTTGTGTCAGTATTCCATCCAACCGGCATACAAATAGGCGCCACCTGAAGAAGTGTGGACGAAACGCGCGTCGGGGTGGAGGGACACGGCACGGACTCCACACACTTAGTGAGTATAATTTAAAAAGTATCCATTGGATTTAACTGTGTATATTTTCAGCGCTATTATTTGTATAACATTCATTTTCATCTTACTGTAAGCTTTGAAAAAAATATTTTTGAGGATTATTATCTAAATTGAATGGTTTTAATGTTTTTCTGTGTTTTCACATGGCCTAGATTCATGCATATGTGCTGCTGTATTCTTTTTGTCTATATTGTGCAGTTTTTGCAGCTTGCACGTGTTCACACTAGGAGGTGCTGGTCGTTTTTTTTGTCTATCTATCCTTTTTTCTATCATCTAACTAGCTATCGTTCCATTTCATTCTTTCATTTAGAAGAAATTTCATGTCATTGATATAAATGTCATGCTTCCGTTAAATATTCATTCCATGAATGTCATTAACTCATATGTATTCCCTTCAGCACTGACAGGCTTATACATCTTTTGTGCAAATGCCAATCTATGCTTTTAATAAGCAGCACAACTAAATGACGCAATGGTCACAACCGTGGAACACTATATATTCTGAATATACAGTATATATATATATATATGTATCTGTATCACAATGCATAGTTCAACTAGTGCAGAAGACCTATAATATAAGTAATAATCATCAGTTCTTCCATTCTCTGTCTCCGAGAGTCACCAATGACCTTGGCCCATTTTTTTTTCTCTTCATGGTGATAGGGAGAAACCGGTCAGTGATATCCTATAGTGCTGTGTATGTCATAAGCTGGAAAGTATAAAATTCTATAAACCATCTTCACTGGAAATATGTCTACATATATCTTATGTTCACAGCCCCTTAGAATATCAAAGGTACAAGTGCTATCTGTGAAAACCACAGGAACCACTCGTACGAGAAAATCGTTTGTGTTCACAAGTCCTTACAGAAACTTCTATGGATGATCCATGGTCCAGCTAAATATTTATAGACTATAAAAAATATATACAAATATAGACCACAAAAAAATAACCGAAAAAGCAAAAAAAAAGTCACACCTCGAAAAAAAACTGATTTTTTTCATAGAAAACACATTTTACTACCTATTATACAGTATATTACAAAAAAAAACCTACACATGTCACATGACTGTTTAAACTTTAAGAAGTTGATTGTCAGCAGGTAAAAAATATACCATTTTTTATATATATTTGCATCTAAAAAGAACTTTAATTTCACGGTAATGTGTGACATGTACTACAAAACAGTGGAAAAAGGACTACAATTTATTTGGGCTAGTAACAAAGTCCCATAAAATCAGGTTAGCAAAAACAAAGAAAAAAGTTGTGACAGTTAAGAGTTAAAAAAAAAGTAAAAATGAATTGTCTTTGAGGCCTTATAATGTATGGAGCAGGACGAGGAGGAGGATGAAGTTGAGGATGATGAGGGGGGAAGAGAAGGAGGAAGAGGAGGGCAAGGAAGAGGAGGTGGTAGAGGAGGAAAAGGAGGAGTAGAAAGATCAAGAGAAGGAGTAGAAGTCAGATCAGGATATGAAGAAAAAGAAGAAGAAAAAGAAGACTACAACTACTACTACTACTAAAAATAATACCAAGCGAGAAAAAAGGAACTTAGCACCGCTGCGCCACCCCGACCTCAGTCTTAGATCATGGAGGTCAAATCACACACAAATCCATAACGCCAAAAAGACCCCATTCAAAACGGGTGCTCAATTCATGAAAACAACAAAACAGGAAATCCACATGTGAAGAAAAGAAGGATGGCACTCACCGTTCAAATGCGAAACGGCTTTATTCAGGAGTAAAAAAACCATCGGCATGGGAGACACGTGTAGAGGACGGACTACGGCCGTTTCGTGCTGCTGCGCTTCAACGGGTCCTGATCAGGTATGTAAGAAAAGATACTGTAGAAATAATGGCCTACATACTGTGTATTCCTGAATAGCACATTTCTATTTTTATAGTGCTTTTGAAAAAAACACTATCTTGTAATCCGAACGCTGCTAACTTCTTCTTCTTATTCAGTTGATTTTCCGCAATTAATGCGGCCCGAACCGCTACACGCACAGACTCCGTTGAGGTGTCGTTTCGAAGCCAGCATCCACAAGTGGTGTGCTCAGTATTTTTCGGGTCAATCGGATTTGTAGTTTTTGCACAATTTGCGTTTGAAATTTTTTTTTTCCCGTCATTGGAATGCACTGTCTCAATGCATTTCAATGGGAAAATGTTGCCACAGAGAAAACATGCCCTGAGGCGATTCAAATGAAAGTTAAGCTCATTGATATGTGCAGGCAGACCCAGTTACTATGCCAACGCCTACGTACTTCACATGACCCCCCCAGGACACAGTTTCTGCCAGATAATATCAGCTCTTAAAGCGAAACCCACAGCACGAATGCAAATCTAGCTTCATCACATGACGCATTCCCCTGAGAGAGAATGTGCGCCAAAGTTGATTTAGAAGCCCAGTGAGCCAAACTGACTCTTAAAGGGCCGACGCACCAAAGTGATTCTAAAAGGGCCGGCGCACCGAAATGAGTCTTAAAGGGCCGGCGCACCAAATCGAAAACTGAGTGACCCCAGGCTCCAGATCGGAGGCTGATTGACCCTGGCCTCCAATTCGGAGGCTAAGCCACCCTGGCCTCCAAATTGGACCCAGAGTGGCCCCGCCCACCAAATCAGACCCAGAGTGGCTGCGCCCACCAAATCGGACCCTGAGGGGCCCCGCCCACCAAATCAGCCCCTGAGGAGCCCCGCCAATCAAATCAGACCCAGAGTGGCCCCACCCACCAAATCAGACCCAGAGTGGCCCCGCCCACCAAATCCGACTCTGAGGGGCCCCACCCATCAAATCAGACCCTGAGGGGCCCCGTCCATGAAATCGGACCCTGAGGGGCCCCGCCCACTAAATTGGACCCAGAGGGGCCCCGCCCACCAAATCGGACCCAGAGGGGCCCTGCCAACCAAATCGGACCCTGAGGGGCCCCGGCCACCAGATCGGACCCTGAGGGGCCCCGCCCACTAAATCGGACCCAGAGGGGCCCCGCCCACCAAATCAGGCCCTGAGGGGCCCCGCCCACCAAATTGGACCCTGAGGGGCCCCGCCCACCAAATCGGACCCTGAGGGGCCCCACCCACCAAATCGGACCCTGAGGGGCCCCGTCCACCAAATCAGACCCTGAGGGGCCCCACCCACCATATCAGACCCTGAGGGGCCCCATCCACCAAATCAGATGCTATGGGGCCCCACCCACCAAATCAGACCCTGAGGGGCCCCACAGGCCAAAGTGACCCCTGAGAGGCACCCACAGTTAAAACAGATCCTGAGTTGAAAGTCTTGCAGGGGCAGCAGGCAAGTCTCTCTTAAAGGGGCAGCCCGGGCACCATTTCAAAGCACTATCTGTACTTCCTTCAGGAAATACACATCTAGTTATAGTGCTTTTGGAAAAAGCACTATATTGTAATCCGAACGCTGCTAACTTCTTCTTCTTATTATTATTATTATTCAGTTGATTTCCACAATTAATGCGGCCCGAACCACTACATGCACAGACTCCGTTGAGGTGTCGTTTCAAAGCCAGCGTCCACGAGTGGTGTGCTAAGTATTTTTCATGTCAATCGGATTTGTAGTTTTTGCGCAATTTGCATTTGAAAATTTTTTTTCCCGTCATTGGAATGCACTGTTTCAGTGCATTTCAATGGGATAATTTTGCCACAGGGAAATCTGCCCTGAGGCGATTCAAATGGCAGTTAAGCTCATTGATATGCGCAGGCAGACCCAGTTACTATGCCAACGCCTACGAACTTCACATGACCCCAGCAGGACACAGTTTCTGGCAGATAATTTCAGCTCTTAAAGCGAAACCCACAGCACGAATGCAAATCTAGCTTCATCACATGATGCATGCCCCTGAGAGAGAATGTGCGCCAACGTGGATTTAGAAGACCAGTGAGCCAAACTGGCTCTTAAAGGACTGATGCGCCAAAGTGATTCTAAAAGTGCTAAAAGTGCACTAAATAAAAATATAAATAAAGTGCATTCGCCGCTTGGGGTCCACCGTGCAGTAGGTGAAATAACCGCTGCTAAGTGGTGGCAGGAGCAATAAGGCGGAATTACACACAGGGTTAAACTCCACCCAGGTGCGCAGAGCAATCTCAGTTAAGATGCCAAAAGTACAAACACAAATAACTGAGACTGTTGTAGTCACAGTACTCAGTAAAAAAACGCACACACGGTATACGGTCACAGGAATAGCCCAAGACGGCGGCACTACGTCCATCTAGACCTACCGTGTGTGCGGCGTTGCAACTGGAAATGCAAGGAGGCTGCTACTGCAGCGTGGCGTGGACACTGCCGCCAAACGACAAAGGCAAGGCGCAAGCTCAATGTTGGACGCTAGCAGCTGTGCAAGTTGAAGCAGAGGATCGCTGGCAGTGAAACTAACTCAGTCCCTATTCACATGCGTAATATTAGAGGGAAGGGGTTTCAAATGAGTCAGTCACCAGAATCATGCATCCGTCCTCATACACACAGCAGCAAGTATGACTATACTAGCGCATGGCGGAACAGCCATGCGCGCCTTTTATAGCAGCCGGGACCTTCTGCACACCTCCAGATCTCTGAGATGGACCAATGAGAACTGGAGCAGGACCTGAGCACATGACTCCCGATCTCCAATGGGAGATCGTCCCATGAGCATGCCCAGTAAGAGGACAGAAGGACAGCCTCAGGAGAGATTTGCTGTAAGGCAATCTCCTCTGCAGTCTCCTCTGCAGTGGGAAAAATAGGAGGAAAGTGCAGAATATGAGGATCTGGATCCCTGCTGAGTAAACGCAAGAATCTGACTCCTAACAAGGGCCGGCGCACCAAAATGAGTCTTAAAGGGCCGGTGCGCCAAATCGAAAGCTGAGTGACCCCAGGCTCCAAATCGGAGGCTGATTGACCCCAGCCTCCAAATTGGAGGCTGATCAACCCTGGCCTCCAAATCGCAGGCTGAGCCACCCTGGCCTCCAAATCAGACCCAGATTGGCCCCGCCCACCAAATCGAACCCAGAGTGGCCCCACCCACCAGATCGAACCCTGAGGGGCCCAGCACACCAAATCGGACTCTGAGGGTCCCCGCCCACCAAATCGGACCCTGAGGGGCCCCACCCAACAAATCAGACCCTGAGGGGCCCCGCCCACCAAATCAGACCCAGAGGGGCCCCACCCACCAAATCAGACCCAGAGTGGCTCCGCCCACCAAATCGGACCCCGAGTGGCCGCACCCACCAAATCGGACCCTGAGGGGCCTCGCCCACCAAATCGGACCCAGAGAGGCCCCACCCACCAAATTGGACCCAGCGGGGTCCCACCCACCAAATCAGACACTGAGGGGCCCCGGCCACAAAATCAGACCCTGAGGGGCCCCACCCACAAAATCGGACCCTGAGGGGCCCCGGCCACAAAATCGGACCTTGAGGGGCCCCACCCACAAAATCGGATCCTGAGGGGCCCCACTCACAAAATCGGACCCTGAGGGGCCCCGGCCACAAAATCGGACCCTGAGGGGCCCCTCCCACAAAATCGGACCCTGAGGGATCCCAGCCACCAATTCAAGCCCTGAGGAGCCCAGGCCACCAAATCAGATCCTGAGGGGCCCCACCCACCAAATCAGACCCTGAGGCCAAAGTGGCCCCTGAGAGGCACCCACAGTTAAAACGGATCCTGAGTTGAAAGTCTTGCAGGGGCAGCAGGCAAGTCTCTCTCTTAAAGGGGCAGCCCGGGCACCATTTCAAAGCACTATCTGTACTCCTTCAGGAAATACACATCTAGTTTTACTTGAAATTCAAAAATCAAAAAATGTGACTAGGTATATTTCAAACTGTTTTGATGGATATTTTTGTTCTGTCTTTCATTAAGGTCTTATTATTCCATCTCTGCTGCCATAACAAGCCGTAATTTACAGCTACAATCAAGCCTTTGATTAATTCTCCATTTAACAGAAAATGAGATTGTTTAGAGAGGTTTCAATAGTGTCCACTTACTGGGCAAATGGAGGTCGTGTGGCATTAGACTATGAGCATCGTTTGCTTGATGTAAGCCACATTCTTCCATTAGACAATGCTCTTTACAGGGAATAACATATTTTTTCTCTGCAGATTAGTAAAATTATATATATTAAAAGACAAGGTCACTAAGACAATGGCGATCTCTACATCACATCTAGTAGCTGTTTTCATCTTTTTATTTAGGCATTGACAGGTCAAGTTAGAAGAACGTCCCATCAGATTTTTACTAATTTAATTTATCTAAGGCTCTATTCACATGTTCAGCAGTTTTCCATTTGTAATGGATGTAGTATTTAAAAATCAAAAAATACTAAGTCCAATACAAACGTAGCAAAAACTTAAGCAAAATGGAAACCAGAGAGTTTTTGAATGGATCCATCTAGGTGCTCATTACTCAAGGTACCTAGGGTGCTCGGGTAAGTACCGAGTATTGCGAGTTCTCGAGTGACATATTCGAGTCTTCTCTCCCGCATTTCAGCAGCTCTTAAAGAACCTCAAAACATGCGGGGATTATCCTTGTATGGTAGACAATTCCAGCAGGTTTTTTTCTCTTTTTAACAGCCACTAAAAATGTGTGAGAGAAGACTTGAACATGTCACTCGAGAACCAACAATACTCAGTAATTACCCGAGCACCCTAGGTACCGCGAGTAATGAGTAAGGAGAACTTGTACTCATCATTAGGTCCATCTTTAACCCATCAAGGATGCTGCCAAATTTCATTTTTGCATTTTCAATTCCTCCTCCCCTGTCTCAAATTCCCCCAACATTATTTTTTTCCACAGAAATAGATATAGGAGGGCTTGTGTTTTGTTTCTTTTTGCAGGACAATTTTTGGTTTTGAAAGACACTTCATTTAGTCGCAAAGTGTAGGTGAAAAAAATTCAAGTGGGGTGAAATGGTGAAAAAAAATGCAATTCGGCCAGTGTTTGTTTTTTTTTTGAGGGGGGGAATGGGAATTTATGGCATCAATTATTCCTAAATGGCCCAACAAAAACATTCACACGGGGGTGAATTCTAAAAAAATCCACATTTTACCGAAAGCGGATTTTTTACCGAATGCGGATTTTTGCACAATTTGATTAGTCGTCAGTTCCACTGGAATATATTCGCTGATCTCTACATGTAAAAATAAAAGTGTTCCATTTTTTTGCTACTTTAGTAAGATTAAAAAAAACTCTATTTCTAAGGATGGAGGTTTCAATGCTTTCTTTAAGCGGACTCCATTTAAGAAAAAAATGTAGGCTTGAATCCCAAGGGTAAAAGTTAAGCCATTGTTCCGAGTCACGAAGAAAGACATTTCCAGTTGAGAACGTGCTGAATATTCCGCTAGTGTTTAAGGATAGCTGAATAAAGTCAAGTCATTGTGTGTAACAACCAGTGACGCGCAAGAGAATGTCATATATCAACCAAATAAGAGACGATCACAAGAAAAACAAACCGTAATGCATCACTGTGCACCAGAATTGGATTAGTCAAAATACCAGTTGTTATTTGTCTAACTTTGGAATATGGGGAACGAAAAATAGATCCCTTTCAGCCTTTCATGGAAGCTTCACATAATTTGTTGTCACATTTTATTCTTTGCATCGTTTGTAAATTTTCATCGTGTATTATATTGTTATCACGTCTTTCTTCCTGGAATTCAACAGTGTGCTTGGATTGGTAGAAGAAAGCTAGAGTGGGAACTTGAGAACATTTGTTATTGTAGTCGTTGATTTCATTAGATGATATCTAATAAGACAGTCAATTTGTTCTTTCCCAAAAAAAACATTTACAAAACAGCTTAAGGAGACAAAACAAAAAGGCCACAACATTAATATTGACATACAATTCGTTCCCCGATTCCCCACTGAACAGTTTGCTTCCTTGTGCTGTGTTAGATTTAGAATCCCATAGCTAATATTACAGTAACTTGTTGATTTCATTTTATATCCACAAAGGAGAATATTTTACAGCTCTACTAAATCTATTAATTTAAAGGGGTTTTCCAAGACCTACTATCATGCAAGGTGTAAGACAGACTGAGTGCAACACAAAGAGATAAGGGAAAGGGGAACCCAACGCTAGGGAAGCAGGGAGTGGAGACCCCTAGGAGGAACTAACGTCACCCTGTCTGCCCTAAGACCCTAAATAGGTTCCGCACCTATCGCGAGCAGGATACCTAAGCCCTGCCAGACCTTAGCGGTAAGCCCTGCATAAGGAAGGATAGGATGAGTGCTAGTCAATCCCCACTAAACTACAGACAGGTGGGAACACTTATCTTTGAGCAGACTCAGAGAGGAAACACCAGATGTCCTCCCAACACCTGAAAGGAAGTTAGTCGACTGCTGTAGCTCCAAGCCTTCACAAGGGAAGAATGGAAATAACACTTGCAATTCCCGACAGGAAGTAGGGAGTTATAAACACCCAGATCCAGGTGACACCATTAGCCGGGGGAGGTGGCTACTAGTCTGCAAAGCAAACTGCTGAGACTTTCTGCAGCAAGATGCAATGCAAAGGTCTGCAGCCTCTGACACATCCATGACACTTACACATTGATTTCTTAGAATAGGTCAATACCAGATCAGTAGCAATTCAACACCTTCCACGGCCACTGGTCAGATGACTGCAGATCTTGTCACTGTTATAACTCTTGGGAATCAAAACAGTAGATTTGATCAAAAAGGCACAAAAAAACTACATTGGCATTCCATGGCTGCCTCAGATTAGAGCCATGGGAATCTCCTCGTACATGCAAACTTTACTTGGTGCCTCTTCTTATTAGATGTATAAAAACTTGACACTCAAAGGATTTTTTGACCAAATGTCTTGATTTTAACTACATCCATAAATAAGTACAGATGTTTCTGTCTCAAACGACCTTTATCGGTGTACCGGCTGCATAGGTAAAGGGAAAGAAAAAGTGTGCCACAGAGTAAGTATTCTGGCTTACTGAAAAAGGTCAGGATAGAAACCAGGGTGGTGAACACGGTATCCCCTGCTTGTTCTGAGCACAGTACAAGCTGTGGATACCGTGTTCACCAAGCTTCCTTCTATTCTGACCCTTTCCCGTGAGCTAAAATCAAAAAATTTGTTCCAAAATTTCTTTGAGTGCCAAGTTTTTGATATATTTAATTAGTTTTGGACCCTACTTGTGCAGTGATTTCTCTTCATTATACCCTGAGTACATGACATGGAAGAATGTGAACATTGTAGTGAGCCTACAAATCAGGGGAAGTGATGAGTAGGGATGAGTGAACCAGTGGATGTTTGCGTTCTACTGAACTTTTGTCCAACTTTTGTCCAAAGTTTGATTCGGGTACCAGAACCCATCTGAACTTGAATCCGAACCTGAACCCCATAGAAGTCATGGGAGACTGTGGTGCTGTAAAAGGGTGGCAAAATGCTGAAAAGAAGGAGAGTACCACCACAGAGTCTCTCTCACTGTCTCCGGGTACTCATAAAACTAAAACAGACTTCTGGGAGATGTCCATGTTCGGAGTTCAGCACCAGACACCAGGAATGCAGTACAAACACCATACTTTACAGTTCGGGTTCGCTCATCTCTAGTAACGAGAAAGCCAGCAGGAAGAAGGAGATTTGCAGGGCTCTTATCTGGTGGCCATGAATAGTATTGGATGACCAGGTCCTGCAAATCTTTTTGTTCAATTCCAGTTAACAGAGGAATGGGCTTGCTCTGTATATCATGTAGTGGCCACTCTCATGCTTTATAGCTCTGCTCCTATTCAATGATCACTGTGGATTATGTGAAACTATGGCATAATACACTGTTTACTTGCAGTCACCACAGATGACCATACTAAGTGCTAGACTCTAAAAGATTGGATATTGATGATGACCTATCTTAATTAAGTGCTCCCATCACATTTTTTACCCTTTTTATATATTGCAGTCATCATATTATATAGCAATGTGTGCTCAAAATTTTTCATTTTGACTTTCTACCCAGTTAATTATTCTCTTTTCTCTACTCTATGTAGAAACATGAAGTCTCTTGTCTCTGCATTTATCATTCTCCTCTTCAGCTTATGAGCCAGCTGCTCACTCTTCCCCCTGCCTTGAACTTTTACAGTGATGACTCATGCAAGTCAAATAGACTTCCTGTTTCTACTTAGAGCTTAGAAGGATTCAGCTAGTCTGTTTTTAATTGCAAATGGGGATTGCATTTAATTTTTTTTCGACAGAGCCACTTCTACTTACACCAATGGAGCAACGTTTGTGTAGTCAAAACTCATGACAAGCTGAGAGTCTGAGTAGTCAAGAGGTCTGGGTCAGATATCAAGATGGCTCATCATAAGCAAAGAGGTAAGATAAAAGCATGGTCAGGTAAAAGTCCGAGGTCAAAATTCTGGGAAGGTAGCAGATCAAGACAAAAGGGCAAGGAAAATGTATGATCAGAAGCACAGTCAGGTCAAACTCTGAGGTCGGAATTCTGGGAAGGTAGCAAATCAAGACAAAAGGAAAATGTAAAGTCAAAAGCAAGGTTCAAGGTCGGGCAACAAAGATCAAATATAGTAATACAGAGAAAAGAGCAAGCACACACCATTTGAGCTAAACTCCAGCTAGCAGTGATCACTGGCAGAGAGCCAGCTAAATAGCCTAGGAATCATTCTGAACAGGAGACACCTGTAGGATACCAAGCATGCCCCAGCACTGATTGAATAACTGGATTGACAGCTCAGAACACCCAAGCCTCAGATCAAATCAAATCAAATTTATTATCTCCAAGTACATATTACATATATACAAGGAATTCTTTGTGGCAAAGAGGCAACATAATATATAACAACAGATACAACAAGTAACATCTAACACGGCAGATACAGTATATAGTCTACACATGACGATTTAATTGTTGAACAGAGAGTGGATAGAAGCTGTTCATATGGCGGTTGGTACTGCATTTGGGGACTCTGAAGCGACATCCTGAAGGGAGTAGTTGGAATGAGGAGTGTCCCGGGTGAGAGGGATCGGATGAAATTTTCAATGCGTGGGATCGAATACTCTTATCATAAAGATCCTGGATTTTAGGCAGGGGGGAACCTATAATTCTCTCTGCTGTTCTGAAAGTCCTTTGTAAGCGGAGTTTGTCATGCGCAGTGGCTCCCCCATACCAGACTATCAGAGAGGAACAAATCACAGATCTGATGACAGCATTAAAGAATAAGATCAGCAGATTCTTAGACAAACCATATCTTTTCAGCTGACGCAGGAAGAACATCCTCTGTTGTGCTTTTCTTATAACAGCATCCACGTTTTTCCCCCATTTAAGATCATGAGAGATGATAACACCAAGTAATTTGGTCTCTGTGACCCTAAGAACCACTTCGTCATGGATGTAGATTGGAAGTATCTCATGTTGATCTTTCCTAAAATCCACAACCATCTCAGCAGTTTTTTTTAGTGTTGAGTACAAGATTATTGGCTTTACACCAGTCACATATTCTTTCCACCTCACTCCGATACAAGTCTTCAGCATTTCCCCTGATGAGACCAATCAGTGTCATATCATCGTCAAATTTCAAGATTTTTACTGAGTCTGCTGAATAGATGCAATCATTCATATAGAGAGAAAACAGTAACGGGGACAAAACACACCCCTGAGGTGCCCCGATGTTTGTTACCAAGGTGTCCGAAGTGAATGGTCCAACTTTTACACTCTGTATCCTGGCTGTCAGGAAGTTATAAATCCACAAGCATAAGATGAGAGGGACTCCAAGAGCTACCATTTTCTTATGAAGTAAATTCGGATCAATGGTATTGAACGCTGAGCTAAAGTCCATGAAAAGAATCCAGACATATGAGTGCAGTTCATCTGTATGATCCAAAATGTACTTCAGTGCCAGATTGACAGTGTCGTTTGCCGAGCGATTCTCCTTATAGGCAAACTGAAGCGGGTCCCATAGCTTCTGCGTGAATTTTATCAGGTGGGACATCATAATTCTTACGAAGACTTTCATAGCTACAGATGTGAGTGCTACTGGTCTATAGTCGTTCAACTCAGAGGATCCCACTTTCTTGGGGACAGGGATAATTGTGGAATTTTTCCAACACTGAGGTACAACGCACTCTTTCAGTGACACATTGTATATATTTGTCAGTATATGGGCAAGCTGGGTAGCACATACTTTCAGACACATTGGAGATACACCAACAGGGCCAGGTGCCTTTTTGACCTTAAGTCCCTTTAGGATGCGTATCACCTCTGCCTCGGAGATCACTACTTGGGTGTTGCACAATGAATGATCTTTATATGAACAGACTGAGGAGCTTAGAGATGAATAGCCACTGTGTGTAGAGCTTGCCTCAAATCTGCAGTAGAATTCATTTAACTCTGCTGCCAGACTTCTGCTGGGGTTCACTATAGTGGGGTGGCTTTTATAATTGGTGACCTCTCTTAATCCTCTCCATGCAGATCTAGTATCTTTTGATTAGAACCTTTCCTCCAAAATCTTTGCATACTCGTGTTTGGCTAACTTGATCTCTTTAGATAGCGAGTTCCTAAGTTTCTTGAATTCAGTAATATCGCCTGCTTTATAAGCCTCCTCTTTTCTCTTACGGATCAACCTGACTTTATTTGTAAACAATGGCTTGTTGTTTCCCCGAAAGTGGACAAATTTGGATGGAATAAACGTGTCTTCACAAAAACGGATATATGAGGACACTGCATCAACCCATTCATCCAGACCCGAGCATGTTTCCTGGAATACCTCCCAGTCCGTGCATTCAAAGCATGCTTGTAGTTGCAATTTTGCCTCCTCAGACCATGTCTTCTTTGTATAAACTGTAGGTTTGGATGTTTTCAACCTTTGCCTGTAGGCTGGAATTAAATGAATTAGACAATGATCTGAAAAGCCCACTGCTGCTCTCCTCACTGCCCTGTAGGCCCCTTTTATGACTGTATAGCAGTGATCAAGCGTATTGTTCTCTCTCGTGAAGCAGTTTATATGTTGAGTAAATTTGGGGAGATCCAGGTTGAGTTTTCCTTTGTTAAAGTCCCCCATTACGATCACAAATGCTTCTGGAGATCCTTTCTCCCATTCTGATATTTTGCAAGCTAATTCACCAATAGCAGCTTTAACAGAAGCTTGAGGGGGAATATATACTGCAACCAGAACCATAGATGAAAACTCTCTTGGAGAGTAAAATGGTCTACAATTGAGTGCAAGTTACTCTAGATCTGGAGAGCAACCTTTTCCCATTATGTTAACATCAAAGCACCAGCGAGTGTTGATGTAGAGACATACCCCACCCCCCCTTTGTTTACCTTAAGCTACACAATCACGGTCAGCTCTGTAGATAACAAAACTAGATAGATCCAGACTACAATCAGGGATGGTCTCATTCAACCAGGTCTCAGTAAAACAAAGAGCAGCTGAATTGGCCATATCAGATCTCATGTTGCAAAGTAAGCTCAGATCCTCCATTTTGTTAGATAAGGAACGGACATTAGCCAAGTGGAGTGAAGGAAGAGCTGTTCTGAACCCTCTCCTCCGAAGGCGTGCCAGGACGCCTCCTCTCCTACCTCTCTTGAAGTACACCTCTACAGGTTTCACAGAAGTAATGGATTTTATGTACTCAATTGTTGAATTAGCAATCATGCTCCAAGAAGGGGAGTCCAAGAGAAATTGCAGATGATTCCAGAATAATAAATCGTCCCTTAAAATCATAAGAGTAGGTTTACAGAGTGCAGTGGCCATGATTACACTCAGCTTGTAGCTATAAAGACTGAACAGTCACAGCTTAGCAGAGTTAAATGTACAACTTTCCATAAAGGGTGCTCCCAGCACTGCTGGGGGGGAGGGCATGGGTGCAACAAGACAGGGACATCAGGGGACACGCCAACAGTCAGTCCAAACCTGCCCAGCTCACCCCTTCAGCTCCACCTGAACCACAAGATCTCCAGAACATCTCCAGCACCGCACACTCCACCAGCTTTCCTATCCCGGGATCATCTGCATGCTGGAAATGGGTACAAGTTGTAGGAAAGTTGTCAGGCAGCCAGCAGCTTAACTCTCTCCCAGCTGAAACCAGGCACGGAGCTCCATGAGGACAGAAAGACACCGGTCCCAGATTGGACGACCGAGCTGTCTATCATGATACTAACAGCTCAGCACGCCCCTGCCCCAGATAAGACGGCTGAGCTGCCGCTCACCACACTGAGTAAAGTAACCGGGACACTTTGGAGCTATTATAAAAGAATACTCAATACTAAAGGATGTGGTCACTTGAGTAGAAGCCTTTTCCAGCAAGTGAAGTCAAATTCAACTGGGGGATGTAGGATGCTGCAATAAGAATGGTTTGTAACGGCTCCTACATATGTACCATTTTATAAAACACAGAGGAAATCCTGATTTCACTGCACACTGTGTTCTCATACCCATCTTCAATTTTAGTAGAACAAGTAGAGAAATATCCTTAGGCTCCCACTAGAGTATACTTCATAATGCAGGAACCTACTCATAATTATTATTTAAAAGCAAATTAAATATAAATGTCTCATGAACATACTACTCTACTCGTATTTGTATCCATGCAGCAATCAATAATGCTATGCTGCTGACTTCTCTTGCTGGATCATGATCATGATTTAGTGCTTAGATTATCTTAACTTTATATACTAGCTGATTGTGTGGGTGAAGATCATGAAAATGGGAGCATAGCATTACCGGGACGGCTATGATAAGTAATGAACATAATAACCTTCGGGTGTTGACCGTGTCTTGTGTAAAATTAAACATGGCTCCTGGGTAGAAGACAGTGTGTTTGTCCTGGTCGGCAATTACAAGTCTATTAAACAGGGCATGCTTTATTAAAATTTCACTCTCGTATGACCTATGATATGACCCCAAGCTTCTGGATTGATAGTAAAATCACACAGCTACATGCATTATTGGCTAATTATTCTACTTAACAGATGAAAAATGAGTTTGGTGCCTGGGGGGTACATTGCTTTACGTGTGAATTGTGTGTGATTAAAAAAAAACCTTTCAGGACAAGGCATAAATTGGTGAAGCCCCTAAAATGGGTAGATTGGTCCATTGGCATTCATAATAATTGATGGGGGACTGGATGGAAGATAAGCTGTAATTTAATGTGGTAGTAACACACATGTAGATCGCTAAACCAACTACGTCAACGATAAAGAGTATTTCAAGGTATTATTATCAAGAGTTATTGAAATTATCTCTGACAGAGCATGCCGTCGTGTTGGGTGCTCCTTGGTGGATCTCAAGGATTAAGTAAGGTAAGTACATACAGATTGTACAGTGAAACTCTGAATGGGTCATTAAATCAGGCTCATTAAAATATTACCAATAGTGATGAGCGATTACACTCGTTACTCGAGATTTCCCGAGCATGCTCGGGTGATCTACAAGTATTTTGGTGTGGTCGGAGATTTAGTTTCTGTCGCCGTAGCTGCATGATTTGTGGCTGCTAGACAGCCTGAATACATGTGGTGATTTCCTAACAAACAGGCATTCCACACATGTATTCAGGCTGTCAAGCAGCCGCAAATCATGCCGCTACGGCGACAGAAATTAAATCTCCGAGCACGCCAAAATACTCGGAGATCACCCGAGCATGCTCAGGAAATCTCGAGTAAAGAGTGTACTCGCTCATCACTAATTACCAGGAGTTATTGAAATTAGTTCTAGGAGAACAAGGACTGTAGTGCCACCTGTTCGAAATAGCAATCCTAAAAGTCAATACCCTAATCTTTCTAAAGCGCTACAAGAGTTAATATTAAGTTTTCGAATTGCTACTTCCAACAGATGGCACAACAGTCCCGTCTCTCTTTCTGTGTTATAGGACTATTTGCATTGTCAATTTCCCAGGAGGAGCATTGCATGGCCTTTAAGTATCTTTATGACAAACTATTAAATTTAGGCCAGAACCATAGAGAGCAAAAGGTTTTTTTTCTTAAAGCTAAAGACCACTACTTTTTTATTGATGGGTAAGACATCAATATTTGATTATGTGGGGTGCAATACCTGGTATCCCCTCCGATCAGTGGTTTCGAGTGTCATCAACGGTCAAACGTTGTCGGATGCTGCCGGAACACATCAGCTCAGTCGAAACTTTAGTAACCAATGCCAGGTACTTCAGATCCACTCTCCACTTGAGGTTGGATCTGCAGTATCCATCTATGGCCACTATATAGATGATGCTTTCTGGCAGCATCCAAGAACTTCTGGCCACCGCCAGCGCCGGTAACAGCTAATCGTCATTTGGTGCTATGGGTAGCATCTCTACTGATCAGATATCGAAAGCCAATCCATACTCTTGACCACCACTGCAGTAGTAGTGTTGCCTACACTGCCTGAAAAATGACTCATGCAAGTGATGAATAGTTTTTATGTAGCCATTGTCAGCCCTGGCTTAAACTACAACTAAGGAAGGTGAACTCTCTAGAATGATCCCATTTAGGAAAATCCTAGGCAAGATGTAGAACTCCATAAAATTTAGACATCAAGTGGCTTCTTTGCAGGTGCCATGTCCAGTGTTCAATAAGTTGATTAGATGGGGACTTTGGAAAGCTTTGGGAACGGCACCTGCGCAAAAGTTACTTGAAGCCTATTCCCATAGAAAGACTGCGAAGCAAAGAAAAGAACAGTTTTGAGTATGCGCAAGATTTACTCTCAAGTGGCCGATGTCATAAAGACAGAGTGACTTTTTGGGAGAAGAGATAGTGCAGATTTTTTATACCTCCTACTGGATGACCTGTTTGACATTCAAATGTGTCCATCCTTCGTGTTCTTCCAGATAAGCCCTTATTCATATTAATTAATAGGAGATCTGCAATATCCAGTAGCAGTTACGCAACAAGATCAGCGGATCTGTGGGGTGCAGTGCGCCTCCCTTCTCCACCGGTCTGATAGTGATGAAACATACTGAGGATAGGGCAGTGATATAAAGTAGTGGATCAATCCTTTAACATGTAAGAAATGAATGGCTTTGATAAAGGATTACCTTATTTTGTGATATTCTGCCCTCTGACATCTATGCTATATGAGTGTTTGTGGCCATCAAGTGGTTGTGATGTGAATCGTGGACTGTAGAGGACTCTGCCAGCATTTGGAAATAACCTTTATATTCTGAATTCTGAGAAGTTGCACATCTTAACCCCTTAACCTCGGAGGTATTTTTTTCTTTTTGCGTTTTTGTTTTTCGCTTATCTATCTATCTATCTATCTATCTATCTATCTATCTATCTATCTATCTATCTATCTATCTATTATCTATCTTTCTATCTATTATCTATCTATCTATTATCTATATATTACCTATCTTTCTATCTATCCATGTATTATCTATCTATCTATCTAGCTATATCTATCTATCTATTATCTATCTATCATCTATCTATCTATCTATCTATCTATCTACCTATTATCTATTTGTTTATCTATCTATTATCTATCTATCCATTATTTATCTATTATCTATTTATATGTTTATCTATCTATTATCTATTACCTATCTATTTGTTTATCTATCACCTATCTATTATTCTATTATCTATCTATTATCTATCTATCTCTCATCTATCTATCTACCTACCTATTATCTATCTATCTATATATTATCTGTCTATTATCTATCTATTATCGATCTATCTCTCATCTATCTATCTATTATCTATCTATCTTTATCTATCTATTATCTATCTATCTACCTATTATCTATCTATCTATCTATCTAGCTCTATCTATCTATCTATCTACCTATTATCTATCTGTCTATCTATCTATTATCTATCTATCTATTATCTATGTATCTATATCTATTTACCTATTATCTATCTATTCTCTATTATCTATCTACCTATTATCTATCTATCTATCTATCTATCTATCTGTCTATCATCTATCTATTATCTATTTGTTTATCTATCTATCCATCATTTATTTACAGTATTGCCATCCACAGCTCTTCCTCTTCATCATACATTTGTACCATCCATAAGTTTTTGTCATACCCATAGTTACAGGACCAGTGTAGTATTTGTGCCTTTCCTTGCGCCAATCACTTAGCAGGATGAATTAGGAGATCTTGTTCTATATGAATGCCTCGCTTTCAGCACTTACATGAAATTTCAATTGAAGCCTCCCAATAAAAGCCAACACACTTAATGATGTCCACGTGAATATTCATTATCCCTGGAACGGAATGGCTTCAGATGTTGCTGCATAATGAGAGTATGAAAATGATGTATGCAAAAATGTGCTCTGCAGAAGTACACGCGGCGGAATGCAAAGGCAATGTTTGCATGCTCCGACCATTACGTGGAAAGCTGAAAATACAAAACCTCTAATACAAGGTACAGACGAATGCAAAAGAGACGGCGTCCGGAATGTGCCAAGCCTCCGAGCCGCTAATGCCCACAGTGATGAATGCTGACAATTAGTGTAACCTTTTGTGTCGATTTTCTAATAATTGTTCCCTTAGTGTGGATTGATGAATTGGAGAAATGCATGTGCCATTTAATACAATGGGCTTTATTTAGTTTTCTATTTAACTACTTCCTTGGACTAATCTAAGACATTTCGGCATTTCTTAAAATAATTTCACTCTTTCTGGTCTCTCAGCAAATTTCATCCCACTGTGATACTGTACAGAAATCTGCGGCTCTGCTGTTTCATTTGGTCTTTTGTTCTAATTAGTCTCCTAGTAAGAATACAGTCATCAAATATTTAACCGAAGCTGCAATGAGAAACAAGATGAGAGGGTGTGGGAAATCAGAGTAAGATGACTTACAGAGGGCCAGTCACCGGGTCAAAAGTGTCCGGCTTTTGTTCTTATTTTATTTCCTTTATTCCCTTGAGATTTAAGCAATGGGGCGTGGCTTACAGGGTAATAATGTAGAGTAGCCTAAAGACACGCCCCTGAGGATCCTGGTGAGCCATACCCACTTGTAAAGGCCATATTGTTATGAAATGAGTCACCGTAGGAGGCAAAAGCAGAAATACTAGCTAAGTCTAGAAAACCAGAGACGTTGGCAGCTATCGGATTGCAGACCCCTGAACCTATCAACAACAACTAGCAGTAGCCGTGGGGGGTTCCTACGGTGCCCTAGACCCCTCGATCACAGCCGGAGAACTACATAGCCTAAAGACAGAAAAGGAAATCTAAACTGCCCCAGAGCAGATCCCAAAGCAATAGGCAGCCCCCAACATATAATGACGGTGAAGCAAGATGAAATAACACTCACACAGATAGAAAGATATGCTGAGCAAATGATGGGGCCAAAGCTAACTAGATAAGACAGGATAGAAAAGCTGCTGTCTGTAATCCGCCAAAACCCTATCAAAACAAGAGCCAACAGCTGATAGGGTAAAAAGCCCTGAAGACGCTAGGCTTCAAAAAGACTATATCAGTACTCAGGTATTTTCTGAAGACAGAGCAAAAAGGAAGTCAGCTCACCCCAGCAGGGAATGGCAGAAATCAAGGAAAACAATGCAAAACAAAACCAAAACACAAATGCAAAAAGTAGAGCAGAAAACTTAGCTTTTGAGGAGCAGGAATCAGACTGGTCTCCTAGAATCCCTCAGAGAGCTCACCAGCAAGGCAGAAGGGCGTCGGCTGCCTTATATCCAGTCAGTAATTCCTGTCACCCAGTCATCATCATCCTGCCCAGGTGCTTGGTAATCAGCCTCACTACCTTCCTTCACCAGAAGAGGGAGTTCATCAGACCTCAATGGTGAAGGGGAAAATGAACTCACAACACCATATACTTGAGCGCTAAATAAAAATTTTTATAGTTCTGTAACAGTAGGACAGATTTATAAAGAAAAGAGAGAAAGAGACTTCCCATTGTCCAATTTCTGAGACTATGTGAACTTTGTCCTATGCTGAGGATGGCTTGATCAAAAGAAGCATCCTAGTCATGAAGATAGTGAGAAATGTCACTTTTCTTCTAGTGGACAGGAGTTGTAGTCCTGAAGAGAAGTCTTGCGAGACCGTGAAAATGTGTCGGCCTCCTGGTTCTCTGCAGAGAGTACTCAAGGGCTTACAGGGGGGTGCTGTAACATTGTTGCCAGCACCCCTGCATTGTTCCCCTGTCCCCCTCCATGCAGTGATGCTGGCATACTCACTGCTCCGGCCCTTCAGCTTGGTCCCCTTCTGCTGGCATGTCACCTGCTTGTGCATGCCGCACTTCTTGGCAGCACACCTAGTGAGCATGTGTGTGTGCTTCCCCTTTCTTAAAGAAGTAGAGGGAACATATAGTAAAATGCCCCCCAGAGAATGGCTGGAAAACATTTAGTAATAGGATACACCAGCAAGATGGCTCCCAGCCAATAGCTGGGAGGTATCTTGTATACAAGACTCTCTCCACCTTAGCGAGTCATTGAAGCAACGGTATTCATTAGTGTGTAATTTCTCCTACTAGTGAGTTGTGAGGCCCCATTGACCTGATGTGGCAAAGGACCTGAACCTGAATCCCTGGTCCATGTTCAGCCTGTGTTTGAACATGCTCCCCTGGTATGTATGTGTGTGGCCAGTGCATAAACCTGCTCCCCTGGTATGTGTGTGGCCATTCCCGAAACTGCTCCTCTGGTCTGTTTGTGGCCAGTGCATAAACCTGATCCTCTGGTCTGTGTGTGGTCAGTGCCTAAACCTGCTCCTCTGGTCTGTGTATGGACAGTGCATAAACCTGATCCCCTGGTCTGTGTGTGGCCAGTGCCTGAACTTGCTCCACTGGTCCATATGCGGTCAGTGTCTGAACCTTTTTCCACTTGTCTTTGTGTGGCTAGTGCCTGATACCTCATCCCCAGCCTGTTTGCATCCGGTCTGCTAAAAACAGTCTCACAATCAGCTCAATCTGAATGTAGCTTGAATCCATATGAGTAACCATTCTGCAAAGGAGCCAGAGCTTATTAGTCTGAATGGAGCCCAAGTTCTTAAACAGTGTCAGGAAACCTGACCCCTTGGTTCAGCAACTGCAGTACCGGGTTTGGCCTAGGCATGGTACCTGGTGACTACCTGTAGCCTACCTTGTCTCCACCATCAGGAACTCCAGTGAACACCAGGTGGCCACGTAGTTAAGCCCCTGTCTAGGCAGGCCCGGCCCCTGTGGCACAGTTGGTTCAAGCACCATGTGCGCCATCTTTGGGCATAACAATGACATATTCAGTTTAAAAAGCTATCCCCATTATTGGGACTCCAGTAGACACACTCAGTTGTCTGTGTTTCCACCTTTTAGATGCTCTTCACAAATTTATTTTACTGATGGAACCATTGAGCATAATCTTGTGTCCCTGTTCAATAGGAAGCATGGCAAGTGACATACCATCAACGCATTTTAGAAAGTGCAATATAACTTCTAAACTATGATTTTTTCACGTGCCATAAGCTTTTCCTACCTGTTTTCCATTTATTGACAGATATACAAATTGAATGTTCATTTACTATGCTAATTGCATACTTAGCAGTGATCCGTCTTCCCTCCATCCTCCCACTTTATCCCAACACTGACAGAACTTGCTGACGTACAATAAGTAAAAGGATTATTTTAACTGACCAAAATGAATTGCATGTCAGACAGGTCCATTTGCAAGCTAAACACTCTAGAACTGGTAGAAAACACAGTCTTTTCTATGCAAATACAGCAAAAGAATGTCAAAGATGATCTGTCAGTAGAGAATCCAAATTTCGGGGGATTTGTTTCAAGCAAATGCCGAAAAATGGCAACCAACTGACCAGAAGACTCTATGGCGAATAGACGCAAAACACTTTGTGACGTCACAATGTATATCCCGATGTCACAATGTATATCCCGA
Source organism: Dendrobates tinctorius (assembly GCF_039654945.1). Classification (NCBI taxonomy): domain Eukaryota; kingdom Metazoa; phylum Chordata; class Amphibia; order Anura; family Dendrobatidae; genus Dendrobates; species Dendrobates tinctorius. The sequence goes on from NW_027361677.1 coordinate 13,663,257, forward strand.
TGTCACATGGCATATTGTCACGCTTCTGCCAGAAGCAAGATGGCGCTACTAAGGTAAGATTAAAGGAGGGACCACCTGACACTTGCCCTGCTCTGCCCTAATCTCCCTAGCTCCCTAGACGAGTTGTTTCGCCCCATGCGGCAATCACATTCCTATCCCTGTCTTACCTTGAGAGCGACCCTGACTAGTGGGTAAGGTAGCAGTAACACTAGTCCTGCTCTAACACAAAGAAACAGAACAGGATAAAAGAAACAGTAATCACTTCACATGCTCCCAGACTACAGAAAAGGGAAAGGGAAAGGAAAAGGTGAGACAAACCAAATAGGAGGTAAGATAAAGACTCTCAAACAAAATTTCAAACAAATATCTCTAGAGACGCCTCCTTGACTACCTCTCTTCCCACAGCTCACACCTCCAGCTCCAAACCAGGTTATAGCAAGCTATGACTGCCAACTACTCAAGCCAAGAGGTGAGTATTTATACCAGGGAGAGTGGATAAATCAGAACAGCTGAATTAACTCAGGATGGAGAGCTCTAGGAGATAAACAGATCCAACCAGTGCAGGTGCACATGCAGCAAGACGTCGAGATTTTCTGACCACTCTCTGTCATTGTATCAGAAAACAGAAAGGTCCTCAACTGGACCCAAATGTTGTCATCCCCATGTTCCATGACAATGTTCATTATTTTCCATTTTGGGTGTGCTGCCTCCATTTTTGTGTATAATGGAGGATTAGTTTATGCCTGGGAGGCTCTGCACCGATAGATAGTTGGCTCTATACCACAGCACATATAATTGCACACATATGCTAGCACAGAGAAGACATTTGCAGCATTGTGTTGGTAGTTTAGAGCCAATATCAAACATTCTTTTAGCTTTCTCTGATTAGACAGCCATCTCTGCCCTTTCACAGCTGGGTCTATAATTCAGTTTTGATGGTCTCTGTTCAGTCTACATTTCTAAACCTCCACACACAGTTTGACAATATGGTCAGTCACCGCACAGTCAAGACCTAGTCGCTCACATGAATACTGAATGACTTCGATCCCCTATAGATCAGAGCTGCAGTTATTCACCAGACAGAGTGATGAAGCCGACGTCCTAACCGGTGTGTAAATAAAAGAAAGAGCCTCAATATAAGTGAAGACCTGACGGTTACCCTTTTCCAGTAGGAGGGAACGAGAACATAAAGCTGCAGCAAAAAGATATGAAGAAGACATAAAAATAAATAACTCAAGACATTGAAACAAACAAAAAACCCTGCTACCTTAATAACAGTGTATCAGTCCCGGCTCACTCATTCAGGACTAGGATGGATAACAGACAGACAATAACACTGGGAACAAAGGTGAAACGCTGCTATAAAACACACAATAACTAAAAGCAAGTACTACGCTTATTTAGAAAAAGGGAACACGTGAACACTGCCCCAAGAGTGGAGCTGCAGAGAAAACTGCACAAAAGTTAAAGATCATTTCAATTTTCGTTTGTAAAATTGCCAAAGTGACTCAAACACCAGAAAGTCATAAACAGGATGCTGAACAGTGACTGCCAGGAAAGTTTTAACAGAGCTTTTAAAAAGGATGTATAGTTTAGAAAAATATATTTTTTTCTAAGATACCATATTAGAATCGCCCGATGTGTCAATATAAAAAAAATTAACCAGATCGGTAAACGGCGAAAATAATTTGAAATGCCAGAATTACGTTTTTTTTTTGTTGCCGCTACATTGCAATAAAATGTAATAACGGGCGAATAAAAGATCGTATATACACCTTGGTATAAATAAAAACGTCAGCTCGTGCACAAAAAATAAGCCTTCACCCAGGGCCAGATAACAAAAAATTGAGACGTTACGGGTCTCGGAAAATGGCACCATTTTTTGTTTGTTACCAAAGTTTGGATTTCTTTTTCACCACTTAAATAAAAAAGAACCTAGATATGTTTGGTGTCTATGAACTTGTAATGACCTGGAGAATCATAATGGCAGGGCAGTTTTAACATTTAGTGAACATGGAAAAAAGAAACACCTAAAAAAAAACAAGTATGAAATTGCACTTTTTTGCAATTTCACCGCACTTGGAATTTTTTCCCTTTTCCCAGTACATGATACGTTAAAACCGATGGTGTGGTTCAAAAGTACAACTCATCCTGCAAAAAAACAATCCCTCGCATGGACATGTTGACTAAAAAGTAAAATGTTATGGCTCTGGGAAGAAATGTGAAGAAGAGGAGCAAAAAAACAAAATGCAAAAATGGAAAATGGCCAGGGGGTTAAGGGGTTAAATAGCCAAACATTTTCTTCCATGTGAAACTGATCCAGTAAGCAAAAAATTGATCCTTTTCAAATGGAAGAAAAACAGATGGCTAATTAACTGATCCATTTTTCATAGACTTCAATGTTAAAAAAATGGATACAGTTGAAATCAATCTTTTTTAGATGGACAAAAATTTGTATTTACACAATTTTTTTATCAATGGAATGCAGATGGATCCATTTCAACAGATGATTACTGGACATGAACATAGCCTAAGAATGACGTGGTAGTGCGCATGAGTGATGAGTAGTTTATTCACTGAGGTGCTGCCGAGTGGTGCACTTGGCTTTTCCAGGAGTTTCTCTGGCAGCCTAGAAAAGAATGAATAGGGCGTTGTTTGGTCATCTGACATCTCGTTTCATAAAAGAGATGAAAGTTCTCACTTGGGGGTAAAAGATTAACAATCTACTGATCAGAGCAGACAACCCAATGGTCAGCAAGTTATAATCATTATTAGAGTTGAGCGAAACGGGTCGAAAAAATTCAAAAGTCGCCGACTTTTGGCAAAGTCGGGTTTCATGAAACGAAACCCGACCCTAGGATGAGGTCGGCCACGAGGTCGGCGACTTACGCGCCAAAGTCGCGTTTCAAAAGTTTGTTTTGCGCTCTTTTTCAGCCAATCAGGATCCACGGACACTGTGGGCAACGTGATGACATAGGCACGGGTCACCACCATCTTTCTGAAGGGCATGCAAGTGATTGGCTTGCTTTGGTGGGCGTCACAGGGGGTATAAAAGGGCGTGCACGCCGACCGCCATCTTACTTCTGCCGATCTTAGTATAGGGAGAGGGTGCTGCTGATTCTGTAGGGAGAGCGTTAGGCAGGGAAGAAGACAAAAAAACTGCTTCTGCTGCTAGCGATTTGGCCTGCACAACACACGAGTCACTGTGTGTGCAGTGCAAGGGGAGGCTATATTGTGGTGTATCAGTGGTGTTGGTTGTTGGGCTGCCTTTTAAGGCTTCCTGACACGCTGGCATTGCTGTTTACCCACTGCTCCGCAAACTGCTTTTTTAAAAGCAATCCAATCTCCCTTATCCTCTCGTCACTTTGGTCACAGGCAGCTGTGCCATCGAGCGTGTCACATAGCGCTCAGATATCAGTGGGCCGCACACAATCCACAAGTGTCCAGTGTCCAAAAGTGTACGCAGAGATTCAAAATCTCCATTATCCTCTCGTCACTTTGGTCACAGGCAGCTGTGCCATCAAGCGTGTCACATAGCGCTCAGATATCAGTGGGCCGCACACAATCCACAAGTGTCCAGTGTCCAAAAGTGTACGCAGAGATTCAAAATCTCCATTATCCTCTCGTCACTTTGGTCACAGGCAGCTGTGCCATCGAGCGTGTCACATAGCGCTCAGATATCAGTGGGCCTCACACAATCCACAAGTGTCCACTGTCCACAAGTGTACGCAGAGATTCAAAATCTCCATTATCCTCTCGTCACTTTGGTCACAGGCAGCTGTGCCATCGAGCGTGTCACATAGCGCTCAGATATCAGTGGGCCGCACACAATCCACAAGTGTCCAGTGTCCAAAAGTGTACGCAGAGATTCAAAATCTCCATTATCCTCTCGTCACTTTGGTCACAGGCAGCTGTGCCATTGAGCGTGTCACATAGCGCTCAGATATCAGTGGGCCGCACACAATCCACAAGTGTCCAGTGTCCAAAAGTGTACGCAGAGATTCAAAATCTCCATTATCCTCTCGTCACTTTGGTCACAGGCAGCTGTGCCATCGAGCGTGTCACATAGCGCTCAGATATCAGTGGGCCGCACACAATCCACAAGTGTCCAGTGTCCACAAGTGTACGCAGAGATTCAAAATCTCCATTATCCTCTCGTCACTTTGGTCACAGGCAGCTGTGCCAACGAGCTTGTCACATAGCGCTCAGATATCAGTGGGCCGCACACAATCCACAAGTGTCCAGTGTCCAAAAGTGTACGCAGAGATTCAAAATCTCCATTATCCTCTCGTCACTTTGGTCACAGGCAGCTGTGCCATCGAGCGTGTCACATAGTGCTCAGATATCAGTGGGCCGCACACAATCCACAAGTGTCCAGTGTCCAAAAGTGTACGCAGAGATTCAAAATCTCCATTATCCTCTCATCACTTTGGTCACAGGCAGCTGTGCCATCGAGCGTGTCACATAGCGCTCAGATATCAGTGGGCCGCACACAATCCACAAGTGTCCAGTGTCCAAAAGTGTACGCAGAGATTCAAAATCTCCATTATCCTCTCGTCACTTTGGTCACAGGCAGCTGTGCCATCGAGCGTGTCACATAGCGCTCAGATATCAGTGGGCCGCACACAATCCACATGTGTCCACTGTCCACAAGTGTACGCAGAGATTCAAAATCTCCATTATCCTCTCGTCACTTTGGTCACAGGCAGCTGTGCCATCGAGCGTGTCACATAGCGCTCAGATATCAGTGGGCCGCACACAATCCACAAGTGTCCACTGTCCACAAGTGTACGCAGAGATTCAAAATCTCCATTATCCTCTCGTCACTTTGGTCACAGGCAGCTGTGCCATCGAGCGTGTCACATAGCGCTCAGATATCAGTGGGCCGCACACAATCCACAAGTGTCCACTGTCCACAAGTGTGTGCAGAAATTCTAAAACTCCCCTGTCCTATAGACACCTTGTACCTTGTTTTACATTACTATATAGTTTGTTGGATTTTGTCTACATTTCTACCAAAAATGAGGAAGGCTGGTGGAAGAGGCCGTGGAATTGGGCGGGGGTTGGCAGCTGGTAATGATGGTGTTGGTGGTGGATCTGATGGTAGTGGCAAGAGCAAAATAGGACCGAATGCAGGAGGTGCTGACCCTGCGTCATCGTCTGGCTACATAAGGCCTCGAACGCTTAGTTTTCTAGGAGTTGGCAAACCGCTTTTAACGGCAGAGCATCAGGAAAAAGTTTTGTCTTACATTGCTGACTCAGCCTCCAGCTCTATCGCCTCCTCTTCTTCAGTTGTAAAAAGTAAAAGCACTGAGTCATCATTGGAGGCTCATGTTCATGAACCACACCTTTCCTTGTGTCCTTCACCCCAACCAAGATTGAAGGATGACGCAGGCCATACTACTGATTACTCCATGGAGCTGTTTTCACATACCATGCCTGGATTATCAAGTCAAATGGTGAATTACCCAGGCCAAGATGAATCTGACATGGAGTGCACTGATGCACAGCCGCTGATGGATGATTCTGCTGGTACATTCACTCAGAGCACTACATTGTCCTCGCAGTGTACAGAGCCAGATTTTGACCCTGATGAGACTCAGGTGCCCCTTCCCGCACACTATACCACCATACACGGTGACACAGAGGAAAGTGCACATGACATAGAAGAGGAGGTGATGGACGACCCAGTTGTTGACCCAGATTGGCATCCATTGGGGGAAGAGGGTGCTGCTTCCAATAGCTCAGATGAGGAGCATCCACAGCAGACATCGACATCGCAACAGCTGTTATCTGGCAGGCCCGGAGCACTCCAAAGACAGGTTCCAAACATCAAAAGAGTTGCTGGACAGCTTGTCCAGAGGGTCAAAAGATCACAGCGTGCTAGGCCGCAAAATGTCTGCCAAAGTAGGAAGAGTGCAGTGTGGCAGTGTTTTGAACAAAATCCTCATGATCAGGCCAAGGTTATCTGTAAGAAGTGCGCAAAGACCTTTAGCCGAGGGAAAAATCTGAAAAATTTGAATACCAGTTGCATGCTTAGACATTTAACCAGCATGCACTTGCAAGCGTGGACACAACACCAAACCTCAAGTGCCACATGTGCAACTGATCACAACGAAGGTAGTCAGCAACGCTACATTGTTTCCACCAATGTAAGCCCACCGGTTAGCACAGCAGCAAATGTTGAGGTGTCGTTGCAAGGCCACAGCAGTCAGGGAATCCCACTGTTATATCAACGAAAGACTGATTCTAGGCCATCAGAAAGAACACCAACTCCATCACCATCATCAACCCTCTCTCAGTCCGCCCTGTCCACCGCTACTTCCACCATATGCAGCTCTCAAGTCCAGCTCACCCTACCAGACACTATGAGTAGGTCAAGAAAGTACTCAGTCTCTCATCCGCGTACACTGGGTTTGAACGCCCACATTGCCAAACTAATCTCGTTTGAGATGATGCCCTTTCGGTTGGTGGAAAGCACAGCTTTCCGCGAACTCATGGCCTATGCAGTACCACGCTATGACCTACCCAGTCACCACTTCTTCTCTCGCAAAGCCATCCCAGCCCTCCACCATCATGTGAAAGACCGCATTGTCCATGCACTCAAGCAGTCAGTGAGCGGAAAGGTGCACCTCACAACTGATGCATGGTCCAGTCGGCATGGCCAGGGCCGTTACGTGTCCATCACTGCTCACTGGGTTAATGTGGTGGATGCAGGGTCCACAGGGGACAGCGGTGGTGGGACAGTGCTGCCTAGCCCACGGTATAGGAAACAGTTGGCTGTAGGCGTTCGACCCTCCTCCTCCTCCTCCAGAAGCGACAGCTCGTCCACAGAGCGCAGTCGTACGAGCACTCTATCTGCAGCTGCCACTGTTGCACACGATGTGTCCCCCTATCGAGCAGCTAGTGGAAAGCATCAGCAGGCTGTGTTGCAGATGATGTGTTTGGGCGACAGACACACCGCCGAGGTGCTGGCCGAGTACTTGAAGCGACAAACTGAGTCATGGCTGGGCAGTGTACATCTTGAGGCAGGCAAGGTAGTTAGTGATAACGGCCGTAATTTTGTGGCAGCCATAGCCCTTTCAAAACTCAGCCACATACCTTGCTTGGCTCACACCTTGAACCTGGTGGTGCAGTGCTTCCTCAAAAATTATCCGGAGTTAACAGCCCTGCTCCAGAAGGTGCGAAGACTGTGCGCGCACATCCGCCGGTCGCCTGTACACTCCGTTCGTATGCAGAAGCTGCAGCGATTGCTCCACCTTCCCAACCACCGCCTCATTATCGACATTGCAACAAGGTGGAACTCCACCCTGCACATGGTGGAGCGGCTGTGCGAGCAGAGGCAGGCCATAATGCATTTGTGGGAGGATACACGGCCAGGCACTTTGAGAGCAGACATGGAGTTGACAGGCGTGCAGTGGTCGAAGCTGAAAGACCTTTGTAAAGTCCTTCAGTGTTTTGAGGAATGCACACGGCTGGTAAGCGCAGACGACGCCATCCTAAGCATGAGCATCCCAGTTATGCGTCTGCTCATGCAAACTTTGACGCACCTTAAGGAGCAGGCGTCTGCAGCCAATGTTGATGAGGAGGAAGAGGAGGAGGGAATCCTTGATGACATTCAGCCATTGTCTGCTCAGGGACCTCTCCTGGATGAGGTGGAGGAAGAAGAGGAGGAGGAGGAGGAGGATGATGGGGATGATTACTTAGGGGACGAGGATGCATCTCGTGGGGCAAGTGAAAATGTTGGCGTGGCAAGGTCTGGTACAGGGTTTGTGCGTGACTGGAGAGATGTGGATTTGCCAGAAAGTGCTCCTCCACCCAGCACTCGCAGTGCATCATTGACACCGGGAACATTGGCCCACATGTCAGATTATGCCTTGCGGATCCTAAAAAGGGACCCCCGCATTGCCAAAATGATGAACGATGACGACTACTGGTTGGCCAGCATCCTGGATCCACGCTATAAAGGCAAATTACAAAACATCATGCCACAGGAGAACCTTGACCTAATATTGGCTAATAAACAAGCAACTCTGGTAAATCGGTTGCTTGAGGCATTCCCAGCACACAGCAGCGGTGATGGTTCTCACACGAGCCGTACGGGCCGGGGGCAGCTTGGCAGAGGTGTTCGTGGTGCACACAGCAGAAGTGGCGTTGGAGACAGGGGTTTCATGACAATGTTGTGGACTGATTTTTCAAATACCGCTCACACAACTGGTAATACTGCATCGATGGAAAGTGACAGGAGACAGCAGTTGTCAACTATGGTTACAAACTACTTTTCCTCCCATATCGATGTTCTCCCACACAGGTCATTCCCCTTTGACTATTGGGCCGCTAAACTGGACACCTGGCCTGAATTGGCCCAATATGCCTTACAGGAGCTCGCTTGCCCAGCTGCAAGTGTGCTATCGGAAAGAGTCTTCAGTGCAGCTGGATCAATCCTGACAGAAAAAAAGACCCGTCTGTCAACCCAAAATGTGGATGATCTAACCTTCATTAAAATGAACCACGCATGGGTTTCCAAGGATTTTGTCCCACCTTCCCCTGATGACACATAGGGTGACAGAAAAATGGCTTGCTTTGGTCCACCTCTTCCTGGTACTTCACCTATTTCGCCTTTTGCATCAGTTGAATGTCCAACATCAACATATGCCACTTTCTAAAACTCCCTAACTGTGCTGCCTCCCCCCCCATGGCCGGGGTCACCACCTAGCGCACGACACCGTGCGAGTGCCGTTGCCCTGGACACGTGGGTAGGCCGACTCTTGGGCGCGGGCACTGGCACAGGGTCCCTCATAGTGCAATCAAGTGTCTCTGACGGTGGTGGTGCACACCCGCCGTCAGACACACCGCTGTACTATGAGGGGCCCAGCGCCAGTACCGACGCCCACGAGTGGGCCCCCCTTGCTTGGGCAGGGCCCCAGCATTTGCAATCTTTACCTCTCCCTGCTCCTCCGCTTTGTAATCTGGGCCGTCAAATCCATACTGTGCCTGACACCGTCTGAGCCTGCCTCCTGAGACATATATTTTGAATGTGTACGCTATCCATACATGTTATCCGTGGATACGGTACCCTTTCTAACCTTTGTGCAATGACGTGCAATCCATACTGGGCCTAACACCGTCTGAGCCTGCCTCATGCTGTATAGACATTTATTTTGAATGTGTACGCTATCCATACATGTTATCCGGGGATACGGTACCCCTTCTAACCTTTGTGCAATGACGTGCAATCCATACTGGGCCTAACACCATCTGAGCCTGCCTCATGCTGTATAGACATATATTTTGAATGTGTACGCTATCCATACATGTTATCCGGGGATACGGTACCCCTTCTAACCTTTGTGCAATGACGTGCAATCCATACTGGGCCTAACACCGTCTGAGCCTGCCTCATGCTGTATAGACATATATTTTGAATGTGTACGCTATCCATACATGTTATCCGGGGATACGGTACCCCTTCTAACCTTTGTGCAATGACGTGCAATCCATACTGGGCCTAACACCGTCTGAGCCTGCCTCATGCTGTATAGACATATATTTTGAATGTGTACGCTATCCATACATGTTATCCGGGGATACGGTACCCCTTCTAACCTTTGTGCAATGACGTGCAATCCATACTGGGCCTAACACCGTCTGAGCCTGCCTCATGCTGTATAGACATATATTTTGAATGTGTACGCTATCCATACATGTTATCCGGGGATACGGTACCCCTTCTAACCTTTGTGCAATGACGTGCAATCCATACTGGGCCTAACACCGTCTGAGCCTGCCTCATGCTGTATAGACATATATTTTGAATGTGTACGCTATCCATACATGTTATCCGGGGATACGGTACCCCTTCTAACCTTTGTGCAATGACGTGCAATCCATACTGGGCCTAACACCATCTGAGCCTGCCTCATGCTGTATAGACATATATTTTGAATGTGTACGCTATCCATACATGTTATCCGGGGATACGGTACCCCTTCTAACCTTTGTGCAATGACGTGCAATCCATACTGGGCCTAACACCGTCTGAGCCTGCCTCATGCTGTATAGACATATATTTTGAATGTGTACGCTATCCATACATGTTATCCGGGGATACGGTACCCCTTCTAACCTTTGTGCAATGACGTGCAATCCATACTGGGCCTAACACCGTCTGAGCCTGCCTCATGCTGTATAGACATATATTTTGAATGTGTACGCTATCCATACATGTTATCCGGGGATACGGTACCCCTTCTAACCTTTGTGCAATGACGTGCAATCCATACTGGGCCTAACACCGTCTGAGCCTGCCTCATGCTGTATAGACATATATTTTGAATGTGTACGCTATCCATACATGTTATCCGGGGATACGGTACCCCTTCTAACCTTTGTGCAATGACGTGCAATCCATACTGGGCCTAACACCGTCTGAGCCTGCCTCATGCTGTATAGACATATATTTTGAATGTGTATGCTATCCATACATGTTATCCGGGGATACGGTACCCCTTCTAACCTTTGTGCAATGACGTGCAATCCATACTGGGCCTAACACCGTCTGAGCCTGCCTCATGCTGTATAGACATATATTTTGAATGTGTACGCTATCCATACATGTTATCCGGGGATACGGTACCCCTTCTAACCTTTGTGCAATGACGTGCAATCCATACTGGGCCTAACACCGTCTGAGCCTGCCTCATGCTGTATAGACATATATTTTGAATGTGTACGCTATCCATACATGTTATCCGGGGATACGGTACCCCTTCTAACCTTTGTGCAATGACGTGCAATCCATACTGGGCCTAACATCATCTGAGCCTGCCTCATGCTGTATAGACATATATTTTGAATGTGTACGCTATCCATACATGTTATCCAGGGATACGGTACCCCTTCTAACCTTTGTGCAATGACGTGCAATCCATACTGGGCCTAACACCGTCTGAGCCTGCCTCATGCTGTATAGACATATATTTTGAATGTGTACGCTATCCATACATGTTATCCGGGGATACGGTACCCCTTCTAACCTTTGTGCAATGACGTGTAATCCATACTGGGCCTAACACCGTCTGAGCCTGCCTCATGCTGTATAGACATATATTTTGAATGTGTATGCTATCCATACATGTTATCCGGGGATACGGTACCCCTTCTAACCTTTGTGCAATGACGTGCAATCCATACTGGGCCTAACACCGTCTGAGCCTGCCTCATGCTGTATAGACATATATTTTGAATGTGTACGCTATCCATACATGTTATCCAGGGATAAGGTACCCCTTCTAACCTTTGTGCAATGACGTGCAATCCATACTGGGCCTAACACCGTCTGAGCCTGCCTCATGCTGTATAGACATATATTTTGAATGTGTACGCTATCCATACATGTTATCCGGGGATACGGTACCCCTTCTAACCTTTGTGCAATGATGTGCAATCCATACTGGGCCTAACACCGTCTGAGCCTGCCTCATGCTGTATAGACATATATTTTTTTGAATGTGTACGCTATCCATACATGTTATCCGGGGATACGGTACCCCTTCTAACCTTTGTGCAATGACGTGCAATCCATACTGGGCCTAACACCGTCTGAGCCTGCCTCATGCTGTATAGACATATATTTTGAATGTGTACGCTATCCATACATGTTATCCAGGGATACGGTACCCTTTCTAACCTTTGTGCAATCACGTGCAATCCATACTGGGCGTGAGAACGGCTGGCGAGCTGTTAAGCAAGCTACAGCACCTGTCCAGATAAGTACAGGGATTCCCTAGCGAGGAGACTTATTTGATTGTTTTCTATGTTGGGACAGCAATTTTTGGGGAGCACTATACTCTGGAGAATGATAGATGGGGCCCACCATACACTGGAACATTCCAAAGGTGGACATCAGACACTGGAGCAGCATTTACAGGGCCCATTATACACTAGAGCAGTAGAAATGGGGCCCATTATGTTTGGAGCATTATTTGGGCCCATAAGACAGTGGAGCTTCATCCATGGGGACCAACATATACTGTAGCATTATGTGGAGCTCATCATATACTGTTTCAAACATTATATGGGACCAATGATTTTGTATGGAGAAATAGATGGGCCTCGTCATGAGATGTAAAAAGTGAGGTATTTTTCATTGTACTATACCGCTATTTCTCTGCCGTATCGGAGCATGATGAGTTGTGGTATGTGTTAAAGGGGCGCTCTTTCGCCCAGGGCACATGAAAACCTGCAGCCAGCCCTCCCCCCCACAAATTTAGCCAAATAACCCCCATTTTTTAGTGCGTAACTTGTATTATGAAGTTAATTAAGGTTGACAAGCTTAAGTAAGAAGAATTGATGCTTTTGGCATTCAAATGGGCACTGTAGGTGTGTTTCCTGTCCTCCTCTCACTGCTGACTTTTATTCCCCATTGACTTACATTGGGTTTCGTGTTTCGGGACGACCCCGACTTTTCCCTATAATCGGACGATCTTGCTCGACCCTACTTTTGGAAAAGTCGGGTTTCACGAAACGAAACGCGACCCTAAAAAAGCAAAAGTCACTCAACTCTAATCATTATCTTTCTAAGGCTGGGATCACACATGCGAGAAACTCAGACGAGTCTCGCATCTTGATACCCGGCACTGCCACCGGCACTCAGGAGCGGAGCATGCGGCTACATGTATTTCTATGCAGCCGCACGCTCCACTCCTGAGTGCCGGTGGCAGTGCCAGGTATTTAGATGCGAGACTCGTCCTATTTTCTCTCATGTGTGATCCCGCCCTATGATGTAATAACTTGTTTTTACCTGACTATGCATTAAAACCACTTACTGAAAGATAAGGGATATTTTTTGATCAGAGGGTATCCAACCACTGGGACCTTCACCGATTGACAAAACAGGGAGCACTTATATTTCCATTTCAAGTGCATGCTCTTCCACCACTCTATTTTTTCTCTATGGCGGTGCCGAGTGCTGTGGTTGACTTTTTCTGGCAGCCCACAGAGAGGATGGTGTGGCTGTTGGGCATCTGACTTGCCATTTCATAACAGGGATAAAAGTTTCCCTTTAGGGATAAACATTTTTCAATCTACTAATCGGAGAGGACAACCCACCCGTCACCAAGTTATTAGCTATCTTTCAGCAAGGTAATAACTTGTTTTTACCGGACTTCGCCTTTAACCCATCTACTGTTGGATAGGTAATAACTTGTTGATCAAAGGAGAAACTTCACCATTTGACAAAATTTGAGCACGTATATTCCTGTTGGAAGTCTATACTTGACAGCCACTCTATTTTTTTCCTATGAGGCTTCTGAGTGCAGTTTCTCGCAACTGATAAAAAGGATGGAGTGGTGGTTGGGCATTCATTCTTCTGCTCTATGTTCTAACAAAATCATAGTGACCCACTGGGGATAAAAATACTCCATTCTGACAATTGGTGCAGACCCCATCGTTCAATCCCCATCGATGAGTAAGTTAGCACCTACCTGTTTTCAAAGGACAACCTTTTCAAAAGGGGCTGTACCGACATGCTACATTAATCACCCCTGGAGTTGTTGAAGGTGCAGTAGCTGAGTAGCTGAGCGTTGTACAGCTCAACGTTCTGCTTTGATAGTTCACAATCAAATATTCTGATTGGCTTGTGGATTCTCAATTACTTTTGTAACAATACCAGTTGTAACACTTTAACTTGCTAGATACAGTAGTGGAAGCTATAGTAATACGACAATTGGCAAGCCACATCTTTACAACTACAAGCATAGTCAAAGTATACGGTGGCCTTTTCGGATTGCGTATGCCCCTTTTTATTCATCTTCTTCCTCAATTAGCTTTCAAAAGCATTTCAAGCGTGCACTTGGAGAATTCCACAGAACGATAAATGTATATTTTGATGTCTTTGCTTATATTCTTTATTTCACAATGCAAAATTATATCTGTATTATCAGTGTACAGACACAACAGCGGGATATAATGTCTCAAGGATCTGAGACAGCAGGAGATGTTAAGAACTCGTAATTACCTACAGGTATATAATGCCTCACGGAAAGCGGTGTTTGAAGCTTGTCTTTTATTTTCCTATTGTTTTTTTTTCTCTTGTTTTTCATGCCACAACTTATATTTATTTTAGCAAACTCTTTGTCCGATATGCCGACATTAATTATAGCCATTATACACATTTATTTAGGTATATTTATCATTTTTACGCATCATTACAAGACTCTTAGGTAGGGAATCTATAGTATTTATACAGTAATAACTTTGAAGCGTTGAACATCTGTATCATTGGATTGAACATATAGAGTATAACTGATTATAAGAGGGGGTCATAGACTTATACATTATACACCAGAGCCTGTAATCTGTCAAGTCACAAAATAAAAGGGTGCAATGCATAGGTCAAAAAATAAAATATCATGTCTAATTAGTAAGTAGGTGTACACATTAGTCCAAAACCTTTGACTCTGCTAGGTAACACTTCATAATACATGACTAAACACTGACAATGGAAAGAAATCCAGAGTCAAGAAGCGTGAATAGAATATAACGCTTAAAAACACTTTTTACTGATATTAATATGTAAAATAAGATTAAAGCAAGATACCTCAAGAGATAAGACTATGTCTTAATACAATCAATCAAGGATTATATATAATGAAGATCAATGGATCACACAGTACATAGGTAATTGATTTGATAACTGAAGCAAAAGTAGCACTACTATAAAACACAACTGTTGTTCATAATAATTACCAGGTGTGTGGGTAAAATTCAATTAAATAGCCGTATAAGTCGGTAAAAAACCTTACCAAAATGAAGGCACATAAGATGAGATACAGTCTGCTTCCATCACCCCGACGCGTGTTTTGCCTATTTTCTTCCGGTGGCATGTGTTTTGTTTTAATCTTATTTAACTTAATACTATCCATAAAAAGTGTTTGTAAGCATTATATTTTCTTTACACTTCTTGACTCCTAATAAGTAAGTAGTAAATTCTACAATATGCAAATGTCATGTTGTTGAACAGAGAAAGTGACTCTCTAATTTTATCTACTGAGCCATAATGACAGGGGAGTGTTGTAGACACCTACTAGAACTGAATAGAGGCATCCAAATTTGTAGAGATTGAATAACATATTGGAAGATGTATTAAAGTGGTTCTGCCAAGTTTAGAAGCAAAGCCATATCCATATGATAGGAGATAACTTCCCTATTGCTGAGATTCCAATCGGTGGTCTGGCTTGAAGCTCATGAGCTCCAATGCAAAAGCTCTGATGGGGCCCCCAATTATTTCAAGTCTTAAATAGCATTAGTTTTTTATATAGGCATAAATGACTTTTGGGGCCCCTAGGCTCCAGGGTCTGGGAGCGATTGCAACCTAAGCAACTACTTTAGTTCAGCCCCTTGTTCCAATCACTGGGACCTCTATTGATCCTGAGAATGGGAGTTTGAAGAGTACTGTCTAAATAGAGCAGAAGTCAACAATGTCCATCTATGCTCCATTTATTCTTAATGGGATTGTCAAGGACTAGTGGAGAATTGGAGATTACTTCTAAGCTTACTACAACCCCTGTAAACATGAATGTCATCAGTACCCCCAATATTGCGTGTTCCTTCAATATATTGAACAAATGTTTTATGTTAATCTGAGTGCAGCCCAACTATTTTAGAATAGTCAGGGCACACAGAAGTATCTCCTTATTGTCCTGTTGAATAGTTTGACATGGAGTTGTCCATTGGAAAATAAAGGTGTCATGATCCATGCTGGATCTGGACTGATAAAAAGCACAGGTAACCTTTTTTTTTTCTTAAGCTGTGCTTAAGTTTGGCTTTTGCCCCCAGTGGCCATTAGGATTATTGCACTGTGGTGTCTTTTGTTCTAAGTTTGCCCCCGGTGGTGGTGAGCGTCATTGCTCTCTGGTTTCTTTAGTTAAGTGCACATGATTATAATACAGGTGTGATTGTTCTGGCTCTGCTATAAAAGAGTCTCTGGTGTTGCAATCAGTGTTGGTGATAGTGTTCATTTCAACCATCCTTGGTGGAGGAAGGAGCTGGAGAGCGTTCCTTGCAGCACTATCTTAGCCCTGGTGTGGAAGGAGTCATAGTGGATTTCCTTGTAGCTCTGGCAGAGCTTGGTGACAGTGATTCAGGAGGAGAGCAGCATTCTGGTGGTGGACTCTGTTGCCAGGAGCAAGTGCAACAGAGTAAAGCTAAGTGGTGTTTCCCTGTTTGTGTTTTTCCTTAGTGTGTATTAGTACAGTGATGGGGCCAGTGCCTGTGCCACCCAGTTCCCTAGCTGGGGATAGGTGTAGGGTGTGCTAGGGCGACAGGTTCCTGATCAGCGCCCGATGCGGAACTGGCATAGGGAACGTTAGGAGCGTTAGGGACACTGAATCAGGGGAGTGCAGGAGGTCTCCACGTCCCCTTTCCCTATTGCAGGGACCACCATTGTAACTGTTTCCCCTTTCCCCGTGTCTTGTTGTTTTAGTTACCGGCCTGCGGGCCGTGTCACACAGGACAGTATCACGTGCCGCGTCTTGTTGTTTTAGTTACCGGCCTGCGGGTCGCGTCACACAGGACGGGTTTTCGTGACAAAAGGCTTTTCTAAGAAGAAAAAAAATTCTCAAATAAGGATGTTTTGGTAATGAAAATACAAAAAGTGTAAAGAGCTGGGGTAGGTGGTAACAGGATCTCTAATAAGTTCTATGGTAAGTCCAATATACTCTTCCAATAATCAGTTGTGATATGCCCAGATCATGTTTAGAAAGTTGTCCTTCACTCCATAACATCCAGCACAAATTGATGATGCCATTCTGCTCATATAGAGAGTGAAGAAACTTTGATAAGGGAATATAAAATTGTATTCATTTGTAGTTTTTTAGAATGTTACAGCTAGTTATCAAGACATGCAACGTTATCGGTGTTTAAATGGAAGACCAGTGATTTCCAACAAAAGTTGCTTTGAAACTAAAGCTTCCTTGAAATCTACTTCCGGAATACAGCAACAATGCTAAAGTTGTCACTTCTATACGAAGGCTTTCAAAGTCTTTTTTGCTTATAAATATCTACCATAAGCCAAGGTAAAGCATTAAAGATGAGTGGTTCAATTTGATGCAAATTTAAGGAAATTTGTAGATTATAAGAATCTGTGATTCGATTCAAGCTAGATGCCAAAAAGTGACCACCACCATTTTCACAAAGCACAAGATTGCACCATCTATAAAGGTGCACCTGATCTCAGGTATGGTAATGCAGACTTCCCTGTAATACATTGCGGCTAGCACATCACATGATATAGCACAATCAATCAGAAAGGACTAGCATTGCCTGTGCCAAAAATCAGATCCGGGGGTCTCGCAGATCCTACCTGTCACCAATTCTGCTATTTCATCCTTCTCCGCTAGATCTCTAAAACTTAATATGGACAAAACAGAATTAATCATCTTTTGCCCATCTCATGTGACCCCCCAACGGACCTATCCAGTAAAGTAAATGGCTGCTCACTCGCCCCAGTCCTACAAGCTCGCTGCCTTGGGGTTATCCTTGACACTGATCTCTCTTTCAATCCACATATCCAAGCCCTTTCCGCTTCCTGCAGACTTCAAATCAAAAATAATTCACGGATCCGTACATTCCTCAACCAAGAATCTGCAAAAACCCTAGTCCATCCATGCCCTCATCATCTCCCGCCTTGACTACTGCAACCTCCTGCTCTGTGGCCTCCCCTCTAACACTCTCGCACCCCTCCAATCTATTCTTAACTCTGCTGCCTGACTAGCAATTGGTGCAGGTCCCATCGTTCAATCCCCATCAATGGGTAATTTAGCACCTACCTACCTGTTTTCACCGGACAACCTTTTCAAAGGGGCTGTACCGACATGCTACATTAATCACCCTGGAGTACATTAATCACCCTGTCCCCCCGCTATTCCCTGGCCTCTCCCCTCTGTGAATCCCTGCACTGGCTTCCCATTACCCAAAGACTCCAGTTCAAAACCCTAACGATGACATACAAAGCCATCCACAACCTGAGTCCTCCGTACATCTGTGACCTCATCTCCCGGTACTTACCTGCACGAAACCTCTGATCCTCACAAGGTCTCCTTCTGTACTCCCCTCTTATCTCCTCTTTCCACAATCGCATACAAGATTTCTCCCGCGCATCCCCTCTACTCTGGAACTCTCTACCACAACATATCAGACTCTCGCCTACCATGGAAACCTTTAAAAAGAACCTGAAGACCTACCTCTTCTGACAAGCCTACAACCTGCAGTAACCACCGACCCACCAAACCGCTGCACGACCAGCTCTACCCTCGCTGTATCCTCACCCATCCCTTGTAGATTGTGAGTCCTCACAGGCAGAGTCCTCTCTCATCCTGTACCAGTTGTGACTTGTATTGTTTAAGATTACTGTACTTGTATGTATTATGTATACCCCGCCTCACACCCGCGTCCAGGAGGACCAGGCTGCGCTTATACTGCCCACTGTTAAGATTTTTCTGCGTTACAGCAGTATTCTGATTATTTGATTACCGGTTTTACCAAAGAGAATCATAAAAAGCGCCCTCCTCTAAACTGCATTCAAACATACTAGCACGTAACTGATGAAGGTCTATACTGACCGAAACGTTTTATGGTACTACAATAAATTGTCTCACTAAGCATTAAGCTGAGTGCCAGGTTTTCATTTATTACAAATGGTTTGGGAACCTAACTTGGCACCATTACAGTAGTGCACATGGTGTTTTCTCCTTGCCAACTCCACAATAACCCGCGTAAGATTACTAGCTGCCACCACCAATCGTTTTCATTGGACACTGGCTTTGGGTAGCGTATGGCTTTGTGGTGTGGTTTACAGAAAAAAAGGAACAGAACTATTACATTTTATATTTAATCAAGAAAGATAAGCAGAGTTTACAAAAAAAATACACAAAAGATTTTACAAAGGGGGCAAAACAATACAGCATATATAATTACATAAAATGGTAAGGATTAACACAAGAAACTTACTAAATCTGGGTCATGGATATTACGCAGTGAAATTGTCTGAAACATGGATCAAGCCTACACAGTGACATAACTTTCCAGCAATGAAAGCAGATCATAATTTGACTTGCATTATTATTAACTAATACATTACACCCTCATACGTCCCCGTGATGACTAATACAGGGCTGGTCATGGGATGTGGCTTCAGTTTCATAAAGTTATGAGATTCCCAATTTAAAGGATATCTTCACCACTGGGGGGTTACAGATGGGAGTTTTACCGTCATCCTTAATATAACAATTTAATCTTTACATAGAGACTAAAAGTGACAGGTGTAGCTGTCGGTTTTGACTGCCCTGGTAGTCAAAATTAGAGGGGACCCAATGCCTTTTTATAAAATGTATTTATTGCACAGGGTGATGAATATTCTCCTCGTCGTATGCCTGCTCTCACTGATATCAGTGAGACAGGGCGAATGATGATGAGAGTAGTACTCTCATTAGCCGACGCGTGTGTGACCAGCAGAAATCTTTTTAGCACTGGTCACAGCTGATGGCTCACATACTGTCATCTGTATGACAGTGTGGGAACCCACAGCACTCTGACCGGCAGCAACTTGAAAGGTTACTGCCAATCAGAGCCAGTGTTTCTCACTCTGTCACACAGATGACAGCTTGGGAAACATTGGACGTTCATCCCCCCATTCAGTTGAATGGGGTCCTGGTTTAGGTTCAAGTTTGCGTACCGTTCTGGTACCCAGACAGATCTTTTTAAAAATCTTAGGCCAAATCCACCAGATCTGAACATCCATGGGTTCACCGATCACTAATCTTTAAGTTTCTCCTATTTCTTATCTCGGTTGTAAATCTGCTTATCCACATTTCTGGTGCAATAGCCTCAAATCTGATCCAAAAATGTTGAGATCACCTTGACATTACTAAAGCTGTATATGAGTTCAAGAGCTTGAAAAATGTCCATTGCAGTCTTAATAGATCTTAGAGTGTTACACACATGTTTTCAGGGCAGTTGGAGTTTATAACATACCTGCAATTTGCAGTAAATCTGTTTGGTAAAAATTTGATGGAGTTTCAAATTCAATCTTCAAAAGGGGTCAACAAACAGTGTTTAAAAATGTAAAGAAAGTGTCACCAAGTTTATTTGAAGTGTGAATAGTAGTTGAAGGTTCCTCCCTGATAGTATGGATGGCATTTATTGAGCCAGATTCACTAAGTGTGTTTTGTATCAGGTAATGTGATATTCAAGTTCTGCCATAAGATGTTGAGGTTCAATGCACATTAAAGTTATCTGCATTTATCTAAATCTAGATAAAACTAAACCTTATATTATCCTAATGTGCCGTGTCTTTTATTAATGCCTTCCTCAATTCAACTCTTATGTACAATCTGTTTGCTTACTTCTCCATGTGGAATTCGTCTGGCAGTATCATCCATCTTCTTCACAGCTCATAATTTTGCCAAGATACAAACTACTAAAGGATTTATGAGATTTTTTTAATGTCAGAAACAGCACTATTCTTGTCCATAGGCTGTGCCTGGTATTGCATTATACCTCAATTCACTTGTTTGGAACTGATCTGCAGTACCAGGCACAGCCTATGGATAATGGCGCTGTTTTTGAGTTTAAATAAAAAATAAAAGCCCCTGTTTCTAATTGCTTTGATTCTAGAATGCACAGTTAATTCCAATCACTAATACAAAGACCAAATTAATACACTTGTAAATTATATTAATGTAATTGATATTGAACATATGGTCTACTAGGACATATGGATGTCCTCCATTACCAGATTGGAAGGTGCATCTGATGAAACAAGCAAGTTTCTCCTTCTTCTTTGAATGACTTGTGCCACTCACTCGGGAAGCCTCAATCTTAGCCAACATCTTTTTGAAAAGTAGTTATTTAACTCATACTTGCCTAGAAGTGTACATGAGAAAGGTTGCAAGGTCATGTGATGGAATCAATCTGATAGGATCAAGTTTGATTCGAAATTCCTGAAATCTTTGGTTTTATACGAATTCGAACATTTTAGTGGTTCAAAAAAAAAACTTGTCCTACACCAGTTCCCACTCTGGTGAAGCATCAGAGAGTGGACAAATGTAATTTTGCACAGCAATGTGAGCTTCCCTATAATCCCCTGCAGCTATGATATCTAGCGGATTATCATACCTTGTACAGTGGTGGTCAGTACCTGGGTCATCACAGACCAGCGGTTCCTAGTGGAGCACAGTTTATAGGGCAGAGTCATTTTTCATCTCTGGTTACTGGGCATCTCTCTTCTGTAGAGTGGAAGCTTTTATGGTAGTTGGGGTCTCCTCTCTCTCTCCTGTAGAGTGTAAGCTCTTATGGTCAGTGTGGCCCTTTCTCAGTCCTGTAGAATATAAGCTCTTATGGTCAGTAGGGTCTCCCTTCTCTCTCTTCGGTAGAATGTAAGATATTATGGTCAGTGGGGTCTCCTCTCTATCTCCTGTAGAGTGTAAGATCTTATAGTCAGCTGGGTCCTTTCTCCTGTAGAGGGTAAGCTCTTATGGTTAGCAGAGTTCTCTCGCTCTCTCTTTTCACTAGAGTGTAAGCTCTTATAGTAAGCAGGTTCCCATCTTTCTCCTGTAAAGTGTAAGCTGTTATAGTCAGCAGGGTCCTCTCTTTCTCCTGTAGAGTGTAAGCTCTTATGGTCAGCAGGGTCCTCTCTATCTCCTGTAGAGTGTAAGCTTTTATGGTTAGTGGGGTCCTCTGTCTCTTTTTCTCCTTTAAAATGTAAGCTCTTATGAGCAGTGGTGTCCTCTCTCTATCTCTCTTATAGAATGTAAGGTCTTATATTCAGTTACAATCTCTGTCTCTCTCCTTCATTTGTATTTTGCCAATCAATTACAAGTTTTCCAGTATTGAGAATTGCGCAAATTTATTCACTGGAAATCTAACTTTTGGGAAAAATTCTTCAAAGTACGCGAATTTGAATTTCAAAAGTTCCGCTCATTTCTAGCTGTAAGTTTCGCAAGATCCATATCTAGGTACCAGCCATTTTGGAAAATTAAAGAACTCCTTCCTATCCAGCCTTGATACTAAGCTATATTCAAGCCCATGACCCTATTATAGAAGCTTCAGCCTGTATATATATCAGAGCCATTTATTTAATTAGTCTCTTAGCGTAACTACTTGACCAATGTTCAGAGGTCCTTGCCACTACAAGCCATATACTTAGATAAATCCCTCTTGCCATATCAAGTTAACAAATGAATTACTAAGTCCGCTTCATGTCCAAATGCAACCTCAATGTCTTATTACAATTACATCCAAATGCAAAATACCTTTAGGTGAAGGTCACGGCTCGTAAAATGTACTTTGCACAAACAAAGCCACCAATCTAAGTCTGTTTGACAACACTGCCCATCGGCATTAGCGGAACATTAAACAAATTGACCACTTAAAGAGCTAATAATGCCAAGATATTTTAGGGCTCGAGGAACAACAAGACTAACTGTGACTCTGGACATCACCAGCGTCATTGTAAATCATTAGCTCCTCCCGGAATAGATTGTTAAACCATAGATACCTCATTTCCTTTCAGGCTCCTAATTTTCAGGATGAACAAACACAGTTTTGCTAATCTGTAAGACATGAGTTCACAGCCTAAAAGAAGCATTAAAACACTTTAAATGTAACAAGGTTAATGAACGTGGCTATAAATCTGGCTAAATAAATTGAAGTATTTAAGGCAGAGGATAAGTTTGCACTTTGGAGTTGAAATATATTCTCAGCTCATACTGGTGTCTGGGAAGCTGTTAGTTCATTTACTTTTAATTTGTCATTGACTTTTACAGTTTAACAAGTGGTTGCTTTAAATGGATTATTATGTTGGAAATGATTATAGTGAAAGGGAAATTTTAGGAAACAGATGCAATACAGTGATAAAAAATGTTATATTGCAAAGGAAACTATAGGAGTATTAAGCATAGAAAAAGTGCATAAAAATGAAAAATAAAATAAATAGGCAAGTAATGTATATTGCAAGGTTGCAGTAGGACGTCCTGGATGGGAGGTGTGTGTCACCAAGGTGGCTAGCCTCGGTGATGTACGACATGGAGAAGTAAAATCCAGCATGGATACTGACAAGAGGATTTTTTTATGGGCCTGAATTTCTGGGCCCAGGTTTTAGGAACAGCTTGAAGAGTTGCGTGGGACTGGCTGCTACCTTGTCTCCAATCTAGACTGGGCAGTCAAATTAAAAGGCTGTTGAGCTGTATCTGAGGGGGTCTGTTAGTGAAGGAGGAAAGACCTGTGATACTGTGCAGATTGTTTGGAGACCTTTCTAAACGGGTGAGCTGGTACATCTCTGGGACTGTTTATTTTATGTTATACCATTTTGTTGGAGAAAGGCTATTTTTTTTGCTTTGGTTGAAGATTTATGGTCTGCAACTTATTGTATCTGCCTATCTGCCTTCCTCAAACCACTGCCACAAAGAGTGAACCCCTTAGAATAGATATGTATATCAGTTTTTCAGCCATTTTCCCTTCTCCTCTTCACTCTCTATCTTTTGGCTATAAGACAACTAACTTCAGCAGGAGCTTCTTCCCTTCTTGGCACAGTCTGTAGTAGGACACATAGATAAATAGACCCCTCCCTTCTGCAAAGAACAGTACCCTGCACCAAACTGCATAGATCATCAAGAAAAATTATCCCATGCAGGACTTCTATAAGCCTATTTGTTTTGGCAGCATGCAGAAAATCTTGTAAAGTGATACTCATGGGGAGCAAGAGTATCTCCTGTTTAGTTTTGCCATATATTTCTAGGTTTAGTGTTCCTATAAATTATTTTATTGCTCAATTTCATCTAAAATAAGAGTAAAACAATTTTGTGCATACAGTTCCTGTGCAGTACTGCAGTATGTGTATGTATGATCACAGACCATAACAAAAAAAAGTTATGAAGTTTGTCTTTTTGCGTTTTATTTCCTGAGAAAATCTATTCATGGTGAAGTTATTCTCCACAAATTTAATGTCCCATAGTATGCTCTAGTGTCTTTACAGACCCCAGAGCATAATAAACGTGAGCGATATAAAACACTAAAAAAAAAAATAATCATACTGGCCTCACCGCTCACCTCTCTGTCCTCTCCACTCCTCACCATCAGCCTTCCAATTCTTGCGACATC
Source organism: Dendrobates tinctorius (assembly GCF_039654945.1). Lineage (NCBI taxonomy): Eukaryota > Metazoa > Chordata > Amphibia > Anura > Dendrobatidae > Dendrobates > Dendrobates tinctorius. Next base: position 13,687,413 of record NW_027361677.1, read on the forward strand.
TTCACATCTTCACCCTCACACTGAAATCCCGGGACCTCCTACGGTGTGCTGAGTTCCGGCTTTGATGGGGTTTGGGAGGGTGGTCACGATCTCGGCGCACATCGGAACGTCACAACCCTGTGACCTTTCATGCACTTGTGTAGATCCCTCCCGGACTCACATCATAGCAGAATGTCCCAGCCAGGTGTGATAGGCCCAAAAATTTCCACACAAGCTGCAGTGACCTGAAGATGCGGCAAGTACTAGATGGATGATGGTGAGCAGCAGAAGGGCGGGAAAGGTGAGCAGTGAGTTTAGTATAAGGACATTTTTTTATTTTCTTAATTTGGATGGCCTTCTACTTTTCAGAAAAATGGCAGTCAGTGGCCACTCTTTTGCTTAAAGGGAATCTGTCACCCCATTTTTGGCCTATAAGCTGCGGCCACCGCCATCAGGGGCTTATCTACAGCATTCTGTAATGCTGTAGATAAGCCCCCGATAAAACCTGAAAGATAAGAAAAATACGTTAGATTATACTCACCGAGGGGCGCGGTCGGGTGTGGTGGGTGTCGCGGTCCGGTTCGGCACCTCCCATCTTCATGCGATGATGTCCTCCTCCTTGCTTCTCCCTCAGCTCCTGTGCAGGCATACTTTATCTGCCCTGTTGAGGGCAGAGTAAAGTACTGCAGTGCGCAGGCGCCAGGAAAGGTCAGAGAGGTCCGCACTGCAGTAGTCTGCTCTGCCCTCAATAGGGCAGATAAAGTATGCCTGCGCAGGAGCCGAGGGAGAAGCAAGGAGGAGGACATCATCGTATGAAGATGGAAGGCACTGGACGGGGCGGCGACACCCATTGGACCGGACCGAACGCCGGGGTGAGTATAATCTAACTCTTTTTTCTTATCTTTCAGGTTACAGCGGGGGCTTATCAACAGCATTACAGAATGCTGTAGATAAGCCCCTGATGGTGGTGCCGGCAGCTGATAGGGCTAAAATGGGGTGACAGACTCCCTTTAATGCGTGCAGAAACAAATTATAAAAAATCCACATGTTGGCCAATGCAAATTTTTATAAAATTTATGTGGAATTCAGTTCCACTTGAATCTACTTATTTTTTTTTCTACTTTAAAGTAATTTAATTTCTTATATTTGCAGCCACTTCCAATAGCAGGAAGCCATGGGAACGATTTACACATCGGTATCATGGGAAATAATAAAAAAAAAAAACAGTTTGGGGGGGTCAGAAGATCATCATCAATATTGCTCATTTTTAAAGTAATTTAATTCTTTTGAACACGAAAACATTTAATTGAGGATTGATGCCACCATCTATACAGCAGCTGCTGATATGAATATAATTAGTTTCTGAGTTTCAGTCTTTGAAGGTCACAACCTGTTACATTGTTTTATTAATGGCCTTGTGTTTTATCCTAAAAGGAGAAGTTATTGGAAACAGGGGAGCGAGACCATATGTGATGTAATAAGGACGTCTGCGCTTCTAATCACATTTTTGCATCGTTTGCCCAGATTGTATTCCCTATTACAGCAAAACTGTAATAAAGGGACATTTTTTGACGGAGAGCAAATATTGAATTGCATGTGCTAACATTAATAGCCAATTGTACTGAGGGTCTCGTTACATTTTCAGAATGTAAAGGGCCATTGGGCCGGGTGTTTTTATAGATTAACTGACACATTTGCAAATAAGATCGAAAATGGCCATACTGCTCATTGGAATAATTTAGAGGAAGCTCGAAAGTTAATGTAAATGGTCACGATATTGGTCAAGATTAGAAATTGAAAAAGTGAAAATTTACCATACAATACATCCTGAAAGCACAGAACAATAAAAAACAACAGCAGCAATCTGATATTTCTCGTGTTCCAGTTCCTTGGCTCCTCTCATATTCTGGTCAATACTGCCAATGATCAAAGATTACATTGGGTTATGGCCCAAAAATTGCAATTAAAATAATCTACAAGCAGAAAATAGATTAACTGGACAAAAGCAATTTGGCAAAATCATTCAATATAGACAGGTATAATGCAAATCCAATCTTTATTGCTATTCTGCCATTTTGTTTTATAGCCTCACATGGAGCTATTGGATTTTCCAGGAAGGAAAAATAAAGAAGTACAAAATAGCCAAACCATTACCTAATGGGGCAGATAATTATTTGCTTTCAAGTGTAATTTTCAAGGCATAGACGCCCCATATAAATAAGATTAAATTTGCCAAACCCATCAATTTTTGCAGGACTAGTCGACCATCTCATGTTTATAGGTCCTCTTGACTCTCCTCAGACAGATCATGTTGGGGAGAGAAGGATTGGGAAGTTGTAATTTCAATACCAGAGCATCTTGATTTCAGGAGGGATAAGGCACTGGCAGAGGCGTCTGGCTGCTGCTTTCTCTTCTCTGCAGTGAATAGGGATTCCAGCTCACCAGTCTTGCAGTATAATCCTCTAGCAGAAGCACGGGCACATAAGTTTGTCAGACCTTATTGTTGAAAAGATATTTGTCACTCTGGACTAAAATCTTCAAATTTATTTCAGGAACATAAAAATAGACACTATAGCCCAGTCATCAAAACCAACACGTTTCAGCCAGAAGATCTTAATCTTGGTTGAGACCTTCCGGTTTGCTGACTGAGCTGTCCTGTCTATCTCTCCTCTGCCCATATGTATGAGGTTCTCAGGAGAGATGGTTGCCTGCAAAATGAAATTTCATTCAGATAGTTATCTCATGTATATGGCCAACTTAACTTTGAGCTTGGCCCCAATTCAAAATCTGTGACACACGACTAAACTTACATGTGTCATTTACATGGCCGATAGCCATTTAATGTGTATGACCGCCTTAAAAAAGTTTTTTCTGGACTTTAACATTGATGGCCTACCTTTGGGATACATCATCAATGTCTGATTGGGGAGGGTGAGACAAACCGCGTCCCTACTGATCAGCTGTTCCCGGTGTCGGCGGTAGCCGTAAATGATCAGCTGCACAGCTCCATCAACTATACAGTGGCTTTGGTCGGGTACTTCACGTCCACTACCTATTCTATCAATGGGATGTAGATGTGCAGTGGCCACTATTCCACTGACAAAGCTTTGTAGCTCCGTAACTGAGCAGTTTCAGCTGCCACTGATAATGGGAAAAACCGATCGGAGGGATGATAGGTGTTGCACCTCCACCGATCGGACATTGATAACCTGTCCTGAAAATAGGCCATTAATGTTAAAGAGTATGACCATGAAAATCAGACTCTTGTGTAATGTTCCCAGGAAGCTTGATCTTACGGGTCCATAAGGGACTCTATGCATTCTACATGACCCCACTCATTAAGCAATTTGTTAGTTTTTTAAACCTTTTCATTTTGCGACGCTTAGGATATCTTGAGCCAACAATTAAAAAAAACAAATCTGTAACCTGAAAAGTGGTTTCTCGGTCGCTTGAAAAAAAATTGAAGACCATCTAAACTCTGTTGTATATATCAATACTTTTGGGGTTTAGCTAGAGAGCTTTTTTTGGAAGTCATGTTGTACATTTGTAGACTTTTCCATAGCAATATCTAAAAAAAAAGAAAATGAAAAAGCTAAAAAAAATCATCAATCAAATATAAGAAAGTCAATTTGAATTAAGTGTGAAATAGATTTTACGAACCAGAGAAGGCAAATACATCTAATAAATAATTATCTCTGCAGGTGCGACGGCGCGCTCTTATTTAATGGCAGACGAGTCAATAGGGGGATCTATTTTTAGGCTGAATTACTGCCCTCCATTATGTACAGTGCAGTTGAAATGTCTGTGGGATATTATCAGTCATTATGAAATGCAGTGTTGCATGTCTCTCAGCTCTTCCGATAAATGAGATTATTGTTTAGAGAATCGTTTCCAAAAGGATAGGAGAGAACGGTTGTTTTAGCGAAAGCCTGCTACTTTTGTGAAATCCAACTTTCCCCTTGTCTTGGCGTCCTTATCGTGCTTTGCAGACCTGAAAATCCCACCAAACCTGGAGATATCCATCAAGCCTTATATAACCTCATGGGAAGTAGATTGGAAGTCGCCATTCATTATTATTTACTTATTTTTTAATCTGATTTATGATCTGCTGAAGCAGAACATTCATTAGGCGAGCTGAGAATTGTTCTGTCCACGAGGGCAGGTGACCTGACAGAATCATTATTTTCCAGTAAAACAGGAGTTTAATTATTTCTCTAAAATCCGCTTCCGGATATAACAGTACAGGATTTTTAATCACAATTTTTGAGCATTACTACAGATGTGTCCTTACTTACCTTTTCTGATAGCTCAACGTATTCGGAGATATGTGGATTAAAATGACCAGCTTAATAAAACATGATTTTGGGATGTTTTGTTGGAAGAGGTTTACTCTTAACGTGTCTATATATGGCCACCCAGTGGCTGCGGTCTGTTGATGGTTATGTCAACATGACTCCATTTTGAATTGACACTGTATCCTGGGAACTTGAAGTCCTTACTGATGGATAAGTCAAATCTGTAGGTACGATGATGCCCCGTCAATAAAACTGATATGGTAACTGCTACACCACCCAACAAGTGGCCATGTAAAAATCATGAATACCCCATTTACATGTGTTTTTACATTGGGATGAATCATGGGAAATCACAGAGAGCAATTTGAACCTATAAAACTACATTAGAGTTCCTTAAGGAAAATAGTCCTAAATATTGTAACTTTCATGTTTGCCAGAGGCCAGAAGCTCAAAAAGGCTGCTTCGGACATTCATGGTACAAGCCTGGCAAATTAGAGAGAAACCCCAACCTTCACCCTTTAACCCGTATACAGGGATCTGTTCTTATAACGATGTCCAGTGGCATGCTTCCACAGAAAATCTGTTGTCCAGAAGAGCAAACCAGAGGCAGGAAGGTTCCTCAAGTAGAGTCAAAGCCAAGAGGTCAAATATGGAAAAGTATAATAAAACAAGACGTTAGTCAAAATTCATGAGAGAAATCAAGAACCCACCACAAGCATGGACAGGAACACAAGACAGGTAACTCTCAGACTCAGACTCTCAGAGAGGAGCAATCAAGACAAGACCATAAATTCCTCAGTTCCCTCATCTTATTGCATCAAAAGTCCCAGGAATAAAACAGGAAAGAGGTTACCAACAAAGGCACGATGCCGCGTAACGGCTTAAGCAGGTAGTGGCACAGATGTTACAGTATCATAGCACATCCCACTTATTCTATGAACTCATTGGTGGGAAACTGAATTACTTGGATAATAGGCTCTTTTGCCTACTAAGCTCCAGTATAGCTTTACTGGTTGCACATACTAGATGACTGCTATTTCATTGGATTAGTGCAGGGGTGTGCAAATTGGGTCACGGGGGCCACATGTGGCCCATTTTGTGTGACTCAAAACCATCGGTTAACAGCCATGTTTGTCTGTATGAGGCTGCATAAAGGTAGCTTCCATATCAGACTAAAAAGGAGGGACACGAAGCCATCTCTGTTTCCCCCATAAATATTCGGAGCATTGGGTTCTCTTGACCCCTATTTGGTCCTCGAGAATAAAGTGTATGAGTTACAGATGGCTATCAGTGTTTGGAGTTTCTTTTCACTGTAGTTTATGGTAGTTGAGTTTACAATACAAAATCGCATGTCCTTGTTGCCTGCTCCTCTCTGGAGTGCTAACTAGGTGAAAAGTGAACCTCAATATTCCTATAGGCATAGGATTTGTATTCAGGACCCCTACTTTTAAGGCTAAGGCATTTCTGGCATTTACTCTAGCTATGCCAGAAACGTCTCAGTAGGTAATACCATTTTAAGTTCTATTGCAACTCTTGGGAGTGACTTAATAAGAGAGTATGGCCCTCCTATTAGAAAAGGTTGTGCTCCCCTGGATCAGTGGGTACCTTTATTATCATGACTCTTCATTATTTCTTTGGCCACAGTAGGAAACAAAGACAGTTAAACTGTTCTCTTGGTACCATTTGTCCATTCCTTCCTACACATAGGGGAACACGGCAGTAGTTGCCGCAACACATTCTATAACGGTAGTTTTAGCTCTACCCCAAACCATATTCTCATTTTAATAATCATAAAATGTTATTTGGAAACATCTAAGAGGTTGTGAAATTAAAAAAAACATAATTTTGCCTAAAATACCAAATTATACAATTTAGTAATATAGATCAATTATCAAATGTCCTGTGATCTGAAGTTTTTGCTCCGGTTCAAGATCCCAGCAAGAGTAGGTTTTCTGTTGCAACCCATACAGTATGAGAAGGGGTCTAGCTGAGTGGATATTTTTTATAGCGAAGCCAGCCTCCTTCTCTATAGATCAATTGAAATCTTTAGGAGGAGCAAGCCAGCCCCCTTCTCACACAGCATGATGTGGTAGCACAGGAAGCATTGTGTGTGTCAAAGACAAGCAAAAAGTGGACCTTCTGAGACCCAGGACTCTTTTGGATATCTTCTCATTTAATAATTAAACTCTGTTGTTATCCAGGATTATGCATTTTTTTACAGTAGGCCTAAGGACTAACAGAATTGTACTGGCCTGTTCTGACCAGCGCAGATTACTGCCGGCACAAAACGGTCACTGACTGCTCCTGCCATCTATTCTGCGGTTTCTGCTGACATCACGTCAACAAACCAGCAGCTTCTCTTCCACTCTGCTCTGCTGATATCATACAGATCTACATACGGCTCCCCACTGCCTTACTGCGGGGAGCCAACTGTCTTCTCAGAAAAAGAAGAACTGCTCTGCTAATGTGAAGCAGCTGAATCACCGGCAGGAGCGGTCAGTGACTGTTTTGAGATGGTGCCGGATAGAACAGAAGCCTAGTTGCTAACTAGCTACCAACTACGTGCCTGTTGGTTAAAAAAAAAATTTAGTCGGGGATAACCCAGTTAAGATATCTGTAAAAGTGAGTATAACAAAAAAAAAATGACACTAGGTTATGTTGTTGGCAGAAGTTCTCTGATCATTTTTGGAATGTAAGATGTGTCAGCAGATGGTGATACTTGGTACTAGAACAACAATCCACTGCTTCTTCTACCTAATTAAAGTTTTACTAATCCCCTATGTAGTCTTTTCCAAGTCTCTTCCTTATCCCCTCCCTCCGACAGCGCCGGATTTAATTAACAGTCTCCTCACATAGGCACAGTCGGATCAATCAGTCGATGGGGCCTTCTGTGTTCGTGATAAATCCACCTGTGCACATACAGGGATATCCTTAAAACACTGCTGCTTGGATGAGTAGAGGCTGGCAAAGAACAGATTTTGCAAACCACTGCTGTTAATGCATGCTGATTTCCCACAAGCCACATTTCGTTTCTAGTTTCCCATCCAGCCAGTAAATGTTAAAACATCCTGTACATGTGTCCAAAACAAAAAAATCCCTTCCATCAGCCAGGCAACATTTCGACACAAACTAATAATATTTACATGTTAAGACTTTTACCCATTACTGGCCCTAGCACATTTTTACTAAATAAGGATATATTTGTATATTTCTAGAAGACTCATTTTTCAAATATTTGTTTCTAAATTACTGCTGCTAAAATCCATAAATCTTATGGTTTCTAGAAAGATTTTATCAATAAGTAGCAGGAGCGAAAGGAAAGGGAGTTGGACATTTTTAATTTAGGCATTTTTTGAAAGTTTTCTTTTTTTTTTCCGGTACATTTCATTAATGCAGTGAATATATTTTCCCTGGTTCACTAAGGAGAAGGTGTGTGGTGCTTTAATCCTTGGCACAGAATAAAGAATTCATAATTTAAGTGCATAATATTTTATAATGTATGAGTTTGATGCCATAAATTGAACATCACCCTTGCTGAGAATTTAGCATGTACACGTGATGTTTTTTTTTAGCATAAAAAAGTCAAATAGTCAATTCACACTGTAATTGCAATAGGAGCTCAATCTATGGTGTTGTTTGAATAGTTTTTTTAACTCTTTAGTTCACTCCTGTATTTGCATAGAGGTAGTAAATAAAGAAGTACTCCAATCAAAGTTTTTATCCTCTTAATATGTTGCAGTGATCATTATACACTATGTACTTACAATTGCTCATTTTGCCTTTCTACCCAGCTGATTCTTCCAATTTCCATTAACTCTGCAACATCATGTGATTTAAAACTGACTCGCTGAATTCTTTTAAGTTCTATCTAGACACAGGAAGTAATTTTTCTCTGCATGAGTCATCATCAGAACTGCAATTCTATATTGCCATTAAGTCCCTGGCAGCCCAGCTCCACCTCCTCTTCAACTTCTGAGCCAGCTGCTCCACTCCTTGCCCTGCCAAGGACTTTGCAGCGATGTAGAATTGTAGCTCTAATGATGACTGACGCGGTGAAGAGAGATTTCTTTTTTCTACATAGCGCATAGAAGGATTCAGCTAGTCTGTATTTAATCACGTGATGTCATAGGCCTAATGGAGAAAAGAAGAAGTAATGGGGTAGAAAGGCAAAATGAGCAATTGTAAGTACACAGTGCTATATAATATGATGAATGCAATGGGCATCAGAGTGAGATCCCTCTCTCTTTCTCTCCTTCCATTCCTCCCTCCCTTCTTCCATAACTCCACCCCCCCTCCTTCCTTACCTCAGTCCCTCACTCCCTCTCTCCCTTTCCCTACCTTCTTCCCTCCCTCTCTCTTTGCAACAGACTACCCCCGTAACGCCAAATATTGCAACGGCCTTCCGGAAGAAGTCTGTGCTTGGCATTTCGCACCTGACACTAACTGTTTAGTATGAACCCGGAACTTTTAACTTTGGATTCATTTACCTCTAGAGATGAGCGAACCTGAACTGTAAGCTTCAGGGTTCGTACCATACTTCTACCTGAAGTTCATTTTAGTGTTCGGCGTTCTGGGCGAAATCAGGAAGAGGATAGAAAGATCCTTTGACAGCCCCCTAGCACTTATTATGACCATTTTACAACGACAAAGTTTGGGTCTCCCTTGATTTCCATAGGGTTCAGATTCAGAGTTCGGGTAGAGTTCTGGTACCTGAACTGAGCTTTGGACTAAAGTTCAGTCGAACCCAATGAAGTTGAACTTCCACTGGTCCGCTCATCCCTATACTTGTACTATACTACTTTCGACCAACAATATACTGTATCAGTAGCTATGTAATTTAATAAAGTAACTGTAGGGGGCACTGTACTTGCAAACTAAAATCCAATGATGTGTCTATATTTAAAAAAAAAACCATGAATATAAGACTGTGCATCACTGTAAAGTTAGAACATAGCTGAAAACTACTCTAACACCTTGCTTAATACGGATTTGTATCCTGATGGTCATACCCTGCTGTTGCGTGACAGTTGTGTGAGTATCACGCATTTCATATTTTCTATCATAGACGTTGAATATTTTGGACGCAGACAAGAAAAACATAAAAAAAAGCCTGAGCTGTGGTGTTTTATATATCATTCATAAGTTTCTTTTCTTATTTTCTAAATGTTATACCATAATAACGAGCTGAGAAATAGACCGTTGCTTTATAAATAAAATTTAATAACGAGAACAAAAGTGTTTGCCTGGCCTCATGCGGAGACTAGCCTTAAAAAACCCATCATGTACCTTACTTGTATGGTACACGTTTAATACAGAGTGAAGACAAGCTGAGACATAATGGCAAGTATGGAACCTTATTCTCTTCGAAAGATAGGCAACATGTGGAGCATACAAAGCATATGAAGGGAGAGGAGTATTGTTCGAATTGCAATTCGGCACATCAATCTACGCAACTTAAGATAAGAATCAACATCGAGAAGATAGATCAAATAATTTTCTAGAGATGTAGTCTGGTTCTTCTTCATCTAACATGTTCCAACTCAGAAACGTCCCTTCAGATTATTCTCAAGAAAAAAAAAATTCAGTACATGTCATACGTGGGGTTTTAATATGCAATTAGATGTAAATGAACAATGAGTATATCCTGAAGGATAAGGAATAGCAATACAAATATCCATAACAAGTGTATTAATAGAGACAGAAAGAGATCAAACTCAAGCTTCTGGGCAAACAATATAGAAATCTCAATGTAGAAATTAATCTTACTGTCACGGTTGGTTTTAGAAGAAACACCGGTATGTCTCGTCATGAATAAGTTCGTAAGCTGAAGCATATGATCAGTGTGATTTAGGATATAAAAAAAGCCTTTGATCTCTTTCATTAGTTGTTAAGAATCTCACCTGTGCCAACTGTCATTGTTGGAGTAATTTTAGAGGTCGCAGTGGTCGGCATTGGGCCCTCATTTCTCCCGCCACATGTAAATGATATGCAAATATAATTCATTGAAAAAAAGAATCCTTGTAATTACAGCTAGGGAGAAAAATGTTTTTTTCTGGTGCTTGATAAGGTGACCTCAGCCATATTTCATTGGGACTCACCACCTGACCATCTTCCTTCATGAAAACATGGTTCAAGGTGTGCTTACAGAGGCTTCATTTAGATTGTGAGGAATCTGGCACAGATGTTGAAAGGGGATCAAGATTCTTCAAGTAGAGCAAAGACCATGTGGTGACTGTGGTTACAGTGGGTGCCAGGTGGGTGCAAGGGAACTGGAGAGGAAGTGGGACCCAATCAATTAACCTTTTGCCTTAAATTTACAGGAGACCCTACACTCCCCGTTAGCTGTCAATGGGAGATTGATCAACTTAATAAAGGTCAACAAGCACCATGGACATGCTGAGAAAAGGGAACAAGGATTATTTTGAGGATTTCCTAGGCTAAAGAGTCTGTGCTGTTTGACTGTAGTGAATATTTAAATGGACCATTTACAATGAGCCGATGTTACGCCAGTAACAAGCTCCAATCAACTGTATTCAAGTCACTTGGTGCTGCTTGATTACAGGCCTGTTTGAACAGGCCAACCAACAAAAATTAGGATGGAACAGTATGGAACAGTCATCAATATGGTCTTTCTGTCCCCACATACAATAAATGTAATTGCTAGCCCTTCACCTTTTTACATGGAAAATGAACAATATTTGTCAATTCATGGTTTATGTAAAGGCACTATTAGTGGTGAGGTTATTTCAAAGTTTGTTAGAGGCCTCAAACTTTTTAGTTATGCTTCGTCCATCTCATTCAAATCTGTGAGGTGACACTCTACATCCATGGGAACCTATATGATGCTCACAATAGTATAATCCTCCAATGATAGGAGTAGACCATTTCATGAGCTTCTGATTGGACAGGCTTATTTTGGTATTCCTTGAGAGTTTAGCATGCTAAGAGCAAATGGCATATCAGGTCCTGGAGAAAAAAAACCTATGGGCCACCTTCTTATAAAAATGACCAACTTTTACTTCACACCAAGAATCACTTAGAAGTGGATTAAGGAAAAAGTTGGGAAAAAGACAACCTATAAAATTTACAAAAGGGAAAAAAAAGCCTTTATGCAACCGGCGCCATTTTGCTGCTCCACACTGGGCTTTGTTTACAAAACATTTTCAACACAAATGACTTAGTGGTTTAAAAGGTAGATATTTTGAAGTAGAATTGTTGGAGAGCTTGCAAAAACATTCCTACGACTCAGTCAGATGGCCACGTAAGTAGTTTGTGATCACTGGATGGATACCTTAAAAACTACTTCCTACCTTCTGGCATCCATGACTCTTCTTTCGACTAGCCGGCCTGGTGTGATGTCACCTGTGCATCACACCACAACTATGACATTGTGCCAGGCTGGCTAATGAAGAGAAAAATGCAGATTCCCAGAAGTAAGAGGTGATTATTCGACTCCCATCCAGTGGACACAGACTGTTGACGTGGTCAATAGACATGGGTCCTACAAATCACTTTGCAACAACTCTTTAGATTTAGATTGTGGTCTTCTTGGAACCATAGTGCAAAAACATTGTTGATTTAGTCTCCTTTTTATGACTTGACAATAATTCATGCTAGTGCGGATGGTAAGAATATTACCTTGTGATCGTCCATGGAACAAATCCATTCTTCATACTGCCCTGTGGAATATGTTGGTGTCCCAAACATTGAATACATGGCTTTTGGGGTCAATTCTCATTTAGAAACAAGTACAAAGACTATTATTCACACGTCATTAAATACATTTCGGAAAAACTAAGGAAATTGGAGCACAGACTTGAGGAAAAAAAAAGCATTCTCTTTGAAAGGTTTCTTTTCATTTCTGATACCTTTCAAGTTGAATGTATCCAGAGAGCGATAAACAGAAGCAATTCAAAGCATAGCATTTATGCCTCTCATGGCTAGCTCTCTTGTGTATCTTCTGGCAGCAGAGCATGGCTGGGCAGGTGGCAGTCAATTCTAAAAATGGAGGAAGATATTGCCGCAAGGGAAATGAGTATAAAAATTCAATTTTTTAGTAGATATAGAAAAGAAAACTGATTGCACGAGGTCATTCAAGGTGAAGTATAGACAGTGTCACTGTGTTCTTCTCTCGTTATTTTTGCGGAACATTTGTAATCTCTCGTAAAGTGATGTTGTCTACGAATAAGATTAACTAAATTGACAATCCAAGAAGTTTTTCCACTGTCTGTCTCTTCCATACACGTAAAATATGCACTCATTTTTTATAATATGGCCACTTCACATAACCATAGTCATTAAAAGTAGAGAAAAGCTTTACTTTTAAGAGTTTACTTCCCAAAGACAACATAATGTTCAACTCATTTCTTTCATTCTTCTGTATGCATGATATCCTTAACCAAATCTCTGTTGAGTCATTACCATATAATCCATCCAGTTCTTGGCGTCACCATATTGAAGGTTATTATTAGGAGGTCAAAAACAGAGGAAGCAACAAGAAAACCCCTAAGGTCTTTAATTATGTGACGCAACAATTTTCTGAATGGCAGTCTGAAAATTTGTCAAGTTAATGACTCAATGGGTCCACAATTTAGGAGCTCTCCTTCTTGCCTGATCCTTGTTTAGCATGATACCTTATACTAACAGAGCACAGATTGCACATGAGTCAACAGTGTAATGCAGTAGCAAAAAAGGCAAACACAGTTCTAGGATGTATTAAGAAAAACAGAGTCTAGATCACATGAAGTAATTATCCCCCTCTACTCTTTTTTGGTCAGACCTCATCTGCAATACTATGTCCAGTTCTAGGCTTCACATTTTAAAAAAGAGATAAAAAACTGGAGCAAATTCAGAGTAGACCTAAAAGGATGGTGAGCAAACTGCAAACTATGCCCTATGAGGAATGGTTAAAGGATGTGGGAAACTTTAGCTTGCAAAAACAAAGGTTAGAGGTGTCTTAATAGCTGTCTACAAATATCTGAATAGCTGTCACAATGTAAAGGGATCAGCCTTATTCTCATTTTCACAAAGAAAGACTAGAAGCAATGGGATGAAACTAAATGGGAGGAGACACAGATTAGATATTAGAAAAATAAAATGACAGTGAGGGTGATCAAAGAGCAGAAAAGACTGCCATGAGAGGTGGTGAGTTCTCCTTCAATGGAAGTCTTCAAACAGAGGCTGGATAGACATCTGTCTGAGATGGTTTAGTGAATCCCGCATTGCGCAGGGAGTTGGACATAATGACCCTGGAGGTCCTTTCCAACTCTAACATTCTATGATTCTATGATATCAAAGAGTATACTTGTGAATCAACTAATAAGATGCAGCTTCTAAGGGTAAGTAACATAGCTTTAATGCTAGATTTAAAGATGAGCAGATCTTTTGAATTTGAATTTGCTGACTTTGCCAAATTTTTCTTCAAAATTTGATATACGGTTAAAAATTTAACACTAGAAAGTTGGTCCTTGCTCACAAAATACACGGGGAGAAGAGGAAAGAGATAGAATTTTGCTAACCATAACAGCTTACACTCTACAGGAGAGAGAAAGGACCCCCCCTGACATTTAGAGCTTACACTCTACAGGAGAGAGAGAGGACCCCCCTGACATTTAGAGCTTACTCTCTACAATATAGAGACTTACCCAGTTACTTTTAATATGGCAAACAACTTTTGAATACAAATTGTGCTCCACTGGATACTGCTGATCTGAGATCGCCCCGGTACTGGTCAAAGCTGTACTGACCACCACTGTAAAAGATATGATAATCCGTAAGATGTCATAGTTACAGGGCATCATGGGGAAGCTTGAGGGGCAATTTAAAATGATATTGAAAGCACAAATTTCAGGAAATTTGTCTCAAACTCGATCCTCCGTGAATTTATCTGCTCATCTCTAGTTAGTATTGAGTGAGGTTGTCTTCCTCAGGACCACATGGCCCATCAGTTAATTCAAAACTTGATTCTATGCAGCATTTTCGTATGCTTTGGTAAGCAAACAAGACTTGAAATTTTGAAAAGTTGCAATGCACAATGTAATATGCTATTTCTTGCTGTTAGGACTTTTGATCCTTTTCCGCCCCCTTACTATTACATGTCATTTTGACTCAAGATATTCTGAGAAAAATAGATCAAGATGACTAGCTTACAAAAAAATTGCTGTAAAATGTATCAAATTTGTATTGCGATAAATCCTTGAAGGGGTGTTCGCAAGTTCATAAATTGCTAAAATTGCAAAGTGCTTGTGAAAACAAGCAACTTTGCAATGTAACCCTTATCAACAATCCTCTCTACTCTGAATATTTCCATTCTCAAGAATAGTTTTTTTATTTTTTTCATTTACAGCTAGTTGCCATGGTCCCAGCCTATGCAGTTTCTTAGGAATGAAGCGTTAAGCCTGAGAAAGCTCTATGCCTTACTACCTGCTCACTCTTCTCTAAAGCAGACCGACTATGGTCACCTGCACTTTTCCCATGCTACAAAGGAAAAGCATCCTTTACTAGCAGCCTGAGAAAGAGCACAGAATGGACCAGCTGCAAAACCATGGTCTGAACTGTCAAAAGTTTAGGAGTGCACCGCCACTCACCCTCCTTGACAAAGCAGGAAGCCAGAGTCTGGGAGCGGTGCGCTCCTAAAGATTCAACGTTTTTAACAAAATTTGCGAAAATGGAAAAGATGGACACATATGTACAGATAAATTTATAAATATTTAACTATTCAGATTTTTTTGCTATTAGTTTGTCGTTAGCATTTTTCTCGCTACTTTTGGAATTCTTAGTTGATGCTCAAACTCTAAACCCTCAATTGTTTTAAAAGTGATTCCCCGTCTCCAATTTGTTTTTTTCTTATTGTTAATATCTCAAAAGTCTTTGAAACGGAATATCTACGACTGACAAAATATTACTGGCTTCCATTCTATTACTGTATAGTCAAGACCATTACAAAAGTCATTTTCTAGAACATTGAGTTTCTATTATGTTTGCATTCATTTATACTAATGGGATACAAAAGTGCAATCATTGTTAGTAAAGATTAGATGAATAATATACGAAAAAGAATTAGAATTATTTTTTTTTTCCATTTCTTCTGAATTTGCCCTAAGATAGGAATGTTAAATAATTCTGTTTTACATACTATAAAAGATCACATTAAGTGGCCGACCACTCATTTTCTAATCAAGAAATTGTTTTCTTACATGAAAAGATCACAAAAAAGGGTATCTTCTACCCGTAGGTATATCGGCGCCATGAAAGGGTCATTTTATGGATTCCAGCTGAGTATTTTCTCTGTATGCAAATTTTTTTAGTAGGTTAATATGCAATAACAGTGCATGATATTTTGGCACAGGATAAAATCCTTTATAAGTGTGGAAATACACTTAGGAATCCTATTTCGTAGACTCTTTGATGCAGCAAGCAGCTTTTTAATTGCCTAAGATCTTCGCTCTTCACCTTGGAAGTTCTTAAAAAAAACTCCAAAGTAGTGGAAAAAAATAATTTGGACATATGGACCTAATTCCTAAAAATGTAAAGTCTACGTAAAGATAAGTCCTTTCCTCTTGGATCTAGTTTTCATAAGACGAAATGTGCGAGTGTCACGATCCATTTTTGATCTGTGGCAGATCCGGACTTTCATATTAAAACTTTTTTCCTTTCTGGCCATCGGGGGTTAATGTTTGTTCCCCCCCCGGTGGCCGCTGGTGTTACTGCATTGTGATTAATTTTCTATGCAGGTGGAAACCCCTCCCACCTTTCTACATAAGCACACCAGGTGCACCAACTAACTGTTGGTGATATTGTTCCTCTTTGGAGACCAACCAAGCTAGTTCAGGAGCTGACAGTGTTCTGTGGTGCTTCAGTTGTATGCTGTTTACAAGTGGCTGACTCTGCTGTCCTGGAGCATTGCAGCAGACCAAGCTAAGTCTTGTCTTTCAGTTTATTTAACCCCGAGGTGTCTGTAATACCTTTTCCCTGGTTTTTGGTGCAGTTTACTTTATTCCCTGTCTCACCTCCTGGGGAGGGGGTTGGGGGTTTAGCTCAGGGCTAAACAGGAGATAGGGACAGCTCAGGGACATGGGCCTCACTACCATCAAGTGTACCCCCAAGTTAAGGAAAGTCAGGGCACCCCCTTAGCCTGAGGGGCAGTTCAAGGGCCCTGGTTCCACGTCTCCTGCTTTCCCCCTACTGCCCCATGACAGTGAGAGAGCCAAACGTGGCAAAAAAAATCCATAATTTTGTAAAAATATCAGGAGATATTTATGCCATATATGTACTGCAGTCTATGCAATGCACATATATACATATTTAGAAATATTATTCGCATAGTGTGGATTTCTTTTCATGTAGGGTTCTAAATCTTCAACATGCTAATTTCTATTGCAAAAAAAACCCATGGATTTTATGAAAATTTTGCCAAAAATCAACCTACCGAATCAAATTTTATCATTGTGGACTTTACTGCGGATTGCCCAAGATTTTGCAACAAAATTTGCAGGTGAAAATACTCTTTCAAAATTATCCCCTAAATCACGTATTGTATCGATGCCTTACCGCTACACCCAATTTTGGGTTTCAGCATTCATCTGTTGAAAATTCATCCCTGGAGGTCAGAATGCAAACCCCGTCAAAGGGAAGCTATCATCAAAAGATGACCTATTGTTTAAATCAGGGTTTTTTTTTACATTTTTTTAATTGCATTTTTTGATATGTCACAATATTTATTACAAAAAAAAAAAATTAATATTGAAATTTTCAAATTGGCCAAAGAGTTATTTTCTTATACTTCCTTAACTTTCAGGCAGACTTTTCAGCAGGCGCGTAGTCATCAGAAGCAGGATTCCAACAATAGGTAATACCGCTCTACACAGCTGATAACACATAAGCAACCAATCACAATGAGCAATGTCACAGCTGACCCTGCTTCCCTTTCATTCACAATGATCTTTGCACATTCTTATAAGATGCATTAATACAAAAGATAGGGTTGGGAGTCTGACCATTTTGGCTATGTACATGTGTTGTTTCCTGAAACAAAAGGTTTTCCTAAAATAAAACTTAAAGTCTTTAAAAGCCACAGTGGCCAGAGATATTGCTAGATTTCTTTTTTTATCACAATAGGTAATGTTACAGCTCTCCCTGCTCCCCCTACCTTCGAAACTCATTTGTGCCTGCTCATTGGATGCTTGATTACAAAACATAGGACAAGGGTCTATTCATTGTGGCTAATGTGCATGTGGATTTCCTGAAACAACAGGAAGTTAAAGTTTAGAAAAGCCCTAGTGGCCAGTGTGAATATCAGAAACTTTTCATTTTTCACTTTCTATTCAGATTGTAATATGCAAAAAATATAACAATGCACAAAATAATAAAAAATAACACAACCCTGAAATAATAGGTCATTTTCTTTTTACTGCTTCTGGTGCACATTTGCCACTTAAAATTTACCCACAGATGTCAGATTTGCTGCTTGAATTTTTATGAAGCAAATGTGCAAAAAGAGAACATATATTTATGTTGAGTTTCTCTCTTGTACGCGATTCACAGGGTGGTGTGCAAAGTTTTGCTATGACAAGAGGAGTAGCCCTTAGATTCCTTTTGCACAGTATTGGAGCATCATGGACATGAGTGTGAATCAAGCCAGGTAAGCAGCTGTATAAAGTTTACTTGGATTATTAAGGGTTTTTCAATTTCATTCCACTCTATAAAGACATGTTAATGCTCGAGTTATAGGGAACCTGTCACCAAGTTTCGCCCATACGAGTTACGGTCATTAACTTTTAGGGCTAATATACATCATTCTATAATGCTGTATATAAGCCCCAACCCACCTTGTAAGAGAAGAAAAATAACTTTTATTATACTCACCTGGGGCGCGGTCTGGTCCGAGGGGTGTCGCTCTTCTTGGTAAAGTGCTTCCCACATTCTTGTGATGCTGTCCTCCTTCTTAGTTCGTGTGGATGACGCATGCCTGCATCATCCATACAGTCTGGTCAGCATCGCGGTCCTGCACAGGTGTACTTATCTGCTCTGTTGAGGGCAGAGCAAGGTCTTGAAGTGCACAGGTGCAGGGCCTCTCTGACCTTTACCAGCACCTGCGCAATGCAGTACTTTGCTTTTTTTTTCCCTTCAGGCCTTCCGGTAGGAGCTGCTGCTATCATGTCAATTTAGGAGGATGAGTCAATCAAGAGCAGATGTTGACGATGAGACAGGTATGGAGACAGGCCAAAGAGAGGAAAGTATAAGAGGTTTTTTAAAAAAATTAACCCCTTCCCATCCCTCATATTCTAAGAAAAATAACATTGGCACCCAATTTTCTTGGATTCACGAGAAGCAAAAGTTCGGATTCTCCTGAACCCAAGAATTTTGAAAAATTCCAAACATATTTGATCCATTTAAAATTGATTCAGTCATCTCTCTTATTTTAACAGCCTTCATCTTTATCTCGAGCCATGGCAACTTGATGAATGAACGAACTGTAGGAAGATCGATCTTGTTCAAGCCTAGATAGGTCCACCAGGATCTTCTCCACCATTATCTTGTTAGGAATCTGTGTCCTGCCATACTAATGCAGAGATCCAGATCCTCACATTCATCTCCAGAGGCTAAGTCCTTTCTGCCAGCTTGTGAGCATGCTCCTGGAATGAGCTCCCATTGGAGTTCAGGAGTCAGGTGCTCAGGTCCTGCTCCTGATTCCATTGGTTCAGCTCAGGTCTCTGGAGATTTCCGGAAGGTCCCGGTCACTATAAAAAGTGTGCATGGCCGTTATGCCATGCGCTAGTATTTTTTGATACTTGCTGCTGTATGTTTGCTGATGGATGCTTGGTCTGGTGGATGACTTATTATGAAACCGCTTCCCTCGGTTATTACGAGTGTGTGAGTGATTGGGTCAACCAGTAGCAGCGCTAGCGCCAGCGCGCTCAAGCTTCAGCCATCTCAGCAGCAAAGCGTCCTGCATCGCGCTTGCGTTATTGCGGTTGCAGACTTTTGTGGCGCTCGCAGTTGCAACACCGTGCACACGCTCATTCACGGTAAGTCCGTTTAGGTTGTAGTGCCACTTTAACTACTCCTGTGCTCGGCTACCGTACGTGTGCCGCTGTGTCCCTGTGCGTTTAACAGGCTCCGCGTTACCTTTTCTTTATTATTTTTCTGTGCAGCTCTGTGTCCCATAACAGAGACTGCCTCTATTGCACTTGGGTGATTTAGAACCCTGTGCACACTACTGCTGTAGTGCACTGCCTCTCTTAGCAGCGGTTTTGCCATCTGCCGCATGGTGGACCCCGAGTGGCAAAGGCACTTTAATTATTTTTCTTTTTTTAGTGCCTTCCGCCACTCATAACATATCTTGATAGCATCAAACCATGGGGTTGCTGGTCCTCCTCTTTGCCTTGTTCCTTCTATTCTTATGACCATGATGTCCTTCTGCAGTAATTGCTCTCTTCGTGTGTTGAGTCCAAAGTCCAAGTCTTAGCTCGGTGATCCTTGCTTCGAGTAACACTTCTGGATTCATTTGTTCCAAAATAGATTTCTTTATTCTTCTTACCATCCATAGTATTGATAGCATCCTTCTCCAGCTCCACATTTCGAAGTTGTCCGTTCTCATCTCTAGCTCCTATTAATTTGCTTTCCATCCCTATTGAATATGCGCATGTGCTAAAGAAAGGAGTTTGAAAACCCATAGCATGAGAAGTTCATGTAAATGCATTATGTTTTGGAATATGTCAATAATAAGTAATAAATAAATCTCATGGTGATACCCCTTTAATGGAAAATGACAACATCCAAAAAAAATCTAGTTTTTGAGTGAAAAACACAATAGTATACATGCCACCTGAATTCTACAATGTTCTCCAGCAGATTTATATCATCTCTTACTGTAGAATGATTTTTCTCTGGTGCAGCTTAATTCCTTTCGCAATGAATTTTCCTGCCTGACTTCTAATCTTCTAGCATGTGACATATTTCATAAACCACTTGAAGTAAACTAACAAAAGAAATTTATTACCCTCCAAAATCTACAATGTTTACCAAAAAGTACGCTCGGAACATTATCAACATACATATTCATAAAGCAACAGAATATTCCATTAATCCTGACGCAGAAAGCGGCATTAATTTAATTTATAACCGCATTACTATTTAATTAGTATGTGTAAATAAATGGCAAATCTTGATTTTATTCAAACTAATATCATTAAAGTTGCGGTGTTACTCATGGAACTGTCGCTCCAAGTGTTCGGCTTGCCTGACTAATTTTATCCACTACACCCCTAAATTATATGCCGGTACCCTAATGGCTGCCATCTATTTTAAGCAGATCATACCGAACGAATAAAAATTCACAACTCTTAGAATGGCGGTCTAACCGGGAAATCTACAAAGAGCCGTATATTAAAATGTCATAAAACTTAGCATAAATCGCTGGAGCTCAAGTTAAAATTTAATATAAGAAATCTATGATGTTTTGCTTTGTGAAGACGCTGAGTGTTCCCACTCATTGAATACATCTGACTTAATTATTTTTACAGAATTACAGTGTTTGAAGTAACAAAAAAATTAATCCCTCTTATGTCAAATGCAAAACTGTTTTGTGGCTGGCACAAAAAGTGTACAAATTAACTAGGGTGCATATCCATAGATCTCGAAAAAAGTAATTTATCCATGGCAGGGTAAAAAATAATGACTAAATAAATAACGTAGGCAGAAAATATCTAACGTTTATGATTCATAGTTCACAAATTAGTTGACCGATTTGAAGAAAAGTTAGGAGAACCTTATTTTCCAGTTCTGAAGTCCCATGTACTAAAATCCAAGTTTCAATATATGGCGCAAATTCAATGAGTACATACAGTGTAAGACTATTTTCACATTAGTGTTTGGAGGCACAGCGGACGCTCGCCTTGATGCTCCGCCCCCTGCCGCGCCTCCTCCGGTCAGCTCCGCCAATGGGCGCATGACGCTGCATGCGACCTGCGTACCCTATCTTTATCATTGGGTACGCAAGTCATGCGCAGGTATGCTTTTGCCGCCGCATGCGTCCTTTTGGCCGTGCGGAGATCGCAACAAAATGCAACATGTTGTGTTTGGTGCAGGTCGCAGCACTGTCAAAAGGACGCATTCGGTGGCAAAAGCATACCTGCGCATGGCCTGCATACCCAATGATAAAGACAGGGTATGCAGGTCGCATGCAGTGTCATGCGCCCATAGGTGGAGCTGACCGGAGGAGGCACGGCAGGGGGTGGAGCTCCATGGTGAGCATCCGCTGCACCTCCAAACTCTAGTGTGAAACTAGCCTAAGACTGGGGTGCCAAGAGCCCACCGGAAACACTGACTCTGATGACTCACTTGATCAGCTACTACATTACCCTGATTCACAAATGTATCTATTCTTTTCTAAGATAATAAACTGGTAGATTATTAAAAGAATAATGAAATGTTGTTCTTGTCTGTACATAGTAAAATGAGCGTATTGTGTAAACTATTGCTTACATAGGTGGAGTGTGGGGCCCACCAGCGGATTGCCCTGCTCACCTGTGGGACAGTCCAAGGCCAAGTATGTATCTATTAACGAACTCAAATAGAAAAAAGTGAATCAACTCAGTGTTTGCATTTCGATTTGAAAAATGCTTATAATGACCACCGCCATTTCATATATTGAGTTAGATTGCTTCAGCCAGAGGAGAACCAAATTACCTTTGTCCATGGCCGGGTGGTCTTCATCTTAATGCCTGACCACTATCGCATGATATAGCACAGTCAATAAGTACAGTAGAAACTATCATAGCCAGTATAAAAGCCTAAATAGGAAATGCAGCAGCCATTTTGTGGTAAATCTGGATAGCGACAATATTTTACAGCTCACAGCTTAGCCAATGGGAAAGGAGATAAAACAAAAAATCCTAAAGAAACTGTACAGATAACTTGTGATAGAAGAGCAGTGAAGAAGTTCAGTGTGTGAAGAAAAGTCTATCAGTTAGCACTAGTTAACAACCGTTTAACCATAGCAAAAAATGTTAAGGTAGAATTGGACATTACTAAACTTGAAAG
Source organism: Dendrobates tinctorius (assembly GCF_039654945.1). Lineage (NCBI taxonomy): Eukaryota > Metazoa > Chordata > Amphibia > Anura > Dendrobatidae > Dendrobates > Dendrobates tinctorius. The sequence continues at coordinate 13,709,729 of NW_027361677.1, forward strand.
TGGTCCAATAGAGTCCTACGAGACCTCGGATTGTTGCATGCCTTTTTAGGCCAATTTCAGGCTTGGAAGTGCTTTTGATTGATGGTGAATAGTGATGAGCGAGTATACTCGTTGCTCGGGTGATCTCCGAGTTTTTTGGCATGCGCTGAGACTTAGTTTTCGTCGCCTCAGCTGTATGATTTGCGACTGCTAGACAGGCTGAATACACATGTGGAATGCCTGTTTGTTAGGGAATTCCCGCATGTATTCAGCCTGTCTACTAGTCGCAAATCATACAGCTGAGATGTCGAAATCTAAATCTCCGAGCACACCAAAATACTCGGAGATCACCCGAGCATGCTCAAGGAGAACCGAGCAACAATGCTACTCGCCCATCACTAACGGTGAACAGATTCATTGCAAATAGAATTTCCAAACAAAATTGAAAAAGGTTGGTGAATTTCAATTCCCAAAGATTCATTCATCTCTAGTATCAAATATTTTGGATAGATTTTCCTTCCCTGCTGAGGAGATTGAAGATATGATGAAGGCGTGCCCAGCACATTGGGTGGTACAGTTGCAAAAGTCAGCATACAATTCTCAATGCTTGCACAATCCAACCAATTGGAGCTGTGCAAAAGAGTTTTCAGTGTTGTGCGGTTCTCTTGGAAACTGTACCACCAAAAACCCCATCCCCGAGTAAGAGAAGGAAAGGAAAATTGAGGTATTTAAAACATTTGCCAAAACTGGCCAATTATGAAAATTTGAGTAGAATACTAATATAATGATCTTTTGTGACAATATTTCAAAAACTATGCAACGTCTATCTATATAATATTTATTTCTACAAGTAGATTGTATTTTTTTATTATTTTGAAGAATGCAGCATTAGAAGTCAATTGCAAATGAGCAAATTTGATCTTACTAGAATTTTAGAAAAATTAAATGAAAAATAAATTCTCCCAAATCTCATTTTTATTTCAATCTCTTTGTTTGAATTCATTTTACTAGAATGAAGTGGGCCAGAAAAGGGGTTACAAGAGAAAAGAAAATTATATAATCACATCACTGATCTCCTATCTTGCCACCGGAGCTACCTAGGCAGTCTTCTGCTAGATATCTCTGGCTCCAGTCTCTTCTGGTCTTCAAGGCAGGCACCGTCCTCTTCTGTATCTTCCTTCATATTATGTTGTTGCTTAGTGAGTTTTCTATGCTTCGGATGGCACACATTGTCAGGATATAACTATGTGAATCACCCAAGGCCTAGTCAGCACCACTGGTGACACAAATAATGACATTGAGATATCACGGGGTCACGATGTGAGGTGCCTAAGGCGTACTAAGCCCATGAAGCGCTAGTGCTGCTTGAAGGAAGATGGCTAAGAGGATATATCCTGCCGTAAAAATGAAGCGGAGTTAGGGGGAAACAGGAGAGGATCAGTGAGAGTTGAGAAGTGAGGTCAGTATATTAAAAAAAATCTTAACTCCTATGTTTTGCACAAAAAATGATGTGCATAAAATTTTCTGGTCATTTTTCGATTTGAATTTTTCATATCCTTATGAGACTATAGTGTGTAATGTCTGAAAGAATGATCTATATATCACATCTGGAGAACATTGACATTACAGGTCTTTATTTGTGTGTACAATGGAGACAAGTTAAAGCTTCAAAGTGCGTTCCTTAAAGAGGTTGTCCACTACAATAAATAATGCCCCCATCGATTTACACAGTGGAAAGAAGTTTTTTTTTTAAATACTTCTTGTCGCCATTCTTGTCTGTGAGTGGTGCTATCACTGACCGCTCACTCGGCATCACGTGACCCCGGCTGCAGTCACCGCTGATGTTCAGTAAGTCCAGAGGCCTGACCAAGTGGCACGCACACCTCTGATTGACTGGGTTGTGAGTGGTGCTTCACCGAACGTCACAGCCCAGCATCCAGTGCGCACTTTCCCTCAATTCTCTGCTTTCATTGGTAGCAAGGATGCTGGATGCTGGGCTGTGACGTGCGGTGAAACATCATTCAGAGCCCAGTCAATCAGGAGGGGTGGTCACTGGGTCACATGTCTGAGATCCTGGAACTTGACGTGACATCAGCGTGTGTCAGAGCAAGCTGCATCCAGTGTCACATGATGCCCAGCGCCACTCACAGGCAAGAATGGCAACCAGGGCTGTGGAGTCGGTAAGCCAAACCTCCGACTCCAACTCCTCAATTTTCATGACACTGACACTGACTCCTACTCCACCAAAATGGGCTCCGACTCCGCGACTCTGACTCCACAGCCCTCACAGGGCTGTGGAGTCAATAAGCCAAACCTCCGACTCGTCCCCTCAATTTCCATGACACCGACTCCGACTCCACCAAAATCGGCTACGACTCCAACTCCGATACTCCGACTCCGACTCCACAGCCCTGAACAAAAAGAGGTACGTACAAAAATACTTCTTTCCACTGTGTAAGTCGATGGGGGCATTATATATTGTAGTGGACATCCTCTTTAATATTGAAAAGTCATCAGATGTCAGAAGCGAAACGCAAGCCTTCATAATAATGTCACTGTAAATTCCATGTAATTAAGGTGGCCCGTGTCTTCTCACCAAGCTCACGTATTGTAGCTGTAGTGTTGCTTCAAGAACTTCTTAAAGGTCTCCTTCAGACACATAGTTATTATGTTTCTAATCTTCTTATTCCTTGATCAAATATTAGGTAGATGTTCACTTTCTATCTAAACGAGCTAAAAAAAATGAAACTGTTTTGCCCAAAAATAAAAATAAAATCACAACAGAATGTAGTTTTAGAGGATTATAAGTGTCTGGCCATTCATGTGAAAGAATAAGAAACATGCAAGGAAGATGCTCAACTGGTAAGGTTGATAAGGAAAGGTACCCGATGAAGGAGTTTGAACAACTCCGAAACACATTGTCAGTGAAATTTCCCTTTTTCCAATCTCCTAGTAACCTTATTTCCTCTGGACCCAGTAGCGCCCGCCAACACTGCATTTTCCATTTGTATTTATTTTTCCTTCTAACTATTCATATGGGCAACAGATCAGTATCAATGCTTAATGAAAAAAAAGCAATCTGGATATCTTGTCAGGAAATCAGAACATTGAATAACACTGAATTTAATTTTTTTCCCATGGTAAAAAATATCCAGTTCTTATAACAAATGCATAAAGGAGAGGCGTTAATGATTTACCATATGGTAATATATAAATTGTAAAAAAACACCACAGAAAATTATTGGATCAAATATTCTGAAAAAACCAAGAGAGCAAAAGGAATTTGACCCTAAAAATTAACTTTTATTCCAATATTTAAAACCTGGATAGTACCAGTATAGGGAGCAGGGTACATAATATTATAATTTAATATATAAATTGTAGAATAATGACTAGCAAAATTAAAGAGATTTCCCATTAATATTTTATTTTGTCACGACAGGTCTAAGAACTAACAGGCAGATAGCTGTTAAGTCCCAGCCTGTTCTACCCAGAAACGGCTCAGGGCAGTCACTGACCGCTCCTGCCGGCAATTTTGCTGCTTCACGTCAACAGAGAAGCTCTTCCTCTTATGGGATGCTTTGTTGATGAGGCATGACTGCTGATATCAAGTTGATTGACTGCTGGGCTCATGACGCCAACAGTAATGACCTGTCAACAAAGCAGGGCCAAAGAGAAGAAACTGATCTGTCGATGTGAGGTCAGCTGGGTATGACAGGAAGGTACGGAGCAAATAATAAACTAGTCCAAAGTAATCCCTGTAAGTAAAATACCCAAAAAAATCTGAAAAACAAAAATCACCAAAGCACAACAACAACAAAAAAGTCATGGACTCAATATCTCTTTGGGTTATCATACAATATTACTAAAGAGGTATCTCCATATCTTCATAATGGAAAGTCACTCCCTACTCTATGGATAATGGTTAATTTTCTTATAGATCATATGGTGCTCTGGCCATTAGGCCCCAAATGCTTCAGAGATCAGTAGTTTGCAGAGTCTGGGCTTGAATAGTGCAAAGATCAGCATGCTTGACTGCCATCCATTGTCTATGGATATACCAGAAATAGCAGTCTGCTGTACTTATCTTTCCCTGGAAGACTATTGATAATGATTGGAGAAGAAGTCATGAAGGTGCTTTTAGATGGGAGCTCCCCAGTGTTCAGTAAGTTATCTCATATTCTATGGACAATGGATAACTTTCATGTATGGGAATACATTATGCAGCAGACTATTGGCATAAGTAAAACAAAATAAAGCACATTCATCTGCTGAAAGTTCAACTTGTTTGGCCCAATGTCTATTTCATATATCTCCTCTATGCCCCCAATCTTTTCCTCCATCCTCAGTTAGACTTAAGAGATAAGGGTAAAGACGATGAATGCCCATTTTGCATTTGTATTTGGCATTTATTTCTTTACCATTCATATTTAAAAAGAATCTAATCAGCAGGATTTCACCGCCCCAGATATGAAACCTCCGTCACTCCAGCTCTACAGGTTTTTGCTTGCATGTATACCAACTTATGCTCTGGCTCGTTTTCATGGTTTTGATTACGCAAAAGGTGTTGGTTATCTGTTTTTATGCACCTTTAAAATTAGTTTACATGTTTGGCCCAATGTCTATTTCATATATCTCCTCTATGCCCCCAATCTTTTCCTCCATCCTCATTTAGACTTAAGAGATAATGGGAAAGATGATGAATGCCCATTTTGCATTTGTCTTTGGCATTTATTTCTATACCATTCATATTTAAAAAGAATCTAATCAGCAGGATTTCACCGCCCCAGATAGGAAACCTCCGTCACTCCAGCTCTACAGGCTTTTGCTTGCATGTATACCAAATTATGCTCTAGCTCGTTTTCATGGTTTTAATTACGCAAAAGGTGTTGGTTATCTCTTTTTTACGCACCTTTAAAATTAGATTACATGAACGTCGACATTTTGGCACGCAATCGTACATTACTTTCCTTAGTGCAGCATATTTTACAGCTCCTTTTTTCAGCAAAATAAGTAATAAAACTCTGGCATATTTAGTTTAGTAAATTTTTCCCCAATCTGCATAATTCTTTGCATTCATTTTAAAGATGCATCTATTATTTCCTGCCGCGCCAATGACACTGTTTATAAATGTATTACATGAATACCCAGCGTTTGATGACAATAACATTGACTCGTTTCCCAGGCGTAATCAATTCATTTTCAGCCTAAACTAGAAAATACCAATCAGAGCTAGTGGTAAAAAGAATAGATATTTAAGAAAAGTAGAACAGTCCTCATAATTGTATGTCATTGATTTGCACCTTTCTCACCTCTACAGCTTTATATTAGACTGGAAAAACAATGCAACTGTAATTTTCTTGAAGAGCTAGCATCATAAACTCCAACCTAAGAACAATAAGGAACATTTATGGTGTCTACCGCACTTGGCGGTTATTCCGATAACTTCGAGACTTCAAGAAATGTTCCCTTATAACTACAGTAATGAGAAATAAAAGCTTCATTCTGAAAAGATAGGTCAATCATCTCACATAGATCAAGGTAAAAAAACACTCTGGGGGGTCTTAGTTTTCTTGGGTTAAGAGATAAGGCAAGTGCAAGGTCATCCAAATTGTCCTCGAACAGAAAGAATACCTACAATTGGGAGGAGAGGTCTTGAGTCTCGGCAACTGTAAAACTGTCTTTCCCTGATGTATCATAAAAGACTCCGTAATACCTTGATTCATAAATCTCCAATGAATATTATTTTATTTATGATCCAAGCATCACTTTATGCTTTATGGCTATTACATCTTTTTTTTTTCTTCTCGTTTAATTTGTTGAAACCGGTTCAACCTCTGTAGGGTCTCGGTGGAAAATCACAGATTACGAAAAGACTTAGAAAAGGTAAAACCACGTAAATTCATGCCATCAGCTACGAAATTGTGATTAGAAATCATTGAATGGCATCTGAAATCTTTCATAAACGGCAACATATAAAATTTATAGAAAAACACTAACAGATAAAAAAAATATGTAATAAATGCCGTAAGCTTCTACACGTGGCCAACCAGGGGTTGTGATGTAAATGTCAGTCTGTTTCCTATACCTGCTGTTTGAACCTTGCTTGTCTGTAATAGCCTGTGACATTGAATGCAGGTGGTCCCCAAATACTTCACAGGGCTGTGGAGTTGGAAAGTTAACCCCTTCATGCCATGGCCATTTTTTGTTTTCATTTTTCCCTCTCCTTTTTCCAAGAACCATAACTTTTTTTATTTTTCCATCAATATAGACATACATAATGAGGGCTTGTTTTTTGGGGGGACGAGTTGTAATTTTGAGCTACATCATTCATTCTACCCCATAATGCACTGGAAAACAGTGAAAATTTTCAAAGTACGGTGAAATTGCCCAAAAAATTGAAAAATATTCAGAATTGAGAGTCCTCAGTGGTTGATACCTTTTAATGGCTAACTGAAAAGATGGTAACACATTGCAAGCTTTCGAGACTACTCAGGTCTCTTCATCAGGCCTTAATTGATGTAAAAAGACATAAATCCATGTGAGATGTGAAGTTACCTTTCAATACCAGTAATTTCATATCCATGTTGCTGTGATCAGGGATACAGAAATGTTTTGCCACAGGTAGATCCATTCTTTTTTCTCTTATAGTGTGACGATGAGCATTCATCCTTGTTCTAAGCTTTTGCCCTGTCTCCCCCACATACAGACCTCCAGTTGGACATTTAGTACAAATAATTAAGTACACCACATTAGATGTAATGCAGCTGAAAGTACCTGGGATCTTGTAGTCCTGATGAGAGTTGGGGATCTTTATCTTGTCCGTGGTCATTATAAATGGACAGGTTTTACATTTTTTCTGGTTGCAAGGAAAGGTTCCTGCATCTGTTGGAGAGGACAGGGAGCTTCTGACAATGATGCTTCTTAAATTTGGGGGCTGCCTAAAACACAGCAGTGGGGGGTCTGGAAAAATGGATTGTAATCAGGCATCTTTTTGTAGTAAAGGTTGTAATTTCCGTGCAGCTCCCCTTAGCACCTCCAGATTTGGATTGTAGGTGACTACTAGAGGCACCCGGTTATTTTCTTCTTTAGCTTTGTAATGTAGCAGGTGATTCGTCACACAATAAGAGAAAAAAGAATGGATCTACCTGTGGCAAAACATTTTTGTATCACTGATCACAGCAACATGGATATGAAATAACTGGTATTGAAAGGTAACTTCACATCTCAGAGAGAGAGAGAGCTGTGTTTGGGAGTATAAATTTATGACGACCTTTGACACTCTCAGTGCTGGAATGAATGTGTCACATGGATTTATGTCTTTTTACATCAATTAAGGAATTTGCTTTCAAGACCTGGTGGGGGCATCACAACAGATTAGGAGACCCCAATCAGAGGACTATAAAACATCTGGACTCCTTATCTATGTACTGGTCCAATATTTATGTTTCTCCCTCTCCCATACTGATAGTTCTGCTTCACGTCACTTGTCTTATTCATTGCTTTTTTTCTGTGTTGTATTGTGCATAAATATGTGACTCTTCAGATTTTGTATTAGTCTAGCCTGAAGAAGAGACCTGAGTAGTGTTGAGCATTCCGATACCGCAAGTATCGGGTATCGGCCGATACTTGCTGTATCGGAATTCCGATACCGACTTCCGATATTTTTTCAATATCGGAATTCGGCATCGGAATCGGAAGTTCAGTTGATTGACGGCCTGACGTCATCATGATGCGCGGTGTGTGCGCATCATGATGCGCCGTCATTTCGGGCCTTCCGGGGGTCTCTGCCGGCCTGCCGGGGGGCTGTGCCGGCCTGCCGGGGGGCTGTGTGGACTGCCCGGGGTCTCTGCCGGCCTGCCGGGGGGCTGTGCCGGCCTGCCGGTGGTCTGTGCACCCTGTGGGGGTCTGTACCGGCCTGCCGGGGGGCTGTGCCGGCCTGCCGGGGGGCTGTGCTGATGTCCGGGGGTCTGTGCAAGCATCGTCCGATGGGACTACAAGTCCCATCGGGCGATGCCTGCTACCATGACAGTGATTGACACATTAGCCAATGATGGGACAGTAGTAGTCCCATCATCCGGCTAATGTGTTAAATGTTAAAAAAAAAAAAAAAAAAAAAAATACTACATACATACTACATGCATGCTACATACATACTACATGCTACATACATACTACATGCATGCTACATACATACTACATATATACTACATACATACTACATACATGCTACATACATACTGCATGCTACATACATACTACATACATACTACATGCATGCTACATACATACTACATATATACTACATGCATGCTACATACATACTACATGCTACATACATACTACATATATACTACATGCATGCTACATACATACTACATGCTACATACATACTACATATATACTACATGCATGCTACATACATACTACATGCTACATACATACTACATATATACTACATGCATGCTACATACATACTACATGCTACATACATACTACATACATACTACATACATACTACATGCATGCTACATACATACTACATATATACTACATGCATGCTACATACATACTACATGCTACATACATACTACATATATACTACATGCATGCTACATACATACTACATGCTACATACATACCACATACATACTACATACATGCTACATATATACTACATGCATGCTACATACATACTACATATATACTACATGCATGCTACATACATACTACATGCTACATGCATGCTACATACATACTACATGCTACATACATACCACATATATACTACATACATACAATACATTCATACAATACATACATAGACATACAGTACATATAACATAGAGTAACATACTTACCAATACTTGTCACATTGTTCCCCGAAGCCATTGTCTTTCCGGAATAAATATTAACATAACAAACCACAAAAATACTCACCCACGATCCGAAGCAGTCCACGAGTGTGTCCCACGACGATCTTGGGTAGAGAACTGCAGCATCAGATGATGCTGCTGTTCTCTACGGGCTGCAGGAATCCAATGACGGAAGGTAGGTATCCTTCCGCACTGTATTCCTCCGCCACTTAAAAAAAAAAAAGTCCCTAGTCTCACTTTATGCCATTGCTGCGTGGGAATTTCCCACACAGCAATGGCATAAAGTGAGACTAGGGACTTTTTTTTTTTTTAAGTGGCGGAGGAATACAGTGCGGAAGGATACCTACCTTCCGTCATTGGATTCCTGCAGCCCGTAGAGAACGGCAGCATCATCTGATGCTGCCGTTCTCTACCCAAGATCGTCGTGGGACACACTCGTGGACTGCTTCGGATCGTGGGTGAGTATTTTTGTGGTTTGTTATGTTAATATTTATTCCGGAAAGACAATGGCTTCGGGGAACAATGTGACAAGTATTGGTAAGTATGTTACTCTATGTTATATGTACTGTATGTCTATGTATGTATTGTATGAATGTATTGTATGTATGTAGTATATATGTGGTATGTATGTAGCATGTAGTATGTATGTAGTATGTATGTAGCATGCATGTAGCATGCAGTATGTATGTAGCATGCATGTAGTATATATGTAGTATGTATGTAGCATGTAGTATGTATGTAGCATGCATGTAGTATATATGTAGTATGTATGTAGCATGTAGTATGTATGTAGCATGCATGTAGTATGTATGTAGCATGCATGTAGTATGTATATGGTATGTATGTAGCATGTAGTATGTATGTAGCATGCATGTAGTATATATGTGTTATGTATGTGGTATGTATGTAGCATGCATGTAGCATGCATGTAGTATGTATGTAGTATGTATGTAGCATGTAGTATGTAGCATGCATGTAGTATATATGTAGTATGTAGCATGTAGTATGTATGTAGCATGCATGTAGTATATATGTGTTATGTATGTAGCATGTAGCATGCATGTAGCATGCATGTAGTATGTATGTAGTATATATGTGGTATGTATGTAGCATGCAGTATGTATGTAGCATGCATGTAGTATATATGTAGTATGTATGTTGCATGTAGTATGAATGTAGCATGTATGTAGTATGTAGTATGAATGTAGCATGTATGTAGTATGCATGTTGTATGTATGTAGCATGTAATATTTTTTTTTTTTTTTTTTTACATTTAACACATTAGCCGGATGATGGGACTACTACTGTCCCATCATTGGCTAATGTGTCAATCACTGTCATGGTAGCAGGCATCGCCCGATGGGACTTGTAGTCCCATCGGACGATGCCTGCACAGACCCCCGGAGCCTGCACAGACCACCGGCAGGCCGGCACAGCCCCCCGGCAGGCCGGCACAGCCCCCCGGAGCCTGCACAGCCCCCCGGCAGGCCGGCACAGCCCCCCGGCAGGCCGGCACAGCCCCCCGGAGCCTGCACAGCCCCCCGGCAGGCCGGCACAGACCACCGGAGCCTGCACAGACCCCCTGGCAGGCCGGCACAGCCCCCCGAAAGGCCCGTACAGACCCCAGAGAGGCTGTACAAGGGCAGGAAAGGGTTTTTCTTATTCCGATACCGGAAGTCCCATAGACTTGAATGGGACTTCCGGTATCGGAATCGGCGATACCGATACTTTTTTTAAAGATCGGCCGATACCATCCGATACGATACTTTGAAGTATCGGACGGTATCGCTCAACTCTAGACCTGAGTAGTCTCGAAAGCTTGCAATGTGTTACCATCTTTTCAGTTAGCCATTAAAAGGTATCAACCACTGAGGACTCTCAATCCTGAATATTTTTCTATCTACTGGCTAACACGGTACAAAGATATACACCTTTCCTGTGGCAAAAAAAATGGAAATTTCACAATAGTTTTTTGGATTTTCTATTTACCATGTTCACTATACAGTAAATCTGACCTGGTAATATGATTTTTCAGGTTGGTAAGAGTACAAAGATACCAAACATATATAGGTTTTTTTATATAAGTCGTAAAAATAAATCGGAAATTTGTAAGAAAAAAATGTTGATTTAGTTGCCATTTTATGAGACTCGTAACGTTTTCATTTTTTTGGGATCAGGGGCTGCGTGAGGGCTTATTTTTTGTGCTGATGCTTTTTCTGATACAATTTTTGGGTAGATACGATGTTTTGATAGCTTCTCATTGAATTTCATTGCAATGTTGTGGCAGCCAAAAATACTTTATTATGGAATTTCGATTTTTTTCTCGTTACACTGTGTTAGGATTGGCAGAATTCACCAAATATGAAATTATAATAAGATGCGTTCGCAACCCGGGGTCCACTGTGCGGTGATGGAAAAACCGCAGCTAGCACAATGGTGGAGCAAGGCTGCGAGAAAACACTGAAAGCACACTGAGTTAAATGTCACTCAGTGTGCACAGAGCGCAAAGTAACAAGCTTACTATGCGGTACTATGAAGCAACGCACAAAGGACTATACCTTGTTAGACTGCACAGGCGTATAGAAAAATACTAATTGGGGTCCCTATAACTTAACCCCCAAGGAAGACTAAGCTGGTGGTTGAGCCTGCTCTGACACACACTTGTGCTTCAGCACACGTGCCTGAGGACACATGGTGCAGATGCTAAGTTCAAGGGGGAGTTTCCACCCTACACAGCCTGACTAGACCAACATTTGCAGCGTTATTAGCGGCACACGTGCACACAGGGTGGTATAGGAGACACCAAACACACATGATACTAGCGCACCACCATGCACTCCTGAGGACCTTTTATACACAAGGCTCATGTCCAGCCAGACAGGACCTTGCCTGTTGACCAATCTGAAGCTTCCACATCACCACAACAGCTGACGTTCGAACACCAATGAGAATGTGCCACATCATGAACATGGCCCAGTAGGGTGAAATCTGGACTTAGGCTCCAGAGCTCAATGCTGCACATGTATACCAGTAGTTACTAGAGTTGAGCGACTTTTGCTTTTTTAGGGTCGCGTTTCGTTTCGTGAAACCCGACTTTTCCAAAAGTCGGGTCGAGCAAGATCGTCCGATTATAGGGAAAAGTCGGGGTCGTCCCGAAACACGAAACCCAATGTAAGTCAATGGGGAATAAAAGTCTGCAGTGAGAGGAGGACAGGAAACACACCTACAGTGCCCATTTGAATGCCAAAAGCATCAATTCTTCTTACTTAAGCTTGTCAACCTTAATTAACTTCATAATACAAGTTACGCACTGAAAAATGGGGGTTATTTGGCTAAATTTGTGGGGGGGGATGGCTGGCTGCAGGTTTTCATGTGCCCTGGGCGAAAGAGCGCCCCTTTAACACATACCACAACTCATCATGCTCCGATACGGCAGAGAAATAGCGGTATAGTACAACGAAAAATACCTCACTTTTTACATCTCATGACGAGGCCCATCTATTTCTCCATACAAAATCATTGGTCCCATATAATGTTTGAAACAGTATATGATGAGCTCCACATAATACTACAGTATATGTTGGTCCCCATGGATGAAGCTCCACTGTCTTATGGGCCCAAATAATGCTCCAAACATAATGGGCCCCATTTCTAATGCTCTAGTGTATAATGGGCCCTGTAAATGCTGCTCCAGTGTCTGATGTCCACCTTTGGAATGTTCCAGTGTATGGTGGGCCCCATCTATCATTCTCCAGAGTATAGTGCTCCCCAAAAATTGCTGTCCCAACATAGAAAACAATCAAATAAGTCTCCTCGCTAGGGAATCCCTGTACTTGTCTGGACAGGTGCTGTAGCTTGCTTAACAGCTCGCCAGCCGTTCTCACGCCCAGTATGGATTGCACGTGATTGCACAAAGGTTAGAAAGGGTACCGTATCCCTGGATAACATGTATGGATAGCGTACACATTCAAAATATGTCTATACAGCATGAGGCAGGCTCAGACGGTGTTAGGCCCAGTATGGATTGCACATCATTGCACAAAGGTTAGAAAGGGTACCGTATCCCCGGATAACATGTATGGATAGCGTACACATTCAAAATATATGTCTATACAGCATGAGGCAGGCTCAGACGGTGTTAGGCCCAGTATGGATTGCACGTCATTGCACAAAGGTTAGAAGGGGTACCGTATCCCCGGATAACATGTATGGATAGCGTACACATTCAAAATATATGTCTATACAGCATGAGGCAGGCTCAGACGGTGTTAGGCCCAGTATGGATTGCACGTCATTGCACAAAGGTTAGAAAGGGTACCGTATCCCCGGATAACATGTATGGATAGCGTACACATTCAAAATATATGTCTATACAGCATGAGGCAGGCTCAGACGGTGTTAGGCCCAGTATGGATTGCACGTCATTGCACAAAGGTTAGAAAGGGTACCGTATCCCTGGATAACATGTATGGATAGCGTACACATTCAAAATATATGTCTATACAGCATGAGGCAGGCTCAGACGGTGTTAGGCCCAGTATGGATTGCACGTCATTGCACAAAGGTTAGAAAGGGTACCGTATCCCTGGATAACATGTATGGATAGCGTACACATTCAAAATATATGTCTATACAGCATGAGGTAGGCTCAGACGGTGTTAGGCCCAGTATGGATTGCACGTGATTGCACAAAGGTTAGAAAGGGTACCGTATCCCTGGATAACATGTATGGATAGCGTACACATTCAAAATATATGTCTATACAGCATGAGGCAGGCTCAGACGGTGTTAGGCCCAGTATGGATTGCACGTCATTGCACAAAGGTTAGAAAGGGTACCGTATCCCTGGATAACATGTATGGATAGCGTACACATTCAAAATATATGTCTATACAGCATGAGGCAGGCTCAGACGGTGTTAGGCCCAGTATGGATTGCACGTCATTGCACAAAGGTTAGAAAGGGTACCGTATCCCTGGATAACATGTATGGATAGCGTACACATTCAAAATATATGTCTATACAGCATGAGGCAGGCTCAGACGGTGTTAGGCTCAGTATGGATTGCACGTCATTGCACAAAGGTTAGAAGGGGTACCGTATCCCCGGATAACATGTATGGATAGCGTACACATTCAAAATATATGTCTATACAGCATGAGGCAGGCTCAGATGGTGTTAGGCCCAGTATGGATTGCACGTCATTGCACAAAGGTTAGAAAGGGTACCGTATCCCTGGATAACATGTATGGATAGCGTACACATTCAAAATATATGTCTATACAGCATGAGGCAGGCTCAGACGGTGTTATGCCCAGTATGGATTGCACGTCATTGCACAAAGGTTAGAAGGGGTACCGTATCCCCGGATAACATGTATGGATAGCGTACACATTCAAAATATATGTCTATACATCAGGAGGCAGGCTCAGACGGTGTCAGGCACAGTATGGATTTGACGGCCCAGATTACACAGCGGAGGAGCAGGGAGAGGTAAAGATTGCAAATGCTGGGGCCCTGGCCAAGCAAGGGGGGCACACTCGTGGGCGTCGGTACTGGCACTGGGCCCCTCATAGTACAGCGGTGTGTCTGACGGCGGGTGTGCACCACCACCGTCAGAGACACTTGATTGCACTATGAGGGACCCTGTGCCAGTGCCCGCGCCCAAGAGTCGGCCTACCCACCTGTCCAGGGCAACGGCACTCGCACGGTGTCGTGCGCTAGGTGGTGACCCCGGCCATGGGGGGGGAGGCAGCACAGTTAGGGAGTTTTAGAAAGTGGCATATGTTGATGTTGGACATTCAACTGACGCAAAAGGCGAAATAGGTGAAGTACCAGGAAGAGTTGGACCAAAGCAAGCCATTTTTCTGTCACCCTATGTGTCATCAGGGGAAGGTGGGACAAAATCCTTGGAAACCCATGCGTGATTCATTTTAATGAAGGTTAGATCATCCACATTTTGGGTTGACAGACGGGTCCATTTTTCTGTCAGGATTGATCCAGCTGCACTGAAGACTCTTTCCGATAGCACACTTGCAGCTGGGCAAGCGAGCTCCTGTAAGGCATATTGGGCCAATTCAGGCCAGGTGTCCAGTTTAGCGGCCCAATAGTCAAAGGGGAATGACCTGTGTGGGAGAACATCGATATGGGAGGAAAAGTAGTTTGTAACCATAGTTGACAACTGCTGTCTCCTGTCACTTTCCATCGATGCAGTATTACCAGTTGTGTGAGCGGTATTTGAAAAATCAGTCCACAGCATTGTCATGAAACCCCTGTCTCCAACGCC
This sequence comes from Dendrobates tinctorius, assembly GCF_039654945.1. Lineage (NCBI taxonomy): Eukaryota > Metazoa > Chordata > Amphibia > Anura > Dendrobatidae > Dendrobates > Dendrobates tinctorius. The sequence continues at coordinate 13,724,870 of NW_027361677.1, forward strand.
ACTTCTGCTGTGTGCACCACGAACACCTCTGCCAAGCTGCCCCCGGCCCGTACGGCTCGTGTGAGAACCATCACCGCTGCTGTGTGCTGGGAATGCCTCAAGCAACCGATTTACCAGAGTTGCTTGTTTATTAGCCAATATTAGGTCAAGGTTCTCCTGTGGCATGATGTTTTGTAATTTGCCTTTATAGCGTGGATCCAGGATGCTGGCCAACCAGTAGTCGTCATCGTTCATCATTTTGGCAATGCGGGGGTCCCTTTTTAGGATCCGCAAGGCATAATCTGACATGTGGGCCAATGTTCCCGGTGTCAATGATGCACTGCGAGTGCTGGGTGGAGGAGCACTTTCTGGCAAATCCACATCCCTCCAGTCACGCACAAACCCTGTACCAGACCTTGCCACGCCAACATTTTCACTTGCCCCACGAGATGCATCCTCCTCCCCTAAGTAATCATCCCCATCATCCTCCTCCTCCTCTTCTTCCTCCACCTCGTCCAGGAGAGGTCCCTGAGCAGACAATGGCTGAATGTCATCAAGGATTCCCTCCTCCTCTTCCTCCTCATCAACATTGGCTGCAGACGCCTGCTCCTTAAGGTGCGTCAAAGTTTGCATGAGCAGACGCATAAGTGGGATGCTCATGCTTAGGATGGCGTCGTCTGCGCTTACCAGCCGTGAGCATTCCTCAAAACACTGAAGGACTTTACAAAGGTCTTTCAGCTTCGACCACTGCACGCCTGTCAACTCCATGTCTGCTCTCAAAGTGCCTGGCCGTGTATCCTCCCACAAATGCATTATGGCCTGCCTCTGCTCGCACAGCCGCTCCACCATGTGCAGGGTGGAGTTCCACCTTGTTGCAATGTCGATAATGAGGCGGTGGTTGGGAAGGTGGAGCAATCGCTGCAGCTTCTGCATACGAACGGAGTGTACAGGCGACCGGCGGATGTGCGCGCACAGTCTTCGCACCTTCTGGAGCAGGGCTGTTAACTCCGAATAATTTTTGAGGAAGCACTGCACCACCAGGTTCAAGGTGTGAGCCAAGCAAGGTATGTGGCTGAGTTTTGAAAGGGCTATGGCTGCCACAAAATTACGGCCGTTATCACTAACTACCTTGCCTGCCTCAAGATGTACACTGCCCAGCCATGACTCAGTTTGCCGCTTCAAGTACTCGGCCAGCACCTCGGCGGTGTGTCTGTCGCCCAAACACATCATCTGCAACACAGCCTGCTGACGCTTTCCACTAGCTGCTCGATAGGGGGACACATCGTGTGCAACAGTGGCAGCTGCAGATGGAGTGCTCGTACGACTGCGCTCTGTGGACGAGCTGTCGCTTCTGGAGGAGGAGGAGGAGGGTCGAACGCCTACAGCCAACTGTTTCCTAGACCGTGGGCTAGGCAGCACTGTCCCACCACCGCTGTCCCCTGTGGACCCTGCATCCACCACATTAACCCAGTGTGCAGTGATGGACACGTAACGGCCCTGGCCATGCCGACTGGACCATGCATCAGTTGTGAGGTGCACCTTTCTGCTCACTGACTGCTTGAGTGCATGGACAATGCGGTCTTTCATATGATGGTGGAGGGCTGGGATGGCTTTGCGAGAGAAGAAGTGGCGACTGGGTAGGTCATAGCGTGGTACTGCATAGGCCATGAGTACGCGGAAAGCTGTGCTTTCCACCAACCGAAAGGGCATCATCTCAAACGAGATTAGTTTGGCAATGTGGGCGTTCAAACCCAGTGTACGCGGATGAGAGACTGAGTACTTTCTTGACCTACTCATAGTGTCTGAGAGGGTGAGCTGGACTTGAGAGCTGCATATGGTGGAAGTAGCGGTGGACAGGGCGGACTGAGAGAGGGTTGATGATGGTGATGGAGTTGGTGTTCTTTCTGATGGCCTAGAATCAGTCTTTCGTTGATATAACAGTGGGATTCCCTGACTGCTGTGGCCTTGCAACGACACCTCAACATTTGCTGCTGTGCTAACCGGTGTGCTTACAGTGGGGGAAACAATGTAGCGTTGCTGACTACCTTCATTGTGATCAGCTGCACATGTGGCACTTGAGGTTTGGTGTTGTGTCCTCGCTTGCAAGTGCATGCTGGTTAAATGTCTAAGCATGCAACTGGTATTCAAATTTTTCAGATTTTTCCCTCGGCTAAAGGTCTTTGCGCACTTCTTACAGATAACCTTGGCCTGATCATGAGGATTTTGTTAAAAAAACTGCCACACTGCACTCTTCCTACTTTGGCAGACATTTTGCGGCCTAGCACGCTGTGATCTTTTGACCCTCTGGACAAGCTGTCCAGCAACTCTTTTGATGTTTGGAACCTGTCTTTGGAGTGCTCCGGGCCTGCCAGATAACAGCTGTTGCGATGTCGATGTCTGCTGTGGATGCTCCTCATCTGAGCTATTGGAAGCAGCACCCTCTTCCCCCAATGGATGCCAATCTGGGTCAACAACTGGGTCATCCATCACCTCCTCTTCTATGTCATGTGCACCTTTCTCTGTGTCACCGTGTATGGTGGTATAGTGTGCGGGAAGGGGCACCTGAGTCTCATCAGGGTCAAAATCTGGCTCTGTACACTGCGAGGACAATGTAGTGCTCTGAGTGAATGTACCAGCAGAATCATCCATCAGCGGCTGTGCATCAGTGCACTCCATGTCAGATTCATCTTGGCCTGGGTAATTCACCATTTGACTTGATAATCCAGGCATGGTATGTGAAAACAGCTCCATGGAGTAATCAGTAGTATGGCCTGCGTCATCCTTCAATCTTGGTTGGGGTGAAGGACACAAGGAAAGGTGTGGTTCATGAACATGAGCCTCCAATGACGACTCAGTGCTTTTACTTTTTACAACTGAAGAAGAGGAGGCGATAGAGCTGGAGGCTGAGTCAGCAATGTAAGACAAATCTTTTTCCTGATGCTCTGCCTTTAAAAGCGGTTTGCCAACTCCTAGAAAACTAAGCGTTCGAGGCCTTATGTAGACAGACGATGACGCAGGGTCAGCACCTCCTGCATTTGGTCCTATTTTGCTCTTGCCACTACCTTCAGATCCACCACCAACACCATCATTACCAGCTGCCAACCCCCGCCCAATTCCACGGCCTCTTCCACCAGCCTTCCTCATTTTTGGTAGAAATGTAGACAAAATCCAACAAACTATATAGTAATGTAAAACAAGGTACAAGGTGTCTATAGGACAGGGGAGTTTTAGAATTTCTGCACACACTTGTGGACAGTGGACACTTGTGGATTGTGTGCGGCCCACTGATATCTGAGCGCTATGTGACACGCTCGATGGCACAGCTGCCTGTGACCAAAGTGACGAGAGGATAATGGAGATTTTGAATCTCTGCGTACACTTGTGGACAGTGGACACTTGTGGATTGTGTGCGGCCCACTGATATCTGAGCGCTATGTGACACGCTCGATGGCACAGCTGCCTGTGACCAAAGTGACGAGAGGATAATGGAGATTTTGAATCTCTGCGTACACTTGTGGACAGTGGACACTTGTGGATTGTGTGCGGCCCAGTGATATCTGAGCGCTATGTGACACGCTCGATGGCACAGCTGCCTGTGACCAAAGTGACGAGAGGATAATGGAGATTTTGAATCTCTGCGTATACTTTTGGACACTGGACACTTGTGGATTGTGTGCGGCCCACTGATATCTGAGCGCTTTGTGACACGCTCGATGGCACAGCTGCCTGTGACCAAAGTGACGAGAGGATAATGGAGATTTTGAATCTCGGCGTACACTTTTGGACACTGGACACTTGTGGATTGTGTGCGGCCCACTGATATCTGAGCGCTATGTGACACGCTCAATGGCACAGCTGCCTGTGACCAAAGTGACGAGAGGATAATGGAGATTTTGAATCTCTGCGTACACTTTTGGACACTGGACACTTGTGGATTGTGTGCGGCCCACTGATATCTGAGCGCTATGTGACACGCTCGATGGCACAGCTGCCTGTGACCAAAGTGACGAGAGGATAATGGAGATTTTGAATCTCTGCGTACACTTTTGGACACTGGACACTTGTGGATTGTGTGCGGCCCACTGATATCTGAGCGCTATGTGACACGCTCGATGGCACAGCTGCCTGTGACCAAAGTGACGAGAGGATAATGGAGATTTTGAATCTCTGCGTACACTTTTGGACACTGGACACTTGTGGATTGTGTGCGGCCCACTGATATCTGAGCGCTATGTGACACGCTCGATGGCACAGCTGCCTGTGACCAAAGTGACGAGAGGATAATGGAGATTTTGAATCTCTGCGTACACTTGTGGACAGTGGACACTTGTGGATTGTGTGCGGCCCACTGATATCTGAGCGCTATGTGACACGCTCGATGGCACAGCTGCCTGTGACCAAAGTGACGAGAGGATAATGGAGATTTTGAATCTCTGCGTACACTTTTGGACACTGGACACTTGTGGATTGTGTGCGGTCCACTGATATCTGAGCGCTATGTGACACGCTCGATGGCACAGCTGCCTGTGACCAAAGTGACGAGAGGATAATGGAGATTTTGAATCTCTGCGTACACTTTTGGACACTGGACACTTGTGGATTGTGTGCGGCCCACTGATATCTGAGCGCTATGTGACACGCTCGATGGCACAGCTGCCTGTGACCAAAGTGACGAGAGGATAATGGAGATTTTGAATCTCTGCGTACACTTGTGGACAGTGGACACTTGTGGATTGTGTGCGGCCCACTGATATCTGAGCGCTATGTGACACGCTCGATGGCACAGCTGCCTGTGACCAAATTGACGAGAGGATAATGGAGATTTTGAATCTCTGCGTACACTTGTGGACAGTGGACACTTGTGGATTGTGTGCGGCCCACTGATATCTGAGCGCTATGTGACACGCTCGATGGCACAGCTGCCTGTGACCAAAGTGACGAGAGGATAATGGAGATTTTGAATCTCTGCGTATACTTTTGGACACTGGACACTTGTGGATTGTGTGCGGCCCACTGATATCTGAGCGCTATGTGACACGCTCGATGGCACAGCTGCTTGTGACCAAAGTGAAGAGAGGATAATGGAGATTTTGAATCTCTGCGTACACTTTTGGACACTGGACACTTGTGGATTGTGTGCGGCCCACTGATATCTGAGCGCTATGTGACGCGCTCGATGGCACAGCTGCCTGTGACCAAAGTGACGAGAGGATAATGGAGATTTTGAATCTCTGCGTACACTTTTGGACACTGGACACTTGTGGATTGTGTGCGGCCCACTGATATCTGAGCGCTATGTGACACGCTCGATGGCACAGCTGCCTGTGACCAAAGTGACGAGAGGATAATGGAGATTTTGAATCTCTGCGTACACTTTTGGACACTGGACCCTTGTGGATTGTGTGCGGCCCACTGATATCTGAGCGCTATGTGACACGCTCGATGGCACAGCTGCCTGTGACCAAAGTGACGAGAGGATAAGGGAGATTGGATTGCTTTTAAAAAAGCAGTTTGCGGAGCAGTGGGTAAACAGCAATGCCAGCGTGTCAGGAAGCCTTAGAAGGCAGCCCAACAACCAGCACCACTGATACACCACAATATAGCCTCCCCTTGCACTGCACACACAGTGACTTGTGTGTTGTGCAGGCCAAATCGCTAGCAGCAGAAGCAGTTTTTTTGTCTTCTTCCCTGCCTAACGCTCTCCCTACAGAATCAGCAGCAACCTCTCCCTATACTAAGATCGGCAGAAGTAAGATGGCGGTCGGCGTGCACGCCCTTTTATACCCCCTGTGACGCCCACCAAAGCAAGCCAATCACTTGCATGCCCTTCTGAAAGATGGTGGTGACCCATGCCTATGTCATCACGTTGCCCACAGAGTCCGTGGATCCTGATTGGCTGAAAAAGAGCGCAAAACAAACTTTTGAAACGCGACTTTGGCGCGTAAGTCGCTGACCTCGTGGCCGACCTCATCCTAGGGTCGGGTTTCGTTTCATGAAACCCGACTTTGCCAAAAGTCGGCGACTTTTGAATTTTTTCGACCCGTTTCGCTCAACTCTAGTAGTTACCATAGGCTTAGCTGGAGAGCCAGCAGTAACTCCACATGCAGCACAAACCTGGGCAAGGTGCTGGGTCAGGAGCCTGTGATGAGCAGTCATCCCAGTGGCCGAGCATTAATGGGAGACCACAGCAACAGGCAAGGCTTGAGATCTATCCCATGCAACAGGAGAATTCCAACGCCTAACACACTGTTTACTGCTCTAATTAATGTGCTTTAGATTTTGATAGATTGGAATTTCTGAAAGCAGCAAAACCAAATATTTGTAGTTTTTATTTCTTTTATTTTAAATGTGCCAAAAATGGGGGGATTGGAACTTTTGTGTTTTTTTTATGTTTAAAAACTTTTTTTTTCACTATATTTATTGGTCACCTTAGGGGACTTGAAGCTGCGATCATCTTATTGCTTGTGCTATACATATTTGTTCATCAGCACTGCTATGTATAGTTAGAATCACGATCTTCCATGAATGCCAACTGAACGATGGCTTTCACATGAGGATCATAATGACAGTCAGGGGTTTCTCAAGCAAACCCCTGTCTGTCATAATTTGTGAAAGGAGGCCAGTGATGATGTCACAGGAAGATCAATGGGAGCATGGAATGACATGTGCCCCTGCCGGCGCATGTTATATGTCGCAGTCAGAGATTGAGTGTGGGATTTAACAGGTTAGCAGGTTAAATTTATATCATATGTCTTGAAGAAGTTAAAAGGGTCTTCCCCTTTCAAAAACTTTTGGTCTCCAGGCTCAGTTTCTTATAAAAAAAAAAATCAAAATGCACTTTACTTACACTCCCTGGGTGCAGTACTGAGCCTTCTGCATTGATTGATGAATCTGAAATTGGCAGCAGAGCTGATGTCACAATGACAGCTCAGTAGCTGCCAATCAGAGAGGTCAGTGACTCCAAATCGGGCGTACCGTCTGCACAGGCAGTGCACTGAGCTCAGTGATTCAATGTTGATGTGATGCCAGCACTGAAGTCATTACCAGATAGAGAGCGTAGTGGCGGATACTCAACGGTGGACCCAAAAATGGGTCTAAAAGTGCGGTACTGATCCCACATACTGGTATTTTCTAAAAAAGGAAATATTTTTTAAGTTTTCAACAATGAATCCTCAATATTCCCAAACTTTGACTGTGGCTCTTCAAATTAAAGGTTAAACCCACAAATATCATATGGGAGCTAAACTCATGGCCTCTAGCAAGAAGTTGAAGTTGTGCCATTTTTAAGCACCTTGATTACACAGAGGAGCAAGTTGAGGGTCAATTACCTCAATATCATTCTTACAAGGGCAAGTAATCTCTTACTGATTAATTGGCCAAATTTGGTTGCTCAATCCATAAACGAGACTTACATTGGGCTATGTAGGGAGCAGGTAAGGGGTTAACGAATTCTGATGGTCAGAAGAGCTTATCATTGGCCGAATAGGATTGTTGTAAATCTTGTTCGAACGTAATCGACCCTTTCTTTCCTAAAAAGAAAAAAATCATATAAACACAAAGCTAGACTTTTCGTACCAGTAGAACCATACTGGCATTTGGGGATTGGTCAGAATCTGACCAGTGGTATTGAGTGGTGAGACATCTAGCCAAGCTTACTTGAATCAAACCCTTTACAATTGTACAGTATCCTACAGGATTTTTATATTTTTCTATGATGTCATAACAGTATATTAGAATTCCATCTTGACCATACTCAACAATTTGCTAATTGTTTCCCTAAAGTGAGCCCGAAATAAATTCAATGGGTGGAGATAGTTATTAATATCCTTTTGAGAGAATGAATTCAGTAAAGCAGCCAAAGTACAAAATGTTAATTAGATTAAAAGCAAATAATTGACTACTATTCAATTGATTCAAACCCATATAAAAAGCAAGCAAACAACTGACCAGTTCAATTTTCAGTCCTGAAACACAAGCTTTCCTTACTTTCTTGCAGATGACTGTAGATTCCAAATATAGCCATCATTATACTCCAGGATACAAGATTGAGATCTTTCATGTGAGATGTTCATAACTCAAACTGAAAGTGATGTATCTGCTCATTAGTTACAGTAATTAAATGAACTTAAACTTACAGTCCATTTATTGAGATCATTTTACCATTTGAAACTATAAGAATATTTGTTGATTAGTATCAAAATGGTCTTTCATGGACATGCTTCTTAGACTCTATTGCTACAATTACGACCATCATTGAATGTTCTTGATCTTGGTGACATTGATTAAGTACTTCAATTTCTTCCCCCAAAATTCAATTCAACTTTGTGACACTCTTGACAGGCTATGTCTCACATCAAAACCACTGAATGTTCACATATAGATACTAGAGATGGGCGAAACGATTCACGGGACTCCAATCCATCGGTCAGGACAACAGTCTCGGGCCACTAGGTGGGAGGTTCACAAATCTCTTGCCTTCCGTGACTGGCACAACATCAACTGTGCATTCAGGCACAATGATGATTTTATGTCAGCCTGGCTAATCAAAAGTCACGCTGTCGATCTCAAAAGCCAAGAGATTTGAAAGACTCCCATCTAGCAGCTAGATGTTATTGACTTGGCCCATGGACAAGAAGCCCGCAAACCGATTTGCCCATCTGTTTTAGACACATATTACAGAAATATATGTGTTACACACCTGTCCCGGGTCTGAGCTTCACTGTCTATACCCCAGCCCGCTTAACACTCTTTTGCTCCACACCGGGCTTTGCAAGTAGTACAGCGTGCTCCCATGTGATCATCTATCTTGGATTATATAAGGCCCACCACCCTGTGTCTTGGTATTAAGACTCTTAGTTTGTCTTTGCACCATGACCTGTTTAGTACCTATTCTAGGATCTTTGTGATCTGTCTGTGGCTTCCAGGACCTTTATTACCTGTATGTGGTCTCCAGGATCTCTGCTACTTTTCTGCGAGCTCCAGGACCTCTGCTAATTGCCTGCAGTCTCCAGATATCTCTTCTACCTGTCTATGGTCTCCAGAACCTCTGCTACCTGTCTGAGGTCTCCAGGACGTCTTCTACTTGTCCATGGTCTCTAATACTTTTGCTACCTTACTGCAGTCTCCAGGACCTCTGCTATGTGTTTGTGGCCTCCAAGAAATCTGCTAACTATCTGCAATCTCGAGGAACTCTGCTTCTTGTTTCCTGTGTGCCTCAACTGCATGCTGCACTAACACTCATATGCCCACCTGGACCTGGGGCTTTGAAGATACACCTTAACCGGTGAGCCTAACTATGTACATATTTATATATGTGTACATATCATTTATCTTTTAACACTAATAATTTTATAATTTTAGAATTTACATCTTGGATATGATTAGCCAAGTGCAAAAGTAAAAGCTGGTACAACAGTAATTTAATGACTCCTAACAAGTCCAAATAGAATTGCCTATTTCTGGACCTCTAAGGCCCATTAATTTGTGACAGCATTTTTTAATGGCTATTAATTGACGATTGTATTACCATGCTCTTTAAGGTAAATAAAATTACTCTATAAATTCAATATATACCCTCATTTTTAGGCACAAAATGGAGCAGGGAGTCATTTCAAGACAATATGAATAGTGCATAGAGTTAAGTTCTCATAGACAATTGTTTGTATTGTTGCCTCATTTGTTGCAAATGCAACATTTATTAAGTGCATGAAACATTTTCAAACTGTTGACCAGATGTTTTAAGCATTTATTGTTGATGGACAAACTGGCTATAAACATCACCCCTCAAATTGAAGTCTCATCACATAATGCAACCAGAAAGACATACCAGAACAAAAACAAATTCGAGCTTTATAGGAAATTGAATAAAATACAAGATTTTATTAAATCGCATAAAAGAAGTTTTAGTTAAAAGTACAAAAACTATACATAAAATAGGATCAAAACAGTAATTAGTCACATAAAATACTTATATGTAATTTAATAATGTCTTCTATGTTCAATATCCTTTGCGATCTTGCATGTTGTCTTTGTTTTGGTACACGCATTGTAGATGGGCGGATGGCCAATGTAACAATTAATATATTGTCAATTTATTACTAGTTCTGGCAAATTTCCGTATGCCTGTAAATTGTGAATTTGGTGCAATTTATACCATTGGAAAACCACAAAGTTGTTGATGCAAATATTAAAATTGATACAACTATTTACTGTGGAATACAAAAAAAGTTAAAAAATTAATTGACTAATAACTTTTAGCTAAAGCTGGTTTCACACTTGCGTTTTTTTGCGCTGTATTTTAGCGCTAAAAAACGCATGCATTTTTTCCCCTATATTTTGCATGGGGTGCGCTTACGTGCGCATACACATGCGTTTGTATGCGTTTTTGCGCGCATGCGTTTTTTTGTAGTATGCGCTCGGGCGCACAAAATGCATCCTGTTGCATTTTTTGGGCGTCCGACTTGCCTCAAAAAAACGCATGCGCGCGCAATGCATTTTTTTACAGCAAGACACCCATTGTAAGTCTATAGGTGCGCATACGTGCACATTGGCATGCGCATGTATGCGTTTTTTTGCGCATGCATTTTTTTGCTGACCATTGGTTAGACAATGGAAATTAGGGGTTAGGGTTAGAGTTAGGGTTAGTTAAGGGGGTTTAGGGTTAGGGTTAGGGTTTCGGTTAGTATGGTTTGGTTAAGGGTTAGGGTTTAGGGTTAGTTAGGGTTTTGGGTTGGGGTTAGGGTTTGGGTTAGGGTTAGGGGTTAGTTAGGGTTTAGGGCTAGGGTTAGGGTTAGTAGGGTTAGGGTTAGGGTTAGTAGGGTTTGGTTAAGGGTTAGGGGTTAGGGTTAGTTAGGGTTTAGGGTTAGGGTTAGGAGTGAGGGTTAGTAAAGTCATGGTTTGGGTTAGTGTTAATCCTAACCATATCTTGATTTTTTTGATGAGGCCAACTAATGTTGGAAAAAAACGCAAAAGCGGTAAAAACGCACTAAAAACGCATACAAACGCATAAAAATGCTGCGTTTTTTCCATGCATTGGCATAAAAATGCTTGAAAAAAACGCAGCATTTGTATGTGTTTTTTCCATGCGTTTTTTTGCGGGAAAAACGCGCTGTAAAAAAAGCAAGTGTGAAAGTAGCCTAAATATTATAATATTTGCCAAAATTTTCATTCTCGTGGTAGCAACGAAAGTTTCATTATTCAATTAGCCTGGTTCAAATATTTGCCAAAATTGTCATTCTCATGGTAGCAACGAACAATTAATTACTCAACTAGCCTGGTTCAAGTCCTAATATCCATTTTCTACAAGTCACAAACTAAAAGTACAATGTCTAAGAATTCTTTTTGATAAAAAAATAGTTACTCAATTCAAAAGAAGTCAATAAAATGTTGAAAAGGGCAAATTGTTTTCCAGCTTGTAAAAAAAAGATCTTTCAAAAGTTCTTCACAATCCTAATAGGGAACGTAGTGTGGTTCTTCAGGAGGCACCTACTGCTTTTCGACTTAAAATTCAGCAAATAATTATTATGTACATTTGAAAAAAGATTGTCATGGCTTCTCAAAATGTACGAAAACAAATTAAAAAGAAAGTGTAAAAAATGTTCAAAGTTTATTCCTGATTGACCATAGTGGTAAGCAAGAGTCAAGCAGACAAGAATTTTATTGTAAATTTGACTTTGTGATAATAAGCCGCAAAATGTCGACCTCCCAAAGATTCATATAACAAGTCAACAACATTTCAACTAATATTAGCCTTTGAGTTGGATATTTGCCATACCTCTTTTGTGAGGCTGTAAAATATGTCCCCGGGATTCTTAAAAAGGATTAAACAAATTGACTTCTCAGCTCAGCAGTGGAGCTGAGGGAATGCTAAACACTTTCAAGATAGACCAAGAATTATTGTAGTCATTCATTGTGTTTTATTTACCCTTACAACCCTGCAAATAAAATAAGCAATAAATTACATTTCGGCAACCAAGAGTTTAACACTTTCCCAAATGAGCTGTCCTAAAAATATGTAGAAAAGAAAAAAAATCCACATAAAACTTATCATTGATCAAACATAAACAAAATAAATTATTAAAAAATAAATAATTAAATTCTACAATAAAATAAATCGGACTGGTTAGTTCAACTGGTGATAGCATAAAATTAACCCTCAATCAACATTTCTGCTTACATCCCTTGCTGGCATTTTAATTGTATTTATGTTGTGTCATTTTAGATTTCTGTTCTGTTTAAAGACTTTCAACACAGAGATTAACCTGTCACCAGTTTTTTTTTTACTTATAAACTATGCCCATGACAATTAAGATCAAAACAATGGGTTTCTGCTCAGTCCGGTCCGATGGGTGTCTCCACATTGTGATCAGCGCCGTCTCAGTCCCTTCAAATGCTGCCCTGGTTCCTTCAAACATCGCCACTTCTAACTACATGTAAGTGAATGACATCTCTTCAGCATCCATACAGTGCTTGAAGTCTCGCGCCTGCGCAGTGGAGTCTGAAAGCTGCACAAGCACGCATCACTGTGCCCTATTGAACAGCCAGCCTCCGTCATCTATGTAGTGCCTGAAGTCTGACAAAAGCCCAGAGGAATCAATGGCTGTTCAATAGGGCAAAGTTAGGTGCGCCTGCGCAGCTCTCCGATTCCATTGCACTGGTGTGAGACTTCAGGCACTATGTGGATGATGGAGCTAGAAGAGGCCATGTTTGAAGGAACTGGGGTGTCGTTTCAAAGGACCGGGGAGGCATAGATCACAATGTGGAGACACCCATCCGATTGGACCGAACAATTTATCTGCAGCATGGGACCAACATAAAACACTTTTTCTAAGGTATGTAGTGACATGTCTGGAGATATAAAAGGGTTGCAAGAACCCCATTCTTCCGCAGCATTTCTTCTTAATTATGTAAGATGTAAATTGTGTAGGCCTAGAATCATAAACTGTTGTCTGAACTATCGACTCTTCTTGTAGGATGAATATTTACCTCTAATATTATCTCCTACAGTTTATTTTCTGTTATCTTGGAAAAACAGTAATGCATGACCACTAAGCAGTGATGTTTGCTGATATGTTGATTAAATACATTGTCTATGCTAGACAGTTTGTTGGCATTTCCAAACAGAGGAGGAAAAACTATGCAAACAGACTACATTAGCAATGCAGGTTGACCTCATTCACATCTCTCTCTGACCTGTGGATGCTGATTGAAGGCAGTTATGAACTATATAAAGAGACGCTTTCTTCTGGTCCATGTGACTAGAAAGAATGTCAGCTTAGGGGACTATGGCCCCCACCCGAAAAACACAGGACTGCTTCATTAACCATCACTGAAACCCCAGAGACATTTTACAGAATTCAGGTTGGGACAATCGGGTCATCTGGTCACATACCTCACTGCTCTCAGTTAGGTTCTTTAGCTTCTCATTACCTCCTTGCTGTGGGAGCACGCCATAAGTGGGGAGCCACTGGTGGGGGTATTCAGCACTGAAAGCAGCTCTAATCCCGGTGAGTCAGCGGAAGGGTGAGACTCTGTAATTTGCATTATCTTGGGTATTTGCTGGCACTGTTCTGTATGCTATGGTGTGTTGGTGGTTCAACAAATTATTGCCCTCACCCTGTGTTGTCTGAGTAGTGCTCTGCCCATGGAGAGAGAGCGCGGGCATTCAGTGGTATGAGCCCTGGTCCATGCAGTTTGTCTAAAGACATCCGGACCAGCGGATGATAGCACCCACTGACCCCAGTGTCTCCACACCAAACAACTGAGAGAATGGAGGAAAGAACAAAAATTTAGATGCTAGACACATTTCATTGTTTTTATAAAATCTCAATCGCCATGATTATTTTCACGTAGGTACTTTTGGTTAAAGGTAAAATAAATTAACCCCTTACCTACAATTGACGTAATATTCCGTCCATGTGACCATGGACCTAATTACCATAGACGGAATATTACGTCATCGCGATCAGCGGCGCCCACGTGGTGAGCGCCGCTGATCGCGGCCGAGTGTCAGCTAATTATCATAGCTGACACCCGGCACAATGTGTCAGGGGCGGTCACGGACCGCCCCCGACACGTTAACCCCTTGCACACCGTGATCAAACACGATCGCGGTGTACCGGGGGTTAAAAGGAAGCATCGGCAGGGAGGGGGCTCCCTCCGTGCTTCCCTGAGCCCCCCACGGCAGCGCAATGTGCAGCGCTGCTGCGGGGGGCTCTTTTCCTGCAGGTCCCCGGATCCAATATGGCGACGGGGACCTCCGGGGGCCTGCAGGAAGCTGGCTTCCTCAGTGCCTGCAAAGCGCAGGCATGAGGAAGCCTGTGCAGTGCCTGTGACAGATCGCTGATCTGTCACAGTGATCTGTGATGTGACAGATCAGCGATCTGTCACAGGACAGTTATGTCCCCCCGGGACATTGTAATAAAGTAAAAAAAAAATAAAAAAGTGTAAAAAAAATTAAAAAAAATCGCTAAATAAATTAAAAAAAAAAAAAAAAATATTCCCCAAAAAAATTCATTTTTTGCAAATAATAAAAAAAAACAATAAAAGTACACATATTTGGTATCGCCGCGTCCGTAACGACCCGCCCTATAAAACTGTCCCAATAGTTCACCCCTTAAGCGAACCCCTTAAAAAATAAAAATAAAAAACGAAGCAAAAAATAATGATTTATTATCCTACCGCCGAACAAAAAGTGCAATAACGCGCGATCAAAAAGACGCATATAAATATCCATGGTACCGCTGAAAACGTCATCTTGTCCCGCAAAAAACGAGCCACAATACAGCATCATCAGCAAAAAAATAAAAAAGTTATAGCTCGCAGAATAAAGTGATGCAAAAATAATTATTTTTTATATAAAATTGTTTTCATTGCATAAAAGCGCCAAAACATAAAAAAAAGACCTAAATGAGGTATCGCTGTAACCGTACTGACCCGAAGAATAAAACTGCCTTATAAATTTTACCGCACCCGGAACGGCGTAAACGCACCACCCAAAAGAAATTCATGAAATGCTGGTTTTTGTTCATTCTGCGTCCCAAAAAACGAAATAAAAAGCAATCAAAAAATGTCACATGCCCAAACATGATACCAATAAAAGCGTCAACTCGTCCCGCAAAAAATAAGACCTCACATGACTCGGTGGGTCAAAATATGGAAAAATTATAGCTCTCAATATGTGGTGATGCAAAAACTATTTTTACAATAAAAAGCGTCTTTTAGCGTGCGACAGCTGCCAAACATAAAAACCGCCATAAATAGTAAATCAAACCCCCCGTTATCACCCCCTTAGTTAGAGAAAAATAATAAAATTAAAAAAATGTATTTATTTCCATTTTCCCATTAGGGTTAGGGCTAGGGTTAGGGTTAGGGTTAGGGCTAGGGTTAGGGCTAGGGTTAGGGTTAGGGTTAGGGCTAGGGTTAGGGCTAGGGTTAGGGCTAGGGTTAGAATTGGGGTTTCCACTATTTGCGCACATGAGGTGCTCTCCAAACGCAACATGGCGTCTGATCTCAATTCCAGCCAATTCTGCGTCGAAAAAGTCAAATGGTGCTCCTTCCCTTCCAAGCTCTGCCATGGACCCAAACAGTGTTTTACCCCCTCATATGGGGTATCAGCCTACTCAGGACAATTTGCAAAACTACTTTTGGGGTCCTATTTCTCCTGTTGCCCTTAGGAAAATAAAAATTTTGGGGCAAAAATATCATTTTTGTGGAAAAAAAATGTTTTGTTATTTTCACGCCTGGGCGTTATAAACTTCTGTGAAACCCTTGTGGGTTCAAAGTTCTCACCACATATCTAGATAAGTTCCTTAGGAGGTCTAGTTTCAAAAATGGGGTCACTTGTGGGGGGTTTCCACTGTTTAGGTACATCAGGGGCTCTCCAAACGCGACATGGCGTCCGATCAGAATTCCAGCCAATTTTGCATTGAAAAAGTCAAACGGCGCTCCTTCCCTTCTGAGCTCCGCCATGCGCCGAAACAGTGGTTCCCCCCCACATATCAGGTATCAGCGTACTCAGGACAAATTGCACAATAATTTTTTCAGTCCAATTTCTCCTGTTACACTTGGTAAAATAAAAAAAATTGAACCTGAAGTAATTTTTTTTGTGAAAAAAAGTTAAATGTTAATTTTTTTTAAATATTCAAAAAATTCCTGTGACGCACCTGAAGGGTTAATAAACTCCTTGAATGTGGTTTTAAGCACCTTAAGGGGTGCAGTTTTTAGAATGGTGTCACTTTTGGGTATTTTCTATCATATAGACCCTTCAAAGTGACTTCAAATGTGATGTGGTCCGTAAAAATAAAATGGTGTTGCAAAAATGAGAGATCGCTGGTCAACTTTTAACCCTTATAACTTCCTAACAAAAAAAAATTTTGGTTCCAAAATTGTGCTGATGTAAAGTAAACATGTGGCAAATGTTACTTATTAACTTTTTTGTGTGCCATATCTCTGTGGTTTAAGGGCATAAAAATTCAAATTTGGAAAATTGCGGAATTTTCAAAATTTTCGCCAAATTTCCGTTTTTCTCACAAATAAACGCAAGTTATATGAATGAAATTTTACCACTAACATGAAGTACAATATGTCACGAGAAAACAATGTCAGAATCACTGGGATCCATGGAAGCGTTCCAGAGTTATTACCTCATAAAGGGACAGTGGTCAGAATTGTAAAAATTGGCCCGGTAGTTAACGTGCAAACCACCCTTGGTAGTGAAGGGGTTAAAAAAGAACTAAGAATTGTGAACTTTCCATGGAAATATTTTTCAATTTGACTTTGAAAAAAGTACTGGCCATAAAGTATTATAAAAGAGATAATACCTTGGATGTAGTGCACCAAAGAGTGTGAAAGTTGATAATGGAATCCAATGACTATGTGCCACCGATTGCAGAAATAAATATTGGACTTGCCTTTTCCGAGGACAAATCTTTTGTATCTAAAATCATTGGAAATAAAAAGCTATCCAGTGATAGAAATAAATAAAAAAATGGCTAGGCTCATTTCTTCCCATAAAATACATTAGTGACCCTGGTTTTGTTCTTAACAATAGTTCGTAGCCTATTTAATAGAAGACTAGAATTAATGTATTAAAGTTTTCATACTGAAACCTAATTGCAGTTTGCCATATGATGGATGTTGCTGTTTATACTTACACTGGAAAGAAAACTTTATGTTATCATTTATATTATATTTGGTTGTTTGCACACAAAAAAGAAAGTTAGCGTAATGGAATGGACAGGCAATGAGGATGTTAGGCATCGGGATTCTTCCGCGGCACAGGATAGATCCAAAGCCTTGTCTGCCTCTGCGGTCTTCCTTTCTGATCCAGCCATTGCGGGTGCTGCTCATCATAGACATCAGCGTCTTGCTCAGGAACATGCTATGCGGTTGGTTACTGCTGGCTCTCCAGCCAAGTCCTTAGTAAAGAGTAATATTCAGGTGCAGCCTAGCTCTGGAGTCTAAATCAAGAGATCGCCATCCTGAGCATGTCCATGAGGTATCATCTTTCTATTAGTGCTCGGATGTCATCTGCTCTGGTGATGTGGCAGCTCCGGATTGGCCCGTGGGTGATGTCAGTGTGAGTGTTTGGGGTGGAGCTTTGGGTATAAAAGGCTCCCAGCGATGGCCGCGGGTGCACTAGTGTCATTCATGTTTGGTGTGTGTGAGTGGATACCCTACCACTCTGACTGCACATGTGTGCTCTCTATCAGCTTTGACATAGATAGGGTTTTTCCTTGCCGCTTGGCTTTCAGCAGCTGTATCCGGTCGTGTGTGCTCTTAGCACAGCTGTGTTACAGAGCAAGTCCAACCACAGAGCCTTTTTGCTCCTCTGTGAGTCTACAGGGTTTTGTTTTACAAGGAAAAATGGATTAAAAACATATGTGACATGCACAAGTGTGAACAAGTCAGTAAGACAATGCTCACACCACCCAATGGCTGAAACACAACAAAAGAACACAAAATGACAAATTTGCAAAAATACTCTGCAGTAAAAAACATGACAGTAATCAGCATGTGCTGTATAACAAATACAGGGTATTTAGTTGATACATTTTTTGCAAAAAATGTATACCAAGCCGCTTCACCACGTCAATGAAGGGTTACCGTGACGTGGTGAAGCGACTTGGTATACATTTTTTGCAAAAAGCGTATCGACTAAATACCCTGTATTTGTTATACAGCACTTGCTGATTACTGTCATGTTTTTTACTGCAGAGTATTTTTGCAAATTTGTCATTTTGTGTTCTTTTGTTGTGTTTCAGCCATAGGGTTTTGTTTTAGTTTACTAGCGTCAGCGTAGCATTTTGCTTTTGACTCTGCGTCTGTTTGGCCACGTGTGCGATTGGCACTGGTCGATTACAGAGCAAGCTCAACCCTTAGCTTTTTCACTCTGTGAAGTTAACAGAGCTGTGTGCTGTGGGTTCTCTTTCACACTGCGTGGAGTTAACGCAGTCGTGTTGTGTGTATGCTCGCCGTGTGTTCCGCCATTATCATATAGCAGCAGTTTTACTTCTCTGCACAGTGGACCCTGTGTTGCGATTGCACTTCATTATACATCTTTACTTAGTGCAATCCGCAAACCCTTACAGCGGGTTTACCATTTTTTTCCTTAAGATTAAATAAAAGTATATTCTTTATTAATTAATTTTAATATTAAAATACATATTTTTTAAATATTTTAAGTTTCCTCAACTTCTTATAAGAACCAAAACTTTTTTTACTTTCACTTAGATAATTATTGTAAGGACTGATTCTGGTTTGGCATGGCATAAAACTGTTCTCTTTACAATATAATGGGAAAAAAAATATAAATGGAGTGAAATTATAAAAAGAATTGCAATTTTTCACATTAATTTTTCAGTTCTGTTTTACGATATTAAGCAAAAGGTAAAAAAAAACGTTAGGCATCGGGAATCTACCGCTGTGCGGGATGGATCCCAAACCTTGTCTGCTTTGGCAGCCCCTCATTCAGGCTTGGCTGCTGCAAGTCCTGCATAGCATAGACGTTGGTCCCAGCGTCTTGCTCAGGCTCATGGTGTACGCTTGGTTACTGCTGGCTCTCCAGCCAAGTCCTTAGTAATCAGTGATATTCAGCTGCAGCCTGGCACTCTGGAGACTAAGTCCGGAGATCACCTTACTGAGCATGTCCGTGAGGTGGAGCCTTCTCTTTGGTGGTCAGACGACAGCTGCTCTGGTGATGTGGCAGCTCCGGATTGGTCCACGGGCAAGGTCCTGTCCGACTGGACATGAGCCTAGTGTACAAAAGGCTCTCAGAGGTGCACGCCGGTGTGCTAGTATCATATGTATTGTGGTCGGAGTGTAGATACGCTACCACTATGTTTGCATGTGTGTGTGTGCCACTCTTTACCAGAGGCTGTGAATCTAGGCAGGTAGGGTAGGGTGGGAAGCCCCCACTTGGCTTAGCATTTGTCTTCGTCTTGTGGGCAGTTAGCACACCTGAGTTACAGAGCAAGCTCAATCTTTGGCCTTTACTTCCCTGGGAGAGCAATAGGGTTCCACCTAGCATCATATTTGCTACTTTCCATGTGACATTTAACAGGGTTTAGTATCTTGCTTATTTTCTTCAGTTTTGGCTCAGTGCAGTATCAGAGCTTCCAATAATTGATGTTCGAGGACAAAATATGCAAAATAGGGTCTTATCAAAGATATTTGAGGTTGATACAATCAGATTGTACTCGCCAGATGGAGCTATTATTATAGCGTGTAAGATTAATTGGAGAACGTGGATATGATCTGCGCCGCCGAAAAACTGAAGGTCGAGAAATTATTCACGTAAAAAGTGTGGCTTATTCAAAGATTCAAAGCGTTTAGAAGTGCTATGACTTCTTCATCAGGATACACCGCATACAACATATGTGGTATTTCCTGATGAAGAAGTCATAGCAATTTGAAACGCGTTGAATACACCACACTTTTTAGGTGAATAATTTCCGGACCTTCAGTTTTTCGGCGGCGCAGATCATATCCACGTTCTCCCATTAATCTCTACAGTATCAGACAGGTACGGACTGGGGCTGAAATTCAGTCCAGGCATTTGAAAACACACAGGCCCGTGTTGTCCTCGTCTCCAAACACCAGATGGGTTATATTACTAATATTACCCTGGATGGAGAAAAGAAAGATTTACTACAAGACCAATATTTCTAGTGATACCTGTGGCCTGCTGGGGAAAGTGACGTAGCACAGCGTAGCAGACAAGGTAGCCCACGACCAGACAGGTCCTTCTGGCATTTGCCATAATTGCCAGATGGCCAGTCCAGCCCTGGTAACAGAGCTTGAAACTCAGCGCCCTGTGCACACTGAGTGGCGTTAACTCTGTGCGTGCTAGCAATCGCTCGCTGTGTGTTCCATCATTACTTACTAGCAGCAGTTATACATCTCTGCACAGTGGACCCTGGTTGTGATTGCACTTTATTATTAATTTTTATTAGGTGCAATCCGCCAACCCTAACAAAAAACACTTCATAATATGATTGTACCGGTCATTCCGATTATGGCGATGCCAAACTAATATAGTTTGTTTAAAAACTTTATGGCAACAAAAAATCTGAAATTTTTTTGGTGACAAGTAATTTTGTATATTTTTTTACTCAGAATTCCCAAGTATTTGTCCAGAAATCTGCTAAGAAGAGATAGGAACTGCTCTGGAAGACTGGATGTATTCATGTCCAGATGTGTCTTTGTTTAACTTTCATCTTGGCTCAATGAGTATTATATTTGGAACAAGAACAAGAAACTAGATTTCATTGCGACTATTGGGTGGCAACATATAGACACATATACCATAAATATCTATCGACAGAGTATCTTAAAAAATTCTACTTTTTTCACAGCTGGTCATCTCATGCCAGGTGATGTGTTGAGCCAAGAGGAAAGGTAAGGAAGGGCACATCTGTGTAGTAAGTCTGCTAATATGACCATGAAAGTAAGTGTCTATGCCTAGGTTGGCTGAATCACTTATATCAGTTGGTAGCATAGACCTGTAGAAGGATTCCATCTTCATCTACTCTATAGCAAACAGGAGTCAAACAATTTCTTGAAAATCAAGAGGAAGGGGTGGATCCCAAGACTTTTTGCCCCGGGGATGAGTGATGTTTTCTTTTTTATTTCATTTTCTATGTTCACGCCGCTAGTCTTGGTACAGCATGTTATTTTCAGAGTAATAGCCCCATACACTTTAGACAGTCATCAGTTGAATGACCTTTCAGCCAAGAGATGTATCTCCTGACTCCCCCATACACCGCAATACGAGGCTTGGCCGAGCATCCCAGTGTCCTCCTTTTGGTAGATACTTATGTCCATGGAGTTCAAAGTGATCAGCCATTGAAATTCAACAGGCCTGATTCTTCTCTCCTCCGACATCAACTGGTATTGAAACTTTGTGAAGCTCCAATACTCATTTGACAGTCGTCCGGTCCCACAGATATTGGCAGCTCTGGCTGATTTCATTCTCATCTCTTTGAGAGCCTTAAAAGGAATGTCAGCAGGTTTTTACTATGTATTCTGAGGACAGCATGATGAAGGGGTTAAACACTGAATTCATGGATATGTCACTGATCAAGCTGTTTGCTTTTGTTTACTTACATGAAGGGTGATTATCATTGACCGGACTATATGGTGTGTGCTTGCTAGTCTGACTCCTCCCCTTCCATGATAAGCAGCTCACTGTCAATAGACTATGTACATGCAAAGTCTGAAGGGACCTGACTTGGCTTTCTCAGTTCTGCAATATTCTAGACCTAAAAACTCTGTGTCCAAACTGCTACGTCAAGTAAACTAAGTGATACATCGTTGGAGTCAGTGTATCTTTTCCTACATCAGACTGGTCTCACATGTGGTAGCAAAAACCTGCTGATAGATTTGCTTTAAGGTGTTATTTTTTACTCCCATGAACTTAATCAATTTTATTTCAATAAATTAAAGGGAATCTGTCACTTCATTTTTCGAGTATCAGCTGCCGGCGCCGCCATCAGGGGCTTATCTACAGCATTCTGTAATGCTGTAGATAAGCCCCCGATGTAACCTGAATAATAAGAAAAATGAGTTAGATTATACTCACCCTGGCATTCGGTCTGGTCCGATGGGTGTCACCGTCTGGTCCAGCGCCTCCCATCTTCTAACTGTGACGTCCTCTTCTTTGCTGCCTGTCGTGGCTCCTGCGCAAGCGCACTGCTCTGCCCTGTTGAGGGCAGAGCAGAGTCCTTGCAGTGCACAGGCACCGGGAGAGCAGAGCACCTGCGCAGGAGCCACGATAGGCAGCAAAGAACAGGACGTCACCATTAGGCTAGTTTCACACTAGCGTTTATGAGCGCAGCGATGGCCTGCGCACAGCCGCCGCTAAGCCCCGCCCCTGCCGCGCCTCCGCCGGTAGCTCCGCCCACCGGCGCATGACGCTGCATGCGCCCTGCGTCCCCTATCTTTATCACTGGGGGCGCAGGCCGTGCGCAGTATGCGTTTGGCGGCGCATACGCCTTTTTGACGGTGCGCCGACGCAACCAAACTGCAGCAGGTTGCGTTTGGCGCAAGTCGGCGCACCGTCAAAAGGACGCATGCGCCGCCAAATGCATACTGCGCACGGCCTGCGCCCCCAGTGATAAAGATAGGGGGCGCAGGGCGCATGCAGCGTCATGCGCCGGTGGGCGGAGCTACCGGCGGATGCGCGGCAGGGGGCGGGGCTTAGCAGCGGCCATGCGCAGGCCGTCGCTGCGCTCATAAACGCTAGTGTGAAACTAGCCTTAGAAGATGGGAGGCGCCGGACCGCAACACCCTTCGGACAAAGACCGGACCGCCCCTGGGTGAGTATAATATAACTAATTTTTCTTATCTTTCAGGTTACATCAGGGGCTTATCTACAGCATTACAGAATGCTGTAGATAAGCCCCTGATGGCGGTGGCCACAGCTGATACTCAAAAAATGGGGTGACAGATTCCCTTTAATAGAATAGTGCCAACTTGTCCCCTATATATAATCACAAGGAGGAAAAATCTAGAACAAAAATTGGAACAATGGCCTTGTGACTTTATGAAACATCCTCATGTCTTACAGTACACTATGTTCAATTTTATCCAATTATACTTCCATATCTTGGTTAAGTTTGAGATTTTGACATTGTATTCTCTGCATAACTGGCAAGCGCATCAATCTAGGATTACATAATAATACAAAGTGGACAGGTCTCTCCGCTAATACAAAAGGCTTCATAAGCATCTGAAAGATGTGATGTACTTCGGAAAATAACTTTATACAGAGTTTTAGAACTCAAAAACAAAATGCAAAGCAAACTACCAGTGTCAGTTGTCAGCATAATTAAAGTGAGAAAAAGGCTAAGCTGTTGTTGACAATAGCAGGTCAGTATGACCAAGAACAAGAACATTTTCTAAAAGCGAATTACGAGAGGGAACCATTTTATACTTCACGGTTTGTTGCTATGTGTTAGAATTTAGAAAAGAGAGGATATTCATAAATGTAGAGTTCTGCAAATTTCAAGAGCTCCATATTATCAGGGTGTAGATGCATGACCACTAGTTGGCCACGTGTAAAGACGGATAGCTTAAACATCTCCTGACCGAACAACATGAAATAATGATTTTTTTTTTATTTTGGCAAATGTAAGGTAAAGGTAAAGAATGGATAAGTTGGTACAAAAGATGAAAAAGAGGCCCGATGAATTATAACAAAATTGATCTAACTTCTCTTAGCTTGTTTTGTTATGGCTACCATACCCTACTATCTGAAGGTGGAAAGACAGATGGTTGCTGCTTACTCTCAATTCCTTGACTTTTCCATTGCATGTAAGTAGGACATCAAGCGCCGGTTCCCCTTCACTACAGTTTCTTTGACTCAGGATAGAAGTAGCTTTGTGTAAGTTCACATAGCCCATTGGTCAAAAAACTTGACTAGCGTGAACAACTTATTAAGCATGCAATGTGACTCATGCTTACTGAGAAGAGATGAGCCAATCTTTTGAATTAAAATTCACTGTCTTCTCTAAATTTTCTCAGTTAATTTGATTTGAGGCTAATCATCTGTACTTCAAAGCCTCCACCTGTCCTGAAAAAACGTGGCTGTATTTTACACGTCTGTCACGCCGTGCCGACATACTCACCCAGCCTCCACTCCCACGCCATCTCTGCATACTCACCCGGCCATTGCTCCCATGCCGGCCATCGCTCCCCTTGCCGCCCGACAGCCACGGCGGTCACCTCTGACAAGCGCGCAGCCGACGGCATCTCTACATGCAATGCGCATGCGCCATAGGCCGCGGCCGCGCCTCCCTTCTGCTTCTTGTGCTCCGGCTATGCCCTGACCTGGAAGCATCTCCTGACCAATGGCAGACCAGACAGGGGCATATCAGGCCGTTTCCCCCTGAGGGAGGCGCCTGATCATTGTGTTTCCTAGCACACTGGGCCTCGCTTCTTCGTGTGCTCTCTGCAGTCTCACTGTCCCGTTCTCATGTGCTCCCTGCAGCAGCCTCACAGTCCTGCTATCTGTGTCCCCTGCTGTACTCCGCAGTCTGACTCCAGTCCTGCCTCCGGTGTTTCTGTTCCATCCTGCTCCAGTCCTGCAGTCCGACTCCAGTCCTGCCTCCGGTCTTCCTGTTCCATCCTGCTCCAATCCTGCCGTCCTACTCCAGTCCTGCCTCCGGTGTTCCTGTTCCATCCTGCTCCAGTCCTGCTGTCCTACTCCAGTCCTGCCTCAGGTGTTCCTGTTCCATCCTGCTCCAGTCCTGCCGTCCTACTCCAGTCCTGCCTCCGGTGTTCCTGTTCCATCCTGCTCCAGTCCTGCCGTCCTACTCCAGTCCTGCCTCCGGTGTTCCTGTTCCATCCTGCTCCAGTCCTTCCATCCTACTCCAGTCTTGCCTCCGGTGTTCCAGTTTCATCCTGCTCCAGTCCTTCCATCCTCCTCTCATCCTGTCTCCTGTATTCCTGCTCCAGCCATCTCTCTACGTTCCAGTCTACTGTTTTACTCCACTCCTGTCTCTTTTGTTCCGGCTCTGTCCTGTCATCTACCCTTCAGCCCCTCCACGTTCCAGTCTACAGCCTCACTCCACTCCTGTCTCCTGGGTTCCAGCTCTGTCCTATCATCTACACTTCAGTACCACACTCCTATTCCAGTCGATCCTGAGCCGCCCCTCTCGGTACCGGCTACCATGGTACTCAAACCCCTGGGCCTGCTCCTAATGGTCCCTGTATAGGGGTCGGTTCCACCTGGTAGCTCGCCCGGGGCCCCTCGGTGCCATGTCCCAGCGGGTCCACTCCTGGAGATTCCGGCTCCAGACCAGCCACGCTAATAATGTCTATGTGGCACCATTAATTCCACAACATTTTATGACATCTTCCTAACTGTCCCCATTGGGATTCACAATCTAAATTCCATATCAATTTGTCTTTATAATATTGGAGGACAACCATGCAAACATGGAGAAAACATACAAACTCCTTGCAGATGTTGCTGATAGTGTAATTTGAATCCCAGAACCCAGTGCTGCAGGGCTACTGTGCTAACCACTGAACTACACTATTCCCTATTATTCTGATGTTAATCTACTTCACTGCTGTCCTCACACACACTATCTGGGACAGTTTACATATACAACAGAATATGGCTGCTGCATTCCATATCTTGGCTTTTATCCAGGCTTTAATAGAGGTGAAGTGGTGGCAGGAGAAATTGGGTCCTGGTCCTCAAGTGAATGGAGAGGAGGAATAATTGTTGGTACCCAAGTCAGAGTTGTCTTTAAAGGTGTTGTCCATTACTTGGACAACCCCTTCTGAATCTGAATCTTTCCTGTCGTAAAATAATAACTTAGACTCTCCTCCTGTGCCAGCACCATTCCAGTGGTGTTGGCACTGGCTCTATTAGGGCTCACAAAGATATTGCTATGTCATGTTATCCCTGTGACCAATTAGCGTTGACTTCACTCACCCTCACTTGGACAAAATAACGCAACTGGAAGTAATAAGAGAGCAGCCACCACTCTCACTTCCTCCATATGCCAATTCTGTTCATAGAAGAGGAGAGCAAAGCCAGCACTGATTGGCTGCAGCGATTGCATGACATAACAATGTTACATGATCCCTGGGAGAGCGAGTGCCGACATCGCTGGAACGGCGTCAGCACTGAAAGTGAGTATAGGTGTTGTATTTTACTGGGAGGAAAAAGGGATTCCAAAGTTGTCCGAGTAGTGGATGAACCCTTTAAGTTTGGTGATGAAGTAGCCACTGGATGGACAATCATTAAGTTAGTTGTCTCCTATTCCACAAAAGAAAAGCATTCCTTAGCCATCCTATTAGAGATTTATGCACATTTGAGAAATGTTACTGGTTGGTTATAAACAACCTTTTCAAATCCACAAATAAAAATGATACAGATGCAGTGAAGGTTACGATGACTCACAAAGCACTATCGAATTTATCACAGAATGTTATGTCACTTAAGGGGACAAAGATCACTCGTCATTCCAAAAGTCATTGACCGATGTCACGTTAATTGTTGAATTGCATTTTTTTGCACTGTGATCTTCCAGTCAAGCGTTATCTATGACATTACTTTGATAGATCTGTAAGTAAGGGGTGCTAGTACAGATTTGCTTACTAGCTAACCTCCAGCTATACGTATAGGGGCATCTCCAGTTCCCAAATTATGTAACAACCACTGAAAACAGGGACCTTCACCCCCGTCCCATTATCAAGATTGGCAGGATCTTGCTGGTCAGACTTAAACATATTCCACTCCAATGGCAGTAGTGCTGGTTTACCCCATCACCTTTGTATGGCTTTCTGATCAGTCAATAGTGGTCCTTAAAATGGTTGTCCGGACTTTTAATTCAGGAATCTAAACTTTCACGTTGATTCCAAGTGTTAGTGATGTATATGAACAAGGACGACCATCAAATACAGCTCCTTAACTGAGCCAGCCAACTTCTTCCTCTCCATATCGACCATAAAGGAGAAGTGGTGATGGTTTAACTCGTAAACTAAAAGCCAGCCATCCATCCAACGACATACACGTTAGAGACTCCAAAAGGAGAAAGTGTGGAAGTCAAACTTCATGGATTACAGGACTGTCACTGATATCAAGACACCAATTCAAACTTTCTAAATAGTTTGTTTCAAAAATTTCAAAAATTTTAATACGGTTTCAAGATTTCGCTAAATAATTGCAAAATCATGCGGAACTTCCTATTTTACAGCACATATATTCAGAATCAAGATAAACATCCGTGCAATGTATTACATAAATCCTTAATCCGACATTAATCATCATTAAAATATAGAAGCTTAGAAATGGATGGTAACAGCTGGGACAGTTACATTTATCAAATGTCTGGATGAGTCCTTTTTTTTTTCTGGAAATGCAATGCAATGTTAAACCAATCAGCAGCATAAGGTGTCTTTCAACTTAGCGATGTCTCATACATATGTCCGCTGTCTTTATAGGCTCGACTACATCTGCTCTGGTTTTTGTGCCAAGACATGCCAATCCCAATGTCTAGTCTGAATATGATAATATGATAATTTCCATAGTATGGGTGAGACTTTAATGTTAAATAGCCTCACAATCTAATTTAGCATATCAAATAATTTCATCATTAGCAGCCAGAAAGTAAGAATAGTCGTAGCTGAGAATATAAGTAACAGTTTCAGTCCAGAGTGAAACTTTTCCAATGCTACTATGATGAATGCTGTAGAACGGCCTAACACAAGTGAATGCTGTATATCTTGACTTTTCAAAGGCGTTTAATATAGTGCAACATAAAAGGTTGGTAGATAAAATGAGAGAAATGGAATTAGGGGAAAATATCTGTAACAACTGGCTCAATGATAGGGAACAAAGAGTTGTTATTAATGGAAAATACTCATATTTGGTCACTGTTAATAGTTGGGTAGCTGAGAGTTAGTATTGGGCCCTCTTCTTTTTCCATATTTATTAATGACCTTGTTGAGGGCATGCAGAGTAGATTTCCTATATTTGCAAATGGTACAAATTTGTGCAAGGGGATCAACACAGAGGGAGGACATTTAATATGACAGATGGATTTGTGTTAGATGGAGGATTGGGCTGAGAAAAGGCAATTGAAGATCTAATGGAATTCGATCTAATGGAAAAGAATGACGCTTGAGGGGGTGAGCAGAGAAGAGAAACCAAGTGTTACTATACTGGGGGAGCATGGCTGGAATTTAATGGTCTGAGGAACATGAGCGGGGAGCAGCAAATGGTAGTGAAATTCTTGGAAGTAGAAATAAGAAGCATAGGACACAGTATGAAGAGTATTGGTAAAAATCTGCGTAAGACAGTTTTCAGGATCTGGAGACTAGAACTAGACTGAAGGCTAAACACGGTACTCAAGCAATGAGTGAATGTTCCATGTGGCTTTCAGATGGCCCAAACAGGGAAAAGATGGCCTACATCGGTTCAGAATCTGCCATATTAGTAAATAGCTATTGCAGAAAGCAACAGCAACCTCTAGTGGTAATGAGTGGAATTGCAGTACAATTTATCATGGTGAATAATAACAGCCACTAGTGTTCAATCTGCAGAAGAGCAACATAATCTCGACAGTATGATTATTTAGGGAGTAAGTGAACTGCAAAACTAATACAGACTTGGGGTTATTCAGTTTGCAAAGATGAAGACTTAGGGCCAATGTTATTACAATGTAAAAATATATGAAAGGACAGTACAGAGATCTTTGTATTGATATTTTTTATTAATAGGCAAAGGGCATCCTCTACTGCTACATCTAGAAAGATGGTTTAATTATATTGACAAATGACAATTAATTACTGTAAGAGCAGTGAAATTATGGATTTTTTAGTGTCAGATTATTGAGACTATGGAAGTCTTTGCCACATAATGTTCTATTAGTAGATTCACAAAAACTGCCCAAGGAGGGTCTAGATATTTTTCTTGAAAAACCCAGGTTATGGGGACTAGATTTTGTGATGGGGCATTGATGCAGGGAATTAGACCGGAGTCACACTAAACGTATGGAAAATCGGTCCGAGTCTCCCTGCCGAGAGACGCGCAAGTGTTCTCCATATGGTCAGCTGTGTTTTGTCATGGTTAGGACATGGTTAACATCCTGTTCTCACAGGGTTAACTTTTGCCGGCCTCTCTTTGGATCTGGGAGGGGTATTTATACTCACTCCAGACTAGGATTCCCTGTCAGCTATACTGTTATTCTGGCTGTGTGTCTGACCCCCCTGGTGTGCGTGTATACTGCATTGCTTGTTTAATTCCTGTGTATGACCCGGTCTGTCCCCTCACTCAGTTCTCTGTCTCACGTTTTGGTATTATTGTCTTCTCTGATTCTGACCTCCTGGCTTGGCTATTGTTACTCCGTTACAGTTTGTCCCTATTGTATCGTCCATTGCCCGTTCTGGTTTTCTGATCTATTGCTACGTCCTGACTATCCATTCTGTCTAACCCTTTGGTACTGTATTGTTATCTTGTGGTTTGACCCTGGCTTCATCTGGTTTCTGTCTCTGTCTATGCCCCTTGGTAACTTGTCCCGTAGTTACCTTTCTAGGAGTTTCCCTGCAGCTCCTAGCTCTGTGGAGCTTAGGTCACGCCCCCAGCAGTCACGTGCTTCAGGTCCTGATAGTCTGAAGCATGCATCGTCACCGCTGCTGCCCCGCTCCACAGGTATCTTTGAGCACTGTTTTTGTACTCAGGACACATGCACTGGCTCAGTGAGCAAGTGCAGTGTGGTGTCCCTGACATGTTTAATGCGTTTGAAGTGCGATGATGCGATTTTCACGCATCTATGTATCCGTGTAACATCCGTATGATATGCATATGGCTTTATATTTCTCACTGATTTTTCCCATTGAATTAAATGGCTCAATGGGCTAAAATGAGGAAAATGTGTGCGTATTTGTTGCAAGATAGACGAATGGTCCGTGTGGCATCCAAGCTTTTCTCGCACCCATAGGCTTGCGGTGGCGAGTCTCAGACAACATGCGTACAATCGCAGCATGCTGTGATTTTATATGCACGTCAAATACGCCTGAGAAAAAATACGGTGATGGGAGCTACTCCATAGATTAACACTGGTCCGAGGGTTATGCGATGGTTTCTCGCATAGCACTCATCCATATTCTACGGTAGTGTGACTCCGGCCTTAGTCTGATTGCTGTAAGTGAAGTTGGGAAGAAATATTTTGCCTAACAAGGAGTATTACTAATTGTCTCTTTGGGGTTTTGCCTTATTTTGGATCAAAATGTTTGGCTATAGGTTGAACTTGATGGACTATGTGAACTTAAAAAACTATTAAACATGCCCCCACTAACCCGCCACTTTCCTTGGATAGGCTTGCACCTTTGGCTCTCCATAGCACTGTTTGAGAAAGCGATGGCTACATTGGAAAGAAAAGCAATGGTAGCTGAAACGGAACAGCATACTGTAGATGCATACTTTATTTAGCAATGCATTGTTCACTAATTTTATGCTTTTTGGTTGCCTATTCTTATAATAAGTTATCATTATCAGATCGGTGGTGACTCCTGGCAGCCCCGAAGTTCAGCTGCTCTCTGGGCCAATGACAACCCGATGCGCTCGGTTGCAGGGCAGAAGAACTCGGCTCAGTCAGCGGAATAGTAGTATTGCACATCCCCATCTATTCTTTTGGAATGGGTGGATCTGCAGTACTCGACTCCGAGAACAGGTGATCGGCGGGAGTGTCAGGTATCACACCTCCACCAATCTGATAATGCTGACCTATCCTAAGGACAGGCGATCAGCATAAAGTACTGGACAACCCCTTCAATGTTTTACTATGCATGTTTTAGATGAATATGTGGCCATTCTGTGCCATTTTTTATATTATTTTTCACCCTCTTGATTGATAGAATTAAAGCAGGCAGCATGATGGCTCAGTGGCTATCATGGTTGCTTCGCCGCACTGGAGTTTTAGATTAACATTGCGCCAAGGCAAAATCTGCAAGAAATTTGTATGTTTTCTCTGGGTATTTAAGCTTCCTCTCACACACAAAAGACAGATAGCAAATTTATGTTGTGACAGTGATGTCAAAGTCTTTATAGCGCTGCAGAATATGGTGACGCTCTATCAGACCCCTTTGAGAAAGCAGCCACACGAAACGCGCGTCAGGGGCTAAAGGAGGGAATTGTTTGCTGGCACATTATGAATAAGCAACTGTGATTTATACTTAGCATTTGCACTCACTTATATATCTGACTATGGTTTGAAGGTTGTTTCTGATAGCATGATCATTGCTAATGATGACTTTAAAGTGCTGCGGAATATGGTGGCGTTCTACAAGAAAGCGTAATAAATAAGTGGCCAATCCTTGCTCCCTTATCACTGATGTAGAATCATATTATGGCACCCCTGTATACAATGGAAAACTGAATCCTGCTGACGATAAAGCGAATGCAGCGTTCTCTGCTTTATGAACAGTTTTACTTCTTGTGCTTTTAGGAGTCTTTGATACGACAAGCAGCAGTAAATATTTATTTCATATGGATTTGAAGAGGAATGGAATAGTTCTATGCCTTTCCAACAGTGCGGAGGTCATCCTTGCCAAATCCGAGCCATTCTGAAAGCTGATCCTCCCTTCTGATGTGCCATAGAAGTTAAGCCTCAAGACGAGATGACTCTCCGGTACCCAGTACGTCTCGGCCGCTTGCTGCTTGGTAATGTTTACTGTTTACAGCCTTCAATATAAACTTTCAGGGTATGCGGGAAGAAAGAAAGTCAGACAGGCATATTTTTTCATTAAATCGCCCAAAAAAAACCAACCCAGTCTACTATTTTCCGACTTTTTTGTCAGCTTCATTTCGCATTCTGTTATTGTCTCTTGCAGAAAAGCAGTGACATTTTATTCACCACAGATTTCTAAGCACATCTGCCATGAAGTTGTAATGCATGCAGAGGAGGCAAAGAACATACAGTAGCATATATCAAGTAAAAGTTCCGTCTAACTAATCAAGTCCATGGGGACACTCTGCTGTGTCATAAGACATATCATTCCACAGTTGAATGAGATTGTCAGTCACGGCGAGCCAGGCTGCGGCACAGCTATTGTCACCAGTCAGCAGGATGGAAGTGTATAAAAGGAGATAGGGGCATATTTGAAAAACCAGCTCAGCTCGCCCTTGCATGTGCCCATTTCGCACGGAGAATGCTCTCCCTATCACATTTTAATTCGCAAATTGGGAAAGGAACAGATTGTTGATAGCTTAAAGGAACATAAGGAGTTTTTATAGTATAATTTTGGACAGTTAACGAATACCCAGAAGCTTAACAGTTTGGATAATTTGCTTACAGTGAGGTTTTTGTAAAGATTTTTTTTTTCATCTTTGATGGCGATAAAAGGGAACCGTTCTGTTCCTGAGACCTGGCTATGACTACTCACGTAAACAAAGAGTGTGTGGTGAATCGGGAAGAACAAATCAACAATACCGACTTGTAACCTATATTAGGAACTAAAAACAGATGTACCAGAGTCATCAACGTGCGGAAACTAATGAAAGACAGATAACTGGATGGGAAATTAACTTTGATTGGCGACTCAGACTTTTTCCTGTCCAAATAGATGTATGTTGGCTGCAACGCAGACAGGTATCATGGATACTAGTAGACAAAAGGAGTAGGGTAGTCAGAGGCTTCAAAATAAGACTAGGGTCACACAAATGTAGGGTCTCTCACCAGGGATGATCGGGCAGATCATGCAACTGACACACTGATCAGAGTTTGATCCGAGTGTGATCATAGTGCGCACCGGTTCTCTCAGATGAGAGAATCGAAGACAACAATGTAGAGCAGATGGAGAAAAAAATTGCCCCATCTTCTCCATTCTGTGAGTCAGCAGAAATCTGACTGCACTCAAATGTCATTCTTTTGCAGTCCAATGTTTTCCACGAAACCATAGACTCGAATGGGTGAGTGGTATTTACTTTGAAAGTGAAAAAAATTATACATCACCACTGCCCCTTGAATAACATTAGGATGGGTGCTCTCTGATAAAAAATCAGAAGGCACTTTTTCGCTGTATAAGCTGGTAGTCAACTGTATATGTCATGAACATGACTCCAATGAGATCAATTACCAAAAGCTGTTGCCTAGAACCAACTCCACTTTAGAGAACTTCATCAATTGATGGAGTTCAATGATCTCCATGCAACTCAACAGGTACCACAATCAAAGAGAAGATGACTCAAGGGCAGTTTGAGAGGTTGATCCAATACAGTGATATCGATGAGCAATCCTTGGAATAAGTCATCAATATCGGATTAGCCTTACACCAAGGAACCCTACCAATCAGATGTTCTCAGTGTCGGTTGTTGCAGTGCAGAACAGCAACAGTGGCCAGGTACTCTGAATTAATCGGCTGGGGGTGCCAGTCCTTGATTTAACTGACATTGATCACCTATCTTGAGGATAGGTTATCAATATAAATGCAGTTGAAAAATAAGATTGCACTTAACAGAATAAAAGAAACTACATCAATAACTGTTGGATGCAGGCTGGCCTTAATGAAATATGGTGGAGGTAGCACAGGGGCAAAAATGATGTGTTAAGATTTGATTTTTTTTTCAAATTCTCGTTAAACAGCCATTTTAAACTGCTTCCCAATTCTCGTAAACAGCTCAAAATACAGTAGTAGGTCTTTTAAAAAACCTTTATTCCAAACCTCAACATCCTAAAAGAAAAATTACTGAGGACCATAGACTCCTGCTCTATCTGCTTTCAAATGGCTGTGGTTGAGATGCAGAGGAAATTCCAAGCTTGATTTCTATGTGTGCTGATGTTGCAGAAATAGGAAGTAGTTAGGCTTATTTTAGGGCAATCTTTTAGACAAAAGATTGGAAGCATGGTGGCTTTCCACTGCTTGGTTCATGGGTTCAAATCCCACCAAGGTCAACATCTGCAAGGGGTTTGCATGTTCTCCCCTTGTTTGCATGCATTTCCTCCGGGCACTGTTGTTTCCAACCACACACCAATTACATACTAATAGAGGATTTAGGTTGTAAGCCCTGACAGAGAGCACTCATCCCCATGCTATTTAATTAGGCCGTACATGTCCAATTCTTTCCTTGGACCAATTTACAGCATGTATGAGTTGCTTTCGAAAATCAGATTGTGCTCGGCTAGCCATGTCTATGTGTCTGTGAAAAACATCGGACCGCACTCGGGTATCCGAAATTCAAGGACACATAACATGTAGAAGAGGGTAAACTTTTTTCTTCCCATCCAAGAAAACTGGATCACAATATGTTTAAACTCTGATCAATCTCTGATCAGAGTCATTCGATAAAAATCAAGAGGAATTTCTTGGATAAAAGAAAATCAACCGTCATGTGCACCTGAGTAAAATAAATAAAAACTTCAACCACTTTACATCAAATAACTCATAACTGACTCTTAAAGAGCGAATATGCCTGAATAAAAATTTGGGAGATTTACACATATACCTCCAATGTATTTTTCATAATTGGCTGCACAGATGCTGAGATGGATGGCATAGGATGAAATCATCTCTCTGTTCCTCACTTAAAGTTTCCATTGTTGCTTAATTTTACCTGGCATGTCTGTCACTCATTAAGATAAATGCTAACCCATAATAAGTGTTACCAGCCATATTAAAAATCTGAATTTCTTACACCCCACAGGCAAAAGTACAGACACCTCAGCAAAAAGCAATGTTCGAAAAGTCACACATTTTAGTTAACTTTTTTATCTTTATGCAGCTATTCCAAATTGTTTAAGCACATTGTACATTTATAACTCACGATGACTCGATGCGAAACTTAGCTTGACTGTCACGATCCTGTCAGCGCCGACATGCAGCCTCTGCTGAGCAGGGACTCACCCGCACTGTAGGGGGGCCCGAGGTCAGGTACAGCCGGAAAGTACAGATACACGGGACCTGTGGACGCTGAAGTTTAGCAAGCAGTCACAGGACCTACGGTCCTGTGACTGCAAGGGGGTGGGGCTTAGCATCCTGCTTTCAGAGATGGCAGGACACTATGCAGAAATACTCAGAGTCAGGCAAAACAGAGGTCATACACAGAGATATCAGTAAAGTACCAATGATGAGACAGAACGGATAGTCAGGGCCAAGCAGAAGTCAAAACCAAACAGACATAGAAGGTACCAAGCAGAATCCAAAGCAATATCCAGAGAACAGACCGAGTCATACACAGAGAATCAAGCAACCAGAACACAGCACAAACACACTCAGGGGTCACCACACAATGCCAAGGGCGAAAGTATAATTGACGAGGGATGGGAGCTTCCTGAGGCTATAAGAAGCTTTCCCAGAACCAATGAGAGGCCACCATAATAGGTTCCAGGTGTTCAGGTAAGAGTCTGCACTGAGATCAAAACATTAACCCCAGAAGTGCCGGTCACCCAGCACTGGTATCATGACATTGACCTATCGAACCCGCATATTAGACCCTTGATAGATTTTCATAATCACGTATGACAAGTGAACAATCAATTCAAAAATTTGAAGTGTCCATTTTCCATCCATCTTGGTGACTTTTGGACAATTTCCACTTTTCATTTTTTATATTGAGTCCATTAAAGGGAATCTGTCACCCATTTTTAGTGATATCATGTAAAGATATCACCTAATTGTGCGTCCCATAATGATCCTATTAGGACTTTTGATTCCCCCCGACCCCGCACCTTTGATGCATAAATTTAATTTTTTATCTTGGTGGAGATGTATGGAAATCGCTGCGGTCCGGTCTCATGGTCGGGGCTTATTCGCTTTCTTCCCCCCCTCCTCGGCTTGCTGAATGTAATCTTCATCTGTGAATATCACAGATGCCGTTGTTTTCCGCGCTTGCGGATTGAAAAGGCCTCAGGTGCTTGTGCAGTACGCTTTGCCCAACTGTGGGCAAAGTATATAATAGGTACTGTGCATGTGCCAGTATTTTTCAGCACGGTCTATGCCCTGGAACTGTGTCCTGAATGTGAAGACTTCCGGGGCATAGATTGTGCTGAAAAATACCGGCGCATGCGCAGTACCGATTATATGCTTTGCCCACAGTTGGGCAAAGCACACTGCGCAAGCGCCTGGGGCCTTTTCAATGCACAAGCGGGAAAACTACAGCATCTGTGATATTCACAGATGAAGATTATGTTCAGCAAGCCGAGGAGGGGGGGAGAAGGTGAATAAGCCATGCCCATCAGACCGGACCGCGGCGATTTCCATTCATAGAATCATAGAATCATAGAATCATAGAATCATAGAATCGTAGAGTTGGAAGGGACCTCCTGGGCCATCTGGTCCAACCCCCTGCTCAAATTCAATTCATCTCCACCAAGATAAAAATTGATATTTGGACATCTGTTGAATATCTTATTTTTCGATCGTTGCATCAACGTGGACATTCAAGTAATAGTCCATATTTTGTGTTACTGCCCTGCCTTACACAGTGGCTATATACCGTAGGTATGATAAAAAATGGCAAAGGATGGAAAATCTTTTTGGAAATATACAGGATATATTTTTAAATCGAAAGATGTATCATCGACTATTAGATGAAAAATCAAACATGGAGAATGCTGGTTGATCATTGATTGGCTTGAGTGACAGTTTGTTATAATCACCCTACAAATGTTCATTTTAGTTGAAATCAATATTTTTGATCACCTTCCGATCATCGGTAAGGCCACAATTTATTGACAATGACATATAAACAGCCACACTCAACTCCTTGTGGCTAAACAGAAATCTTCCACCAGTTTTTGTTAGCAAAAATGTATCACATAGACTGTCATATTAGTAGAGATGAGTGAATATTTCAAAATTCAAATTCGCCGACTTTGCCAAATTTTTCACCAAAATTCGATTTGTGGAGAATAAATTTGCACAGATTTAAATACTTGAAAGCTCGTAACAGCTCACAAAATAAATGCAGGGAGAGGAGAGAGGACGAGAACCACACTGACGATACAAGCTGATACTCTACAGTAGAGAGAGGACACCACTGACCATAAGAGCTTGCACTTTACAGGTGAGACAGAGAAATGCACCATTCTGACCAAAAGAGCTTGCACTCTACGAGAGAGACAGAGAGTACCTAGCTGACCATAAGAGCTTACACTCTAAAAGAGAGAGAGAAAGAACGCCGCTGACCATAAGAGCTTACACTCTACAGGAGAGAGAGGATCCCACTGACCATAAGAGCTTACACTCTACAGGACAGAGATAGGACCCCACTGACCATAAGAGCTTACACTCTACAGGAGAGAAAGGACCCCACTGACCATAAGAGCTTACAATCTACAGGAGAGAAAGGACTTCGCTGACCATGAGAGCTCAGATGAAATAGAAAGAGGACCCCAATGACCATAAAAGTTTACATAATACAAGAGACAGAGACAACGCTACTGACTATAAAAGCTAAAACGTTACAGGCTAAAGAGAAAGACAGGATTCTGCTGACCATAAGAGATTATGCTCTACAGGAGAGAGACTTACCCAGTGACTCTGGAGATAGAAAAGGACTCTGCCATACAATCTATGCTCCGCTGGAAACCGCTGATCTGTGATGGCCCCCGCTTCTGACCACCACTGTACAAGCTATGACAATCCGATAGATGTCATAGCTGCAAGGTATTATGGAAATGCCCTGCTGCAATGTAAAGTGACATATGCCTGCTCTTTGATGCTTCAGCAGTGTATTAAATAATGCAGAGAAAGTTATTGTTTGTGTACCACATATGCAGTCTCAAAATGTTTGAATTTGCATGAAACTGAATTTCAGCAAAATTTGACTCAAACTTGATCCTCCATGAATCAATACGCTCATCTCTAAATATTAGGCAAACTGAGAGACAATTGCTTAGTCTAAATATAACTATTTCTTGATAGTTTGATACATAATCAAAATGCCAATGACCCAAATTGCAAATATTATAATTTCTGCCCACACTAAAAATGTTATACTGTCACGATGTGTGACGGTCTTAGGTAGAGGAGGGGGACCTCAAACTGTCCCTGGAACTGGAAGCCTAACTATCCCTGACCCGGGGGTACTCTTGATGGTAGAGAGGCCTGAGTCTGACCAGCATAGAAAGGGTTGTAAACCTTTTCAGCATGAACAGAAACCAAATTAATTTAAAATGGGACCCAAACACACAGGTTAAATGGAAGATTTGCAGTTCACAATACGCAGAGATCTTCTGTCAGGAACGCCGCACTGCACTTGCTCACTGCCAGTGCGCGTGTCCAGAGTACAAAGACTGTGCACAAAGATACCTACGGAGCGGGCAGCAGTGGTGACAATGCATGCTCCAGGACCTGAAGCACGTGACTGCTGGGTGTGTGGCCTAAGCTCCACAGAGCTAGGAGCTGCAGGGAAACTCCTAGAAAGGTAACTACAGGACAATGTTACCAAAGGCATAGACAGAGACAGAAACCAGATCAAGCCGAGGTCAAAGCACGAGATAGCAATACAGTACCAAAGGATTAAAAAGAATGGATAGTCAGGACGTAGCAATAGATCAGAACACCAGAACGGGCATTAGACGGTACAATAGGGGTAAACTGTAACGGAGTAACGATAGCCAAGCCAGGAGGTCAGAACCAGAAAAGACAATAGTTCCAAAATGAGAGACGGAGTACAGAGTGAGGGAACGGACCAGGTCATAAATGGGAAGCAAACAAGCAACGCAGAATACACGCACACCAGGGGTCAGACACACCAGAACAACAGTATAACTGACAGAGAATGCTAGTTTGGAGTGAGTATAAATACCCCTCCCAGATCCAAAGAGAGGCCGGCAAAAGTTAACCCTGTGAGAACAGGACATTAATCATGTCCTAACCATGACACTTCCACCCCCCATCTCCCAGGTTGACATGACATACTCGTGATATATATCTTTGTTTTCATAGCACCATGATAACTAAGAGTTTATGCTTTTAGAATAAAAAAGTAATGAAAAGAATGTACCAATACTTTTCATGTCATTATATCTTATCAGTGTCACAACCTGTCCTGTAAACTTTTAATAACAATCTGGCTTCAAAGGAATCGTAAACTTTTCTTGAGTTTCCCAGCAGGCTGTGTTTGGAGGATTTTCTTTCTTAATCATATACAATTGAATTGTTATAATTTACAAGGCAAGCAAATTCCCATCTGTTATCACAAATAACATCTTAGAATTTGACCTGTTGGAGTTACGTTGTTATGAAATTCTACAGGCGTTATATAATAATGATTCAGAATGCCTGTCATGATCTTGCTTCAAAAATGTTGAAAAAAATATACAGTATAAATTCATCATTGACTTAAGAAAGGTTATTACACACATAACAAACAGTACATTTCCTACGTATTATGTTTAGAGATGACCTAAACGATTTGAAGTGAATCAAATAATTTTTTTTAAAACTCAGCAAGTTCAATCATTGATATACCTTCCATGTGTCCTTCATAACTGGCTGCACATAGTCTGAGATGGGTGGCATGGGATGAAATAAGATAAGTTATAAGTTTATAAGAAACTTTTGGACCTGTATATTAGACCCAGCATAGACTTTCATAATTGTGTACAGCAAGTAAACAATTTGTTATTAAATTTGATGTGTTGGAAGCTGAAAAATGGCCAAGTGTACAGACCTGAGCAACACTGACAAGGACCAAACTATGATGGCCAGATGACTCAATTAGAATATATCTAAAATGGTTCCCCTTGTGTGGTGTTCACCTGGAGAACCAAAATTAGTTCATGGAAGGAAAACCCTTAAACTGCCACCAAGACAAGGGCTCAAAAAGACTTGGTGGTCATGGGGAATGAAGAGGACTACTCCATTTGGTCTGACTTACAGCAGCATAATTTGCAGAAAAAATAATGCTGGCTATAAAAGAAAATTGTCATACCACACAGTTCTAGTGGTCTTGCTGACCCCTGCCCGCCACTAAAAGCTCCTACAATGTGCATGTGAACATCAAAAGTAGAGCATGGAGCAATGGAGTGTGGCACCCTGACCTGATTAAGGTGCTGTCACACTTAGCGATGCACCAGCGATCCCGACCAGCGATATGACGTGGTCAGGATCGCTCGTGCATCGCTAAGTGGTCGCTAGTGAGCTGCCACACAGGCAGATCTCACCAGCGCCATAGCAGCGGTCGGGGGTCATTACTTACCTGTCAGATGAGGCGATCCTGACGTCCTCCCGGCCGCGTCCATGCGTCGCTTGTCGGCGCCACAGGAAGCCCAGCAGGAAGCTGACGACGAGAAACGGTCCAGGACGTTCTCGCAAGATCAGCGATAATCAGCGGGGGAGCCGGTCAGAGGTAAGTATCAGACATAGCGATATCGCTTGCAATATCGCTGCTACATCACAAAACCAGTGACGTTATAGCGATATTGCTAGCGATATCGCTTAGTGTGACAGGCCTTTTAGTGATGTTTTGCTTAAAATAATGTTAACAGTCATAAGTGTCAGTTCAATAGGGAGCAAAATACTTGGTAGGAAAAGTGGATTAGAACCGTGCTGTAATAATGATAGGTTCCAGATGATGGTAGAGTTATACAGTGGTTTATTCAACGCGTTTCAAGGCTCCAATGGCCCCTTCTTCAGGAATTACCACATACAATAACATAAGGATGCAATATGAGGAACAGATAAGTAGGAAGAGCCATTATGATGATCCAGGCAATCATCTGCGGTAAAACCTTGGTTCCTACTATTCATGAGGTTGTTACTTTGGGACTTACCAGGTTATCTAAGCATTGTACAGACGAAAAAAAATCCTTTATGGCAACAGTATTTCCTAATAATCTTTATCAGTAGGATTTTTCTCCTGCGACACTGAAAACATTACTCGCAAATGGTTGGAGTGCAAGAATGGTTCTAGTTTGAGGTGACTACTTGATCACCAGCTTCTCCAGTCCCTTGTCTTAAAATTTAATTAACTTAAAGTGGAATTGTCACCAGGTCAAAATTGTCCAGTTTTGGCTCTTAAGAACATGCCCCCTTAAAACCCCTATGAGCCACACCCCTTTAGTAAATACCGCAAATGTTAGCAATGAGTAAAAAGACTCAAATCTTTGGAACCGTTTAGTGTATTTTAAAAAGAAAAAAAAATAAAATACTTAAGGAAACTGTGGAAATAAAATATGTGCGAGGCCTGGCCGCTTTTGACCTGGTGATCACTCCCCTTTAAAGGATATGCTGCTAATGTTTGGGTCCGTATACCACAGAACATTCTCAGAGATAATGTAGACTTCATCCCTCAAAGGGTCAGAGCTATTTTGGCAGCATGAGGGGGACCTATAAAATATTAGGTGTCCTTTTGCTATGACTGATGTATCTGGTTGCTCATTTTGTATAAAATATATGATATAAAATATATCACTATTAGCTATACAATGTCTTTTTTAATTTAGCTTGTGATATTTTTCTGTTAGGCGTCAGGTTTCTGCGTCTGCTCTGCAGGAATCTAGAACCTCACATTCTGTGGTCTCCTGCTGTCTTTCTACTACAGAGGAGATTACTTTGCAGCAGACCGCTCCAGAGACTAAGTCCCTCTGTGCTCCTACTGGGCATGCTCACAAGACGATCTCCCATTGGAGATCGGGAGTCATGTGCCCAGGTCGTGTTCCAGATCTCATTGGTCCATCTCGGAGATCTGGAAGGTCCCGCACGGCTATAAAAAGTGTGCATGGCCGTTTCGCCATGCGCTAGTATAGACTATACTGCTATGTGTGAATGGTGACGGATGTATGACTCTGGTGACTGACTCATTTGAAACCCCTTCCCTCTGATATTACGCATGGTGATAGGGAATTAGTTTAGTAGTCAGCACCATTCAGTGGCAAGCCTTAAGCCACTGTGCTCACCGCACCGCTACGCTAGCGTCCAACATCGCTCTTGCCTTCCAGCCTTGTCGTCGAGCGGCAGTGTCCTACGCCGCGCTGCAGTTGCAGCCCCCCTTGGCGCTCGCAGTAGTGACGCCGCACACACGGTAGGTCTAGAAGGACGCAGCTCCTCTGTCTTAGGGCCTGCTCCTGAGACCAGATACCGTGTGTGCTTTTTAACTGAACTCTGTGACACTAACAGGTTCAGTGTTCTTCGTGCTTTTGTGTTGCGGCATCTGTGTGTGAACAGAGCCCGCTCTGCGCACTATGGGTGAAGTTGAGCCCATGCACATTACACCGCCATATTGCTCCTGCCATCACTCAGCAGCGGTTGTAATACCTACTGCACGGTGGATCCCGAGCAGCAAACACACTTTATTACCATTTTTATTTAGTGCGTTCCGCCGTTCCTAACATTATACTAGCGCCAGGGTCTGGCTAGTGATGGCAGATCAGCAGCAACTCCTTCAGTGCATTCGCCAGCTAGAGGGCCGGTTGGCTACTCTTGAGAGTGTTATCGCAGTGGTGAAGTCTTCGGAGGCTGCTGTCCAGGCGATCGCAGAGGCGGTTTCACATATGTCCACGTCCTCCCTCGCGCCGACAGTTACCGGCCTCCCGTTGCCCGATAAATTTTCTGGCGATGGCGCCTCCTGTAGGGGTTTCGTCAGCCAGTGCTCTATCCAGCTGGAGTTACTGGCTGCGCGATTCCCTATGGAACGGGCCAAGGTGGGGTTTATTGCTTCCCTTCTGTCGGGCAAGGCATTGGAGTGGGCTATGCCACTTTGGGAGCGTGGTGACCCAGAGGTTCGGACAGCTGCTCAGTTTTTAACAGCTATTAAGCAGGTCTTCTTGGGACCACGGGTCACGCACGACACCTCTCTACAGCTACTGGCTTTGACACAGGGATCCCTCTCGGTTAGTCAGTATGCCGTTCGTTTTCGGACAATGGCTTCCGAGCTGCAGTGGTCTGATAAAGCCCTCATCCCTGTGTTTTGGAAAGGTTTAGCTGAGCATGTTAAGGATGCTCTTTCTACCAGAGAGGTTCCTGCAAATCTGGAGGAGCTGATTGCCATTGCCACCCGTATTGATCTCCATTTTTCGGAGCGCGGGCTGGAGCGTGCTCAATCCAGACGGAGGGTTACTCCGGCTCTCAAGCTCTTTGAACATCTGGAACCACACAAGCCAGAGATTGCACTCCCAGAGCCCATGGAGGTGTCTCGCACAGTTCTCGAGGCGTGTCCGGTGCAAAACTCCATTTGCGGTTACCATTGTCAACATGCCGTTTCTCAGGACAACAGTGTCCTGCAATGGCCAAACTCTGTGCCGCCAGACAAGACCTTTGTCCCTCCCCACCTTCGGCCGAAGGTCCTCGCGTGGGCACATGCGTCCAGGACGGGTGGTCACTGTGGCTACATGCAGACCACAAAACTCCTGGCGGGGTCGTATTGGTGGCCGCACAGGGCTCGGGACATTAAGAAATATATTCAGGCATGCGCCTCATGTGCTCGGGTAAGCCTCCTTAAACGGGGAGTGGAGACGTCCGCCGACAGACCGCGGCATTCCATTTCAACTTATGCTCCGGGCGGTTTTGCCGTGTCCGTTGTCTCCCAAGTGTCCCTTCTTAAACCTGGTGATCTTGCCGCCTCTGATACCTTCCACGTGTCCCGGTTTTCCGTGTCACCTACCGGGACATCAGACTTGCCTTCGGACGAGTCTGAGGCCTATGCCTCTAATGGGCACAGGGTGGTGGATTGGAAGGCTCAGAGAGGAGGGGGCCCTAGGAGGGGGGGTAATGTTAGGCGTCAGGTTTCTGCATCTGCTCTGCAGGAATCTAGAGCCTCACATTCTGCGATCTCCTGCTGTATTTCTACTACAGAGGAGATTACTTTGCATCAGACCGCTCCAGAGACTAAGTCCCTGTGTGCTCCTACTGGGCATGCTCACGAGATGATCTCCCATTGGAGATCGGGAGTCATGTGCCCAGGTCCTGTTCCAGACCTCATTGGTCCATCTCGGAGATCTGGAAGGTCCCGCATGGCTATAAAAGGCCCGCATGGCCGCTCGCCCATGCGCTAGTATAGACTATACTGCTATGTGTGAATGGTGACGGATGTATGACTCTGGTGACTGACTCATTTGAAACCCCTTCCCTCTGATATTACGCATGGAGATAGGGAATTAGTTTAGTAGTCAGCGCCAGTCAGTGGCAAGCCTTAAGCCACTGTGCTCACCGCACCCCTATGCTAGCGTCCGACATCGCGCTTGCCTTCCAGCCTTATCGTCGAGTGGCAGTGTCCTACGCCGCGCTGCAGTTGCAGCCCCCCTTGGCGCTCGCAGTAGCAATGCCGCAAACACGGTTGGTCTAGAAGGACGCAGCTCCTCTGTCTTAGGGCCTGCTCCTGTGACCAGATACCGTGTGTGCATTTTAACTGAACTCTTCTTGGTGTTTTTGTGTTGCGGCATCTCTGTGTGTGAACAGAGCCCGCTCTGCGCACTACGGGTGAAGTTGAACCCGTGAGCATTATACCGCCATATTGCTCCTGCTATCACTCAGCAGCAGTTGTAACACCTACATTTTTATTTAGTGCGTTCCGCCGTTCCTAACATTTTTCTGCACTAGAATCATAGAATCATAGAATCGTAGAGTTGGAAGGGACCTCCTGGGCCATCTGGTCCAACCCCCTGCTCAAAGCAGGATTCGCTAAATCATCCCAGTCAGATGTCTGTCCAGCCTCTGTTTGAAGACTTCCATTGAAGGAGAACTCACCACTTCTCGTGGCAGCCTGTTC
This sequence comes from Dendrobates tinctorius, assembly GCF_039654945.1. Lineage (NCBI taxonomy): Eukaryota > Metazoa > Chordata > Amphibia > Anura > Dendrobatidae > Dendrobates > Dendrobates tinctorius. The sequence goes on from NW_027361677.1 coordinate 13,769,517, forward strand.
CACTCATTGATCACTCTAACTGTCAAAAAGTTTTTTCTAATATCTAATCTGTGTCTCCTCTCATTCAGTTTCATCCCATTGCTTCCAGTCTTTCCTTGTGCAAATGAGAATAAAGTTGATCCTTCTACAAGGTGACAGCCCTTTAGATATTTGTATACAGCTATTAAGTCTCCTCTCAGTCTTCTCTTTTGCAAACTAAACATTCCCAAATCCTGCAACCTTTCCTCATAAGACAGGGTTTGCAGACCGGTCACCGTTCTGGTCGCTCTTTTCTGAACTTGCTCCAGTTTGTTGATGTCTTTTTTAAAATGTGGTGCCCAAAACTGGACACAATATTCCAGATGAGGTCTGACCAAAGAGGAGTAGAGGGAAATAATGACTTCACGTGATCTAGACTGTATGCTTCTGTTAATACATCCTAGAATTGCATTTGCCTTTTTTGCTGCTGCATCACACTGTTGACTCATATTCAGTCTGTGATCTATTAGTATACCCAAGTCTTTTTCACATGTGCTGTTGCTTAGGCCTATTCCTCCCATTCTATATATGCTTTTTTCATTTTTATTGCCCAGATGTAGTACTTTGCATTTCTCCCTGTTAAAAACCATTCTGTTAGTTGCTGCCCACTTCTCCAGTTTATTTAAATCTTTTTGAATCCTCTCTCTCTCTTCTCTAGTATTAGCTATCCCTCCTAGCTTTGTGTCATCAGCAAATTTAATCAGTTTACCCTCAATTCCTTCATCTAAATCGTTGATAAAGATGTTGAACAATACAGGGCCCAGGACAGAGCCCTGTGGTACCCCACTTGAGACATTCTTCCAACTGGATGTGCAGCCATTTACGACCACTCTTTGGGTCCGATCACTAAGCCAGTTATGAATCCACCTAACAGTTGCCTTGTCCATTCCATACTTAGTCATTTTTTCAATAAGGATTGTATGAGAGACTTTGTCAAATGCTTTGCTGAAGTCAAGATATACTATATCTACAGCATTTCCTTGATCCACCCAATCAGTAATACCGTCATAGAAGGAAATTAAATTAGTCTGACATTACTTATTAGTTACAAACCCATGCTGACTCTGCTTAATCACTTCATTCTTATCCAGGTATTGACATACATGTTGTTTAATAATTTGTTCAAAGATCTTTCCTGGTATAGAAGTCAGACTCACCGGCCTATAGTTGCCTGGGTCCACCTTCTTCCCCTTTTTGAAGATAGGAACAACATTTGCTCTTCTCCAGTCTTCTGGCACTTCTCCTGTTCTCCAAGAATTTTCAAAGATTATGGAGAGGGGTTCAAAAATTTCTTCTGCTATCTCCTTCAGTACTCTGGGGTGTAATTCATCTGGACCTGGAGACTTGAATTCATTTAGGTTAGCTAAGTGTTTCCTCACTATCTTTCTGTTTATAGATATCCTGGATTCTTCTATTCCCTTAATAGGACAGTGAATAACAGTTGATGTTACATTTCCTTTCTGAGAGAAAACAGATGCAAAATAGGAATTTAAAAGTTCAGCCTTCTCAACATCCTGTCTTACCATTTCATCATTTTCATCCTGTAAAAATCCTATAGCATCTTTGACTTTTCTTTTACTTTTGACATATCCCCAAAATCCTTTATTATTGCTTTTGACATCTCTTGCAAGCCTCAATTCATTTTCAGCTTTAGATAATCTGATTTGTGCCCTGCAGGTTCTGCAGACAGCATTATATTCTTCTTTAGATATGCCTCCCTCTTTCCATTTTATAAACATTTTTTTCTTCCTTTTTAGCATGTGCTTAAGTTCTGTGTTCATCCATCCTGGTTTCCTTAAATGCTTCCTATTCTTCCCTCTTTTCGGAATTGTTAACAACTGTGCTTTGAGAATTTCATTTTTCAAGATTTCCCATCCTTCCTGGACATTTTTGTCTTTAAGGATATCCAGCCATTGGATCCCTCCAATTCTCTTTCTGAATCCCTTAAAATCTGCCTTTATGAAATCTAACCTTGACTTCTGAGTCTTCACAGGTCTTCCGCCTCTAGTTATCCAAAATTCTAAAATAGCATGGTCGCTACCTCCTAGGGTCCCAGCCACTTTTACCTCCTCAACCATTTCCTCCCTGTTTATAAGAATTAGATCCAAGGTAGCAGTTCCCCTTGTTTTCTCCCTTACCTTTTGGAAGATAAAGTTGTCAGCAAGAGAGGATAAGAATTTCCTTGACCTGTTAGTTTTGCCTGAGAGAGATTCCCAACAAATGTCTGGATAGTTGAAATCTCTCATGACAACTATGTCATATTTTTTGGAGAACTTGGCCATTTGATGCATAAAGAGTTCATCCATATCTTCAGCTTGCACAGGCAGCCTGTAGTAAATGCCTACAATGGTGTCCTTTCCATTGTTCTGTCCTTGTATTCTTACCCAAACAGTTTCCACAGAACTCCCAGTCTCTGAAGCTTCAATCTATGTGCAGATATACACGTTTCTAACATACAATGCGACACCTCCTCCTCGTTTATCAAGTCTGTTTCTTGCAAATAAGTTGTATCCTTCTAGTCTTGTATTCCAATCATGTGTATTGTCCCACCAAGTTTCAGTGATTCCAATGACATCATATTTCATATTTAGTGACCCTTAGATGTCCCTTTGCTAATAAGGAAACCTTTATTTGACCCCCTTAGTCTAATTACCCAGAGTTCCTGCTGATAATTTCTTGGGCTTGGTTACAAATTGCTCATTACATCCGTTACTACTATATGATCTTATTTCGCCTTACAGTAACAGTAATACAGTAAGCTCTGGAGCAGATTCCTCTGGGATTCAATATCTGTCTGGGGACCACCAGGTCAACTGTTTTTTTTTTGTTTTTTTTCTAAATATTTTTCTATATATATAGAATACTTTATATTTTATTTGTGATTAAATTGTATATATTGATCTGATACTAGTAGAAATGAAAACACTCCCACTTTCGAATTATCCAAAAACTCCTAATTAAAAGTCTTGTCGGTTATTCCCAGCTTAATTATTCATGGCCGAGACAGTAGTAACTGGATGAAGGAACAAGCCACAAGTCAAAGAAGTTGTCCAGTTCAAATTGATAAGTCTGCATTCAGTCTGTGTGAATACAGACTTATGAATCCCTCCAGAGCTCGCAGAGGATTCGCAGGTTTACGATCCGGGCCGAGAGGGTATGAATGCATTATACGAAATCCCGGTCAATTGGCACAGCCTAACTTCAATACACTCGTAAAGACAAAGGCCATGCCCTGTAGTTGGCCATGCCCACTGGACAGCCGCTTCACTAGACGGGGTGCGGCCTCGATCTATACCAGTGTATGGAGCAAGGTCACGCCCAATAGAAGGGTCCCGGCCGCAAGTATGTAAAACTCATACATACCCTTGGGTCCCGTGTGAGAAACTGGCAAATCCCCATAGCGCACAGTGTGTGCACTGTGGGGATTCATAAGTCTGCACTCACGCAGAGTGACCGAATATTGACCGGACAACCACTTTAATGCCGTAGAATTAGAAAGTGAGTCACACAATGATATTTCTGTAAACCCCACTGACATCATTTCAAGTTTTGGAAACTGCGTAGAACTGTGAGTCATACCACTTGCATAACTTCCGAGTTTTGGAATCAGCAGATAAGCCTATGCTACACTGTCAACTTAAAGGGATTTTTCCAATTTCAGAAAACCCTTGTCTTGCTGCAGTTTGTTTTAAAAATGCAACATTTTACTGATCTTCCTTGAATCCAACGCTGAGTCTCAGCCGCTACTCCTAGTGTCTGTTACTGTCTAAGCACTAAGGTAACATCAACAATGCAGCTGCCAATCTGTGAGCTCAGTGGATCATGCCATCAACTCAGGCAGAGCCACTGAGCTTGCTAATTCGCTGCGGTGCTATTGACATGACACAACCAGACACTGGGATCAGCAGTGGATACTTTGCGCTGGATCCAGGTAGTAGGAGAAAAATAACAGTTTTCAAAAAAAAAAATGCTACAGACAGGAAATAAGCATTCTTTGAAACCGGAAAAGCCTTTTAACTCCTACTTTCTTGTATAGAAGCTACGGAAACCACGTGGCAAACCTGTTTCGCTTTCCAGAATACCACCCACCTGTATCCAGCATGTGAAAGATCGAAATGGTACTATCCATTTAAAGGAAAGACAAGACCTTCCACAAACCGTATTTAGGACCATAAATGTCATACAAGGTTGTACCATGCTCTGATTAGCCTGGTTGGAAAAATGTCATGAGAACCCATTCTGGTAAGCCCTGTCCTTCCAAGAAATATATGGTGATGGTTTGATACTTATGTGGTTTTTGGCTGTTTCTTGGAATGGAAAAATGATTGTTGGGGGAAATAGTGAATTGATACTCAAGAAATCAGTTCATTACCAGGAGGAAAGTAACAATATGGGCAGCGTTTTAGGTCAATGGTAGACCATAGTAGACTTTCAACTAATGTTTCTTGGGTTTGAACCCTTTACGCAGAGATTTATTTTATTCCTTGCATTTTATTGGGTTTTCCACTAGGTGTGCCAGTTTCCTTCTTCAGTCCCACCAAAAAAAAAATCAAATTCCTAGACTAATTTTGGTATATTAATGGTGAATGTGGACCAAAGTGAGTCATGTCAATCTTTGACCACCGTTGCCAAATATGTCAGAGTCAATGTCGTGTTTGTTACCAAGGTGTCTTAATAGATACAGTAATACTCACTTTATAGTATTAAGTAATGGTACCTAATAAGAAGCTATAACACGTGTCTGTATGAGCTACCAGCATCAAAGTCATTCATTCAATGGTATAAGAGTCAGTGATAAGCGGTCATAAAGGAGCGCTTAGGAATTAACCCATGGGCAGACAAGGATGTCAGGTCTCCACCGCAGCTCCAGCCGAAAACCTCCAATGGAGGATAGGAGCAATGAGAATGTGGAAAACGGTATTAGGAGTGCAGGGAAGAGACTCAGACAAGAGATGGGTTTAAACCGCAACACGTTTCGATCTGTCTTCACCAGGTGAACGTTCCACCTGATGAAGAAGGATCCTCTGTCAAAACGTGTTGTGGTTTAAACCCATCTCTTGTCTGAGTCTCTTCCCTGCACTTCTAAGACCATTTTCTCATTCACTCAGTGGTGGAAAGTTACCCTGGAGATAAATGACCCTTGATTGTCTATGTCTTCCCTTTCCAACCACCATGATAATTATATCTTTTGCTTACAAAAAGGAATATAATGTGCTAGAACATCATATAATCAGCCAAATATGTCAAGGCTACATTTAATAGCAACATTATCAATATCAGGGTGCATAGAACATAAGAGTAATCAAAACAAGATAAACAAATGAAGTAATTAAGTAAGGTAAGAACAGAAGGAGCCGGAAGTAATGTATGATTACACAAGGTCATTAGAAGAAGCTGGAGTGTTTAAGAAGAAACATTTATTAAGATAAGTTGTTTGATCATTTATTTCACAAAGTTTGGAATACAATATTCCCATTAGTATGACCTTGAAGGGATCATCATATTTTTTAAATGCTGGATGAATTTGTGTGCAATTAGTTTTATGTACACGAAGGCTCATTACAATTATGCAGCCTTTTAAAGACAAGGTGGAAAAATGGGTTCTTGAAAAGCATTGTAAATTAACTAATTTACCTACAGTCCGAGCTCTGGAATACATCAGCTGTTTCCAATTAATGTCTTAGCAAAGATCAACAATTAAAAGTTAGATTTATCATCTATATCATTACTGAAAATGGTAAAACCTATTTACGGAGAAAGCAAGAAATTAAGGAACGTATGTTTGGAAGTCGTTGCTTTAACATAGCAATCTACTTGGAGATGTTTCTTCCACAGTCAAGAAGAACTTTCTTCACAATCAGTATCTTAGAACTGGGTACCCCAACTTGAGTCCTCAAGAGCCACCAAAAGATCATATTTTCAGGATTTCCTTAGTATTGCCCAGAAGATAATTCCATCATTTGTGTAATACTAAGGAAATCCTGAAAACATATCACCATTATAACACCAATGGAACTTTGACAATATGATCTGTTGGTGGCTCTTAAGGATTGGAGTTGGGAAACACTGTCATAGGATATGTGTAGGGTATCCGTCAATGTAAAAGGGCTTCAATCGACAGACTTGGCCCAAGCCACACAGCACCCAAGGACTTTCCATTATTCTCTTTTCAATCCCTATATCAATCCATTGCAGAGGAACCATGGTTGTGTCAAAAGAGTAGGTTCTAAACATTGGACCAAATTGAGGATATAGTTGGGTCAGAATCAAGACGTTAGAGATAGAGACAAAACCATACACCAGAGGGGGTTAAGTTTTGATGATCAGGAAAGGAAGGTTGGAAGAAGACTACAATAACACTGCATGGTCAAATCAAGAAGAGTATCCAAGAGGTTAATCAGCAGAGGTATGAGAAATAATGGGTTTACCTATCCTACCAGTCAGTAACTTGGCCAGTAGGCAGAATATTTGCACGGGCTACCTACAACCTTATGAATTTGCATGGCTTCTCCACCAAGGGAGTTACTGTTGGTGTGTCGGGCAGCAAGAACATCATTTGAAAAGCACACCACAACCAACTTTTCCTCTGTCAAAATAGGTGCAAAGGCACTCAACAGCATAATCAGAAGAGAACTACGCGGGAATAAGTAACTTTGCAACATTATATTTTTTTTCAGTGTAACATCGTGTTTAATGTATTATTTATTTTGCTTTATTATATATTCTACAGCACTTTACCAAAAGTGCCATAATTGTCCCCATTGGGGCAACAAATCTAAAGTCCAAACATTGGGAGAAAATGAAAACTCCTTGCAGATGTCATCCTTGAAGGAATCTCAACCCAGGACCCAAGTGCTTGAATGCCACATTGCCAAAAACTTAACCGCCATGCTGCCAACATTCAGAAATACCAGCAAAAACATCCAAAGGTATAACGATAAGACAGTCTTAGTCATAATATATATAAACACATTTTCAAAATGTATATTATCACCCAACACCACACAGTGCTACGACGGAAAAGAGACAGAAATCCACAGAAACAATGAAATGTTTTTATTTTTTTTTACGGCCAAACAGATGTAGCAAAAAAAGTATCTCTAGACATTTCAACTGGCCTTGGGTCAATCACATGCTATTTCTGAACAAGTAAAACTAGGTCAAACATCCTGTAGCTGTATATATTTATATATGAAAAACCCAATAATAGTTAAAAGGCAGATGGTAAATTTTGAGCATGGTGAGCTTACAGCTTCAGGACTTGAAATTTAAAAGCTACACGTTTACGGGAAAGAAAATATATCTTTTCAGAAGTATAGAACTCAAGGAAGGGAAATTTCATCCTTGTACAACAATGGTCCGTGTTAGATGGGGCTTATTTCAGAAACTTTCATTCCCAACTATTGTTTTCGTAGACTAGGGCTTGAAATTCCCAAACACCAACCCATCAAAAAAATAAGCAAGTTCCAATTCCACGTTAAAAATGGCATGACAAAGGATCCTTCAATCCCTCTTAATATGTAGGATTCTCTTGACACCAATTTTCCCTAAATTCTTGGTTTGTAAGTAAACGACAGCACTTTTCCCTCCTTTCCAAAAGACCTAGTGGGGAATGTAGATGTCATAGACAAGACCCAGGACAATAATACTACACTTCTCATGCAGTGGTCACTCAACAAAACTAAATGACCAATTGCAAATTCCTGCACCAAAACCGGTTGCTTCCTGAGGGTTTCAAAGTCCAGTCTATGGCTACTACTTATTAAAAAGATCTCATACCCTTTGGGGCAAATAATTGGGACCTCAGAAATCCCACTCTTGTATTGAATTGCCAACTTTTGTGGATACTGCGTATCTAGACATACAGATCATAGAAAGTTAAATAAAACAATACCATGATATCTATGATCCGATGTCTTATTCCAGAAAAATCCACATTTTTCTTAATATGTAAATGAGCTGTTAAGATCTATGGACCGGATATAGATCTACCTGAGAATCTGCCTCAAGAGTTTATTTTAAGAGAAAGCGGGAATTGCCAGAATGAAACTCGCAGATCCGGAAAGCAGACTGTCAGTCATTACATGTCTCACACTGGTAACTCTCCATTTTATTTATTATAAGCTCTGAAGGCAGATACTCAGAGAGAGCTATGTCCAGCCCAAAAATCTTAACAGCTCATTTTCATATTAGAAAAGCATGGATTTCTCTGAGCTAAGACATCAGATTGCAGCTATCAAGGTATCATTTTATTCAACTTTCTATGACTTAAATGGCCTTTTAGATGGCTTAGGAGGGTTGATCCAACTTTCAATTTAAATAGAATCTGACATGAGATTCATGCTGTCCGAGCCACGATTCGCATGAATCAGACATTGGCTGTTTTACTTCATCCTTTTATGATTTAGTTTGAAACACTGCCACATACCTTGAAAAGTTGGCCGGTGACTGTGTATCTCAAGGAATGTCACCCCGTCAGATTCTCCTCACCCCACTTTCTTAAACTTTCTCCATCTAAACACACATATAGACCTGTCAGTCTCAAATAGTGGGGTGGAGAGAAGCATCTTGAGACCTACCTCAGCATAGTCCTTCAAGATGAACTGGTTTTCAAAATATGCTTAAAATGGCACAGAATAAAACATACTTGGCTGCCATAAAGTGCTTCAGGTAGCATAAATCTACTGTTGGTGGTCATACATTCCCAATAACTGTCATTCAGCAGCTATTCTTTCCAACCTTCTCATCGACATCCACTCAATGTATATTCTCAATGGGGAGATGGGTTATTATGATGCTGCTGGACATCTCTTATCTCTCTTGAGAAATTAGTATTGGCCATGTTAAAATTTACTATGCCCTGATGCCTTTTCTTTTACCTCTACATGTTGACAAAACGCGTAATAAGAATTAAATGGTCGGATGGCTTCATATAAATTGTCAATTTCGTTTCGGCCAGCTTTTAGTGTTTGTGCAGCCTTTGGGACCCATTTCATACATTTCTTGGGTTCATGGGTATGGAGTACAAATATTTGACAGGCTGCCATTAGAGATGGCGAGTTCTCCTTCAATGGAAGTCTTCAAACAGAGGCTGGACAGACATCTGCCTTTGACGGTTTAGTGAATCCTGCATTAAGCAGGGGGATGGACACGATGACCCAGGAGGTCCCTTCAATCTCTAACATTCTATGATTCTATGAAGATACCGATTAGATATTAGAAAAAAACTTTTTGACAGCGAGAGTGATCAATAAGTGGAACAGGCTGACACGAGAGGTGGTGAGTTCTCCTTCAATGGAAGTCTTCAAACAGAGGCTGGATAGACATCTGTCTGAGATGATTTGGTGAATCCTGTATTGAGCGGGGGGTTGGTCGCGAAGACCCTGGAGGTCCCTTCCAACGCTACCATTCTATGATTCTATCAAATATTCTACTTTTACTAATACTTACAAATTGCATCTAGGTAAATCCCCTAAACCTTAACTTATCATCTTTAAAGTCAGATTAGATTTGGAGAATCATTGAGAAAATAAATCAAAAATATCAACTGATGGCAGCTAGCAATGAACAATGCTGTTTTCTATGTACCTTAAACTTTTATAGATATCAAAAAGATGTAATTTCAAGTGTTTCTGCATGTTCTTTCCCTGCCTAGTGATATAAAAAGATATTCCTGTATCAGCATCGAGGGAACAAGCTTTTGCCGAAATTTTGCCCAACCCCCCAAAAAAATTAAAACACTTTAAATATTTACAATATCCAAGCAACCTGCTGGGTTCTACTTCCGACAGCAGCACAAGCACAAAATAATATTGTAGGTGTATAAAACCGCCTGCTCTTCTAGGTCGCTGTAATTAATAAATGCATTGGCTTTCTCTAGGACAAAATACAGCTCTCATAAAATTGTCAAGTTTAACGAGCAACACGTTGGATGACCGCCTTTTTATTTTTTTCCCGAAGACCAAAACCTGCATAGGATGTCTTCTGAACATGTGGTTTTATTACGGGATATCATTATGTCTTGTTACGTGTATAAATTCATTGAGTGCTTTAATTTTATCCTGGAGTCTTCATTTTTCTATTCTGCCTATGGCTTCATTAACATTTCTTAGAATTAAGACCTCCTTCATTATATTATAGCACGAGCCCTCAGTTATAGATAGTTGAGCCAGTCGGCAAAGCTCACACCGAAAGTCTAATTTCCGGTATCCTTATTTTTCAAAGTGTTTCATATTTATGTTAATATTTTTCTTATTGCTTTTTTTTGCCTCTTTAAGGTGCAGAAGCCAAGATAATTGAATAGTAATTCCGGCTCAAATTATATTCATGTGCCTATTAGGATGGAAGATGGAGGTTTCTACGTGGACTAAATGAACGCTGTATTCATGTGTGATTTCCCTTCAATGTTACATGGTGAATGAGATCATTCATTACAATATAAATTTGGCTTATTTAAAAAAAAAAAATCTCCAGCAAAATGCATGTTTCTAAAAATGGTAACATTTTTTAATACTGGAAACACGTTAGAACTGTTCCGATGGGTCACCTTGTCGCAGTGGGATGGATTATATGCTTCTTTGATCATTATAGCATTAACTAAGTATTGTCACGTCTCCGTCAGATTTGGGGCCTGCTGTTCCGGTCGCAGCCACTAGGAGGCGCCGGGCCGCCACTTCGCCGTCAGACTCAGGGACGGCTGTTCCTGCCTCGGCCACTGGGAGGCGCCGTGGTTCTATTACGTCGCCGGCAGACTCAGGGTCTATGGTCCCAGCTTTAGCCACTAGGAGGCGCCGGTCTGTCACGTCACCGTTGGATTCGAGGCCTGCTGTTCCGGTCACGGCCACTAGGAGGCGCCAGACCGCCACTTCACTGTCAGACTCGGGGACGGCAGTTCCTGCCTCGGCCACTGGGAGGCGCCGTGGTCCGCCCGTGAGTTATGGTGGTGACAGAGAAGTGGCTACTGCGCAGGCATCTGGTGGGCGCAGGCTCCGCCCCTCTGTCAGTCATCAGGGGGTTACTGCAACTCCATCTGGCCTGGTCCTGGGGGCGGCCCTAATGACATCACCAGTCCAGGAACCTGTGAGGGATGACCTGATCCCTCAAATACCTTGGGACTGGTCTTGCAAGCCGCCGGATATATTCTTGGTTCCCCTGTGTGTTACTTAGTGATTGATTTCTGTTTGACTCTGACCTCAGCCTGGATTTCTGACCCCTCTTTTGCCTGACGATTCTGTACTTCTGCTACTCTCCTGGTTTGTGACCTTGGCCTGGATATTCTGACTCTGCTACTTCCTAACGATTCTGTACCTCTGCCGCCCTCCTGGTTTTTGACTCTGACCTTGGCCTGAATTTGACTCTGCTACTGTCTGCCGTTTTTGTACTTCACTCTGACGACCGTCCTGCTCTGGCCGCTGCTCCTATTCAGACAGTACCTCCTGGGCTCTGTTGTAAATCCAGATCCCTGTATAGGGGTAAAGGGTATCAGTGTTTCTCGGGGTGTTGCCTGGCTGCAGCCCAGAACCGCAGATGGACGTTACATTATATCCGGCCAAAATATTAACTGCTTCTTGTGTATATACCCAACATATACAAAAGCAGTCTCCCTGAACTTTTTTTTTTTTTTTTTTTCTTCTTCTGACTGAGCTGATTTTTGGCCTGAACACCTGGTGCACTGCACAGCCAGGAAGATCTCTCTCATTTTCTTGGACAACTATGCGGCAGTCTGGAGTCTTCAGGGAGAGAGCTGTACCTCAGAGATCCATGCTCCTGGCACGTCAACCTCTGGGCAACTACTCTGGCTATGGTTGCCCAGAGGTTCAGGTATTGCCCGCAGATGCGGCTAAAGTTTTATTACCCATTTCAGTTTCATGTGGTCAGAAATCGCTGTGTTTAAACGCGTATGTGGATAGTGGCTCTGAAGGAAATTTTATGGATTCCTTGACTGCTAGGAATCTGGGTGTAACACTACTAACACTTAATGCCCCTATTAAAACCACGGCTATTAATGGCACGTCCATTATTCAGGAGGGGTGTTAAGTTTGTTACTGCCAAGGTTGCTATGTCTGTGGGAGCCTTACACACTGAGCTGGTGTCATTTTTTGTGATGGACAATTTAACCTTTGATTATCGGGAGTTGAATGCAATCACTATAAAAAAACAGTATCCGCTTCCACTCATCCCTGATCTTTTTAATCAGCTAACAGGAGCCCGTTGGTTTACTAAACTTGACCTTCGGGGGGCATACAATCTAGTCCGCATAAGAGACGGGGATGAGTGGAAAACGGCCTTCAATACACCCCTTGGCCATTTTGAGTACCTGGTTATGCCGTTCGGGCTCAGCAACGCACCTGCCGTATTTCAGCACTTTGTTAACGATATTTTCAGAGACATTTGTGGGGTGTATGTCGTGGTGTATTTAGATGACATTCTGATTTACTCTGCTGACCCTGTGACACACTCTCAACACGTCTGTTCTGTGCTACAAATACTACGTGAACACTCCTTGTTTGCTAAACTGGAGAAATGTGTCTTTTTTGCTGAGGAGGTACAGTTTTTAGGATACATGGTTTCAGGTAAAGGCTTCCGCATGGATCCTGCCAAGGTCCAGCCTATTAAGGCTTGGGTGCAACCAAAATCGCTGAAAGCGCTGCAGCGATTTTTGGGGTTCGTTAATTATTACCGCAAGTTTATTAAAGGTTTCTCAGAGATTGCCAAGCCACTCACGGATCTGACCCGGAAAGGGGCGGACGTGGCCAACTGGAATCCTGAGGCAATTCAGGCGTTTTCTACGTTAAAAGAGAGTTTTGTGGCCAACCCAGTTTTGGTTCAGCCGGATCTGGACCGTCCATTTATTGTGGAGGTGGATGCCTCTGAAGTCGGAGTGGGAGCAGTGCTATCACAAGGCACTACATCCCTCACTCAGCTTCGTCCATGTGCGTTTTTTTCCCGCAAATTCTCTCCCACGGAGAAAAACTATGATATTGGGAATCGGGAACTATTGGCAATTAAATGGGCCTTCGAGGAATGGCGTCACTTCCTCGAGGGCGCCAAACACAAGATCACGGTAATTACCGATCATAAGAATCTGACATACCTAGAATCAGCAAAAAGGTTAAATCCTAGACAAGCAAGGTGGGCATTGTTTTTCTCTAGGTTTAATTTTATAATCACCTTCCGCCCTGGTACAAAAAATGTGAGGGCCGATGCCCTCTCTCGCAGTTTCTGCCCCTCACAAGCCGAGGACTGTGAACCAGTTCCGATATTGGCCACTGGGATCATTGTGTCCGCAGTGTCATTGGACCTTCTGGAGGAGATCCGTAAATCCCCAGAACAAGCCCCTGACACTACGCCACCCAACAAATTGTTCGTTCCGCCTGCGTTTCACCTACAAGTGCTTAGAGAATCACATGACTCTGTCTTGGCAGGCCATCCTGGTCTCAATAATACCGCCAGATTGATAACTAGAAATTTTTGGTGGCCGACGGTGGTTAAGGACTGCAAAGAATATGTCTTAGCATGTGAGGTCTGTGCCCGCGCCAAGTCCTCCCATACTCGCCCTGCCGGCTGGCTCCAGTCCTTGCCCACTCCCGAGAGTCCATGGACCCACATCTCCATGGACTTCATTACGGACCTACCGTCCTCAGATGGAAAGACGTGTATTTGGGTGGTGGTGGACAGGTTCAGTAAACAATGTCATTTTGTCCCCCTGTCGGGGTTACCTAACTCGGAAACGTTGAGTAAACTGTTTATTGTACATGTGGTACGTTTACACGGTGCCCCGGTCAATATTGTGTCTGACAGGGGTACCCAATTCGTGTCAAAGTTCTGGAGGGCGTTCTGTAAACGCATTGGTATTGAGCCATCTTTTTCCTCGGCTTACCACCCTGAAACCAATGGGCAAACCGAACGTGTCAACCAGGCTCTGGAGCAATACCTTTGTTGCTACATCTCAGAATACCAGTCCGATTGGGCAGAACATCTGCCACTAGCCGAGTTTGCCCTAAACAATCAGTATCAGGACTCCATTAAGTCTACCCCCTTTTTCTGCAACCACGGGCTGCATCCGCGCTTTGGCTCATTCTCGGCCAGAATGTCGGAGCTTCCTGGGGTAGAGAAAAATATACATAGTTTAAAAACCATTTGGTCTGAGGTAAACTCTAACTTGAAAGGGGCCCGGGTTAGACAAACCTCGGCAGCGAACAAACGGCGATCCAAAGGACCGCACCTGGGAGTTGGAGACAAGGTTTGGCTCTCCACCAAAAACATCAAGCTTAAAGTACCGTCTGCCAAACTGGGTCCCAGATTTATTGGTCCATACGAGATTACAGAGGTGATTAACCCGGTGGCCTTCCGTTTAAAACTCCCTCAGTCTTTCAAATTACCCAATGTCTTCCACAAGTCTCTCCTCAAGTTGTATCGCTCCCCAATTCACCCTGTCCCGTCCCCTCCTCCTCCCGTTTCGGTCGGCGGGTCCTTGGAGTATGAAGTCCAGGGTGTCCTTGACTCCCGCCTTGTAAGAGGGTCCGTACAGTATCTGGTACACTGGAGGGGCTACGGCCCGGAGGAGAGGTCCTGGGTCCCTGCGCGGGACATCCATGCAAAAGCACTAATTAGAAGGTTTCACCTCCTTCACCCTGACAAACCAGGTTTTGAGGGTCCGGAGGCCCCTCTTGGAAGGGGGGGTACTGTCACGTCTCCGTCAGATTTGGGGCCTGCTGTTCCGGTCGCAGCCACTAGGAGGCCCGGGCCGCCACTTCGCCGTCAGACTCGGGGACGGCTGTTCCTGCCTCGGCCACTGGGAGGCGCCGTGGTTCTATTACGTCGCCGTCAGACTCAGGGCCTATGGTCCCAGCTTTAGCCACTAGGAGGCGCCGGTCTGTCACGTCACCGTTGGATTCGAGGCCTGCCTTTCCGGTCACGGCCACTAGGAGGCGCCAGACCGCCACTTCACTGTCAGACTCGGGGACGGCTGTTCCTGCCTCGGCCACTGGGAGGCGCCGTGGTCCGCCCGTGAGTTATGGTGGTGACAGAGAAGTGGCTCCTGCGCAGGCATCTGGTGGGCGCAGGCTCCGCCCCTCTGTCAGTCATCAGGGGGTTACTGCAACTCCATCTGGCCTGGTCCTGGGGGCGGCCCTAATGACATCACCAGTCCAGGAACCTGTGAGGGATGACCTGATCCCTCAAATACCTTGGGACTGGTCTTGCAAGCCGCCGGATATATTCTTGGTTCCCCTGTGTGTTACTTAGTGATTGATTTCTGTTTGACTCTGACTTCAGCCTGGATTTCTGACCCCTCTTTTGCCTGACGATTCTGTACTTCTGCTACTCTCCTGGTTTGTGACCTTGGCCTGGATATTCTGACTCTGCTACTTCCTAACGATTCTGTACCTCTGCCGCCCTCCTGGTTTTTGACTCTGACCTTGGCCTGAAATTGACTCTGCTATTGCCTGCTGTTTTTGTACTTCACTCTGACGACCGTCCTGCTCTGGCCGCTGCTCCTATTCAGACAGCGCCTCCTGGGCTCTGTTGTAAATCCAGATCCCTGTATAGGGGTAAAGGGTATCAGTGTTTCTCGGGGTGTTGCCTGGCTGCAGCCCAGAACCGCAGACGGACGTTACAAGTATCCTGTGTTATTTACATGTACTATTACTATTTAATGATTTACTGATTTGCTGTAAGGTATACAGTATGCCCATTTTTTATTTTTACTTTTTGGTTAGGTTTCGTATATGAAATGGCCACCATGTGATAGTGCTCTTAGACTTCACATGTAAACCAGCTTAAAGTCCAGCTCAGTTTTTTCGGTTTTGTCTTAAAAATACAATTAAAATGGCAGTCAAATCCAAAGATAGGTCTGATTTCAATCATTATAAACTTGCATAAAGTTGAGTTGCACTACCAGAAACAATTTATAGACAAGGGTGGAGCCAATTATATTCTAAACCCTTTTTTTCTAACCTGAGAAAAATCCCTTTGAAGAGAATTTATCCCTGTGTCAAAGTATTCTTTTAAATCCAACATACGGTTACAGAGATATTAGCATTTTTATTTAGTGCCTCTTTATATGGTGTTTACTAAGGGGGAGTGGCTCACGTGGTAATAACGCAAAGTAGGGTAAAGACACACCCCCCAGAGAATTCTGTATGCCACACCCTCTTGAAAAAGACAATCAACTAACACTAAGTAAAAAGGTTCATATCTCTTGAACCGTAGGCTGGATTTTTAAAAAAACAAAAAGTGGAATACTCAGAAGAGCAGAGGGAGTAAAATAAGAGCAAAAAATGGACACTTTGACTTTTCATACTCTTTAAAGTTCAT
Source organism: Dendrobates tinctorius (assembly GCF_039654945.1). NCBI lineage: Eukaryota > Metazoa > Chordata > Amphibia > Anura > Dendrobatidae > Dendrobates > Dendrobates tinctorius. The sequence goes on from NW_027361677.1 coordinate 13,785,852, forward strand.
CATTAGTAATAACATGCCTGTGACTAACAAATAGTTTATGTGTTTTTGAGCTGCAGTTTGGGCTCCAGAGCTGCTCTTCTAAGCGTCCCGTTACACTAAACGATGCACCAGTGATCCAGACAACGATATGACCTGGTCAGGATCGCTGGTGTGTCGCTACATGATCACTGGTGAACTGTCAAACAGGCAGACTCACCAGTGATCAGGACCCATGAGGACGCTGGTATCCAGGGTAAATAGCGGGTAACTAAGCATGCTGGCCAGGGGGAGACCAACGATCAAAAAATGGCCCAGGATGATCCTGCACAATCAGCGATACCCTGTGCGGGGGACGGTCACTGATGCGTGCCACACACAGCGAGATCGTTGTTGTGTCACAAAATCAATGACGCATCAGCAATCTCGCTAGCGGTCTCGCTTATTGTGAAGTACCCCTTACTTGAAATAGCTAATTGCTATCATGATTAGTTGATCTGGGGTTTTGGAGGATTGTAATCACTCAATAGGCACGAATCATGAAAAGATACAAATAGGTGTGACTGTTCTATACTACTCCCAATGCTTTTGAATACCTTTTGCTCATTTTTCTCCCATATTCAGTGGTTTGCATCTCTTTTATCTACTTGAATTAATACTAAAAAAAGCAACAAGATGCGATCTTTATGTAGAAGTTTTCAATTTGCAGGTATGTTCACTCTTAAAGCGGCTGTCAAGTAATTTTTAATTGATATCCTATTCTCAGGATAGGACATCAATATCTGATTGGTGGGGTGTTTAATACGAGGCAAACCCATGGAACAGTTGTTCCCCTTGCTGGCGGCTGGATGCAACTGCACAGTACAGCTCTGCCAATTGCATAGTGGCTGCGACCGAGTATTGCATATCCTGCTCTAATCGAACGAATAGGAAAAGATCTGTAGTACACCACTGCGGCCACTATACAGTTGATGAAACAGTGCTGTGCAGTTCTAAAACTGATCACATGATCCTGCCGCCGCCAGCATCGGGAGCAGCTGATCTGAAGGAGTGTTGGGCATTGCATCCCCCACTCCATTAATATAAAAGTACAGAACACATTTAACTTTCTGCAAATGTCATTAAGTGGTCCAGATTTTTATAATAATAATTAAATCTATTAATAATTTTTATAATCAATAATTAAATCTATTACTGTAATTCACATCACAACCACTAGGTGATGACGCATAGGAACATATAGTATAAACATCTCCCAACAGAGTGTTGAAATTTTTTTTTTTAAAGCTGTTCATTTCACCCAATTCCTTTTGGGATATGTCAAACCAAAAAAAGGACCCAACTGTACAGTACAGTAATGTCTGCACGCCAATAATATCAGGCTCCTAATAAGCACTTTTTGTTAGAAAAGTCCCCTGACAACAACTGATTACAGCATATCCTCCTGCACGGACCCCCGCCCCCCAAAAATTAAATTTTCAAGTAATTAATTATTTTGTAGCATTGACCTAGAGGGATTTAATGAAGAGCTGTTTGCGTAATTCACATCCATGTTGGTTTTCCTGCTCCCTTAATTGCTGGGGATAAGGTTACTAAATGGGACCCCTTTGCATTAAAAATAAATATTAACCCTTTAGGTCATATATTCATCATGTCTTATTGAAATCTATTCTTGTAGAAAAAAAATCTCATCAATCATGAAAGAGTTAATAAGCATCATTTACATTCTATAAATGCAGCATTGAAATTGGCTGTAAAAGCCGAGACACGTTTAGTAGATTCCTTTTGGACGGCACATATAGAATGACTGCTCGGGGCTTACCGATAGCTTTGCAGCTGACACCTCTAGTGGAGGCATTGGATATTACAGCTGCTTATGCCTTGTACTTTAGAGCAAATTACAGGTTTCCAGCCTGGTACTTTGTATACACCGAAGCCATGACTATCCTAGCAATGAACATACTACATAAATAGCATCATTCAATACAAGCAGAAGATAAAGAGGGAAGCGGAAGAGAAAAAGGAGAAATACAGCATTCTCCGTAATAGTCATTGAGTTACATTATATTATATGTCACATAACCTCAGATATGGCCAATATGCAATTACACTGTGTCCTAATGCATTATATCCAGTGCAAACACTCTATACAGCATTTATAAAAATGATGGTAATGCGTTTCATTGACAACATAGTTTCATTCTAAAGATAAGAATGGAATGGAACCATTACTCGCATTAAGATACTGAATAGAACTGAAATATTCAGTAAAAGGTTTCAAAGTAAGCAAAAAGTGCAGAAATATCACAGAGGGTACAGCTCTGGGCTGCTGCCTATAGTCGTATGCGACCATACCAGCCTTGTGGTTCTTTCATCGAGCATCATAATTTACATTGTGACGGCAGGTCAAGTGGTAGTGATGGGAAACTGCTGGCTGCCACAATGATATCACTAAGAAAGGAAGAATGGAGTGTTTGAACACCCAAAAATGTGAGAACATAAGTTTGGGATTGGAATAAATGGACCCTTGATAAAGGGGCTTCAAAACCCTGAAACGCATTGCAACTAGAGACTTGTTCAACAAAAAAAGATCTTCTTCATTATTGATACTATTATTTCCACTGGATTTTATTAGATCTGTTCTCAAAGTTATGACTAGACTGTTTGTTGGGCTCTCCATGCATGTATTGTGACTGTCACACAGCCGCAACACATACAGCTGCAGTGCCGGACAGCTGATCGGCAGGAGCGATCCAGGTATCCGGGTTCCCATGGCAGCTTGTTCGTTAAGCGTTATAGCTTGCCGAATAAGGAGGGAGCCAAAAATATTCGCTCATCTCTAGTCTCGCATTTTGGGGTGTCCAATCACTCCTGGGCTTGGAGTAAATGGATTTGTCCCATTTCCTTGATATAGGGTCTTGTAATGCTGAAACGCGTTGCAACTACAGACTTATTGAAATAAAATCTTTTTCATCAGTGGCAGTGTAATTTCCACTGGATTTCACTAAAAGTGTGTCTTCAATCACAATTGCAGCGTAACTTGGCAGAAATAGTTTCACTTCTCCTCCTGTAGCTGCTCTTGCAATGTCTGCTTCTGTCATCAGTCACAGTAGTATTTATTCAATAGGCATCACTATTAATGGCATAGACATTGGGACTAGAAGCTCTAGGCAACACAGTCTCTGCCTAGCCACTGAGATTAGCGTGACTGGAACCCATCGTTTTGTCCAATCTGAAAGCATGGGTGTGTATTCTGTACTGCTGGAGTAAGCAGCTCCCTGCTTTGGGTAATGGGACAGCACCACACCTTACTAATACTCCCAGCTTACTGCTGGTAGCTGTCAGATATAGTTAGTTCTTACACTTTTTTTTGCTGCTTCTCAGCTCCTATATTGTCTACAGGTTTATTGTTCTGACTTACGCTGTTTATATTTTATGCCCTGACTGCCCTCTTGATTCTGATCTGGCTACTTTACTCCTCCTGCCAGCCTGCACCATCGGTCAGTAGCTTCTCCATGGCCACAACCTTGGTTCCCCGGTGCAAGTCCAGATCCTTGTATAGGGGTATAGGGCAATTGCTGGGAACTGGGAAATGTAGATGCCAGCACTAAGCCTATCCTCTGTAGACATTTTTAGAGCTGCTGTCAGAGCCTCATAGTTGTGGAAGAAAGACTGGCATCATTTTTTTCACTTTCAAGCCCTATTTGTGTGCATTTTTTCACTAGGCAGCCAGACCCTCTTGGGCTACTAGCTGTTTTTATCAGTGGTTTGCACCTGTGCTGCCCCAGCCTTTATCAATGGAGGTCTGCTGCATCCTGCTAGTGCATTAGTCAGGGTTTTGGTGAGTCAGCCTTTCAAATGTGTTTTTTTGAATTTTTGGGAATTTTTTCCTTATGTGCGCTGCTCTCCTATGTATAGCACTCATGCTCTTTTCACATTGTTAAACAGCACAGATCCATTCATCTGCACCATCCAACACAAGAGACGCTCTCACAAATCACTTAACCATCTGCTCACTCTTTCTATCCTCCTCCTAATCACAGGAGATATCTCTCCCAACCCCGGACCCTCATGTTATAGTAAGTAGAACCCCTTACAGTCCCTACACTGGCTACCCATCCACTCCAGAATCCAGTACAAACGTATTACCTTCACCCACAAAGCTCTCCATGGCTCAGCACCACCCTACATCTCCTCCCTCGTTTCAGTATACCACCCTACCCGCACCCTCTGTTCTGCTAATGACCTGATGTTAACATCCTCAATAATCAGAACCTCCTACTCCCGTCTCCAAGACTATACACGTGCTGCGCCAATTCTTTGGAATGCACTTCCCAGGTCAATACGATTAGTCCCCAATCCCCTACAATTTTAAGCGTGCCCTAAAAACGCATTTATTCAGACTGGCCTATAGCCTTAACACATTAACCTAATCCATCCCTGTGTGGCACAGCCAAAAGTTTTACCATAACCAGGTTACCCGCATCATGTTCCCACATGCTTTATGCATCCATTAGCCCTCTGAGTCTGCACTGTTACACACTTAACATTATGGCTGGTCCATACAATCAGAGCAACTGTTACCACCCACCTTTCGTGTCTACCTCTTTCCTCATAGACTGTAAGCTTGCGAGCAGGGCCCTCATTCCTCTTGGTATCTGTTATGATCTATGTGATTATTGTTATGCTGTAATGTCTATCGTCTGTACAAATCCCCTCTGAAATGTAAAGTGCTGCGGAATATGTCGGCGCTACAGAAATAAAGTTTATTATTATTCATTGGAGTTGTTCACATCATAGCTTAAACTCATAAGGTGAGCCTTTGTAACCTTGATCTGATAGACGTTTGATCCGCCTGACGTATTAATCCTATGTACATCATTTCTCTGGTTTATTTTCCATGACATGTGAATGTTTATCCACCAAGGTCATAAAGTCACCATAACAGACAGTGGTTGGCTACTGCCGTCACCTTATTAGGAGTAATGATGGACATTTAAGACTAGGAAAAAGGGGTCAATATGGTGACAGAAATATCAGAAATGTTTTATTTGTTTTTTAGGCTTTTTGCAATTAAAACTCAAATACTGAAATTTCAAAATCCCAAAAAATCCCATTAAGAATTTTTTTCAAAAATGAAAAACACTGTTATCGACTAGAAATAAAGGGAGTATGTTTTATATAGCAGTACTGAGATTTATGACTGGGGACGATAAGATAATTGATTCTATATAAAGCAAAATTGTTTATAATTTCCCAAAATTGGTGATTTTAGGTGGACACAAAGTTGGGGAAGTCCCCTTTGCATGAATCCATCAAAATAGTGGCCATTTTTTCTGTATTCTGACAGGGAGAAATAAAAGCAAAAAATTGGTACAATCATTTCTCCTTTCCCCTTCCTATACCAGACTTGCCACCGCCACTCCTGCTCCTCCAATTGTTTCCTCTTCCTTCTTCTTCTGGCCGGTGTCGCAGTTGGCTTGGTCCATGCTGTTACGTGGGTGCATATGCCATGCCAATTTTGCGATTCCCATCCCACATGACCACCTGTAGTGCGGTGATCATCATTGATGTGCTTCACCCCCACATGGCAAATTGGTGCTTAGTCAGTGGCATGGCAGTATCAACCAGAAGAAGAAGGAAAGAGGAGCCAATCATAAGACAAGACGAAGAGTAAAAAGTGATGGCACAATTGTTATGGGGAGGACTTAGGAGAGGAGAATATAAGAGTTTGTTATTTTTTTAACCACTTCTTGGCAGATTCGATTCTATCTCCCCCGTTCTTTCCGCTGCTCAAATAAAATTTTGACAAATTTGCTCAACTCTGAGGGTATGTTCCCACGGTCAGTAAGTGATGCAGGTTGGACGCTGACGCTGCAGGTTGGACAGAGCGGCCAGATGTTAGAGTATAGTGGATGGAATTTCATGAAATCCCGAGTCCACTATGCCTGCAGGGAAGCGTCCGGCTTTCTGCATACACGCACATGCAGCGCATCATTCCAGTCCGCAGCATGTCTATTTATCTTGCGGAGACGATGATGATATTTTGTTGGACTATCTTATAGCTCAAGGGGATTATCCTACAATGGATAAGTGCAATTAGCAATAAATCTGATTGCAAACATTCTAAACAGTATCTGCTTCTATAGTATTTTCAGGGTTAAATGAAAGGGGAATTATGGTTTTGCAAATAGCGAGAGTAGTAATTATCTGAACACAGTACAATATGAGCATATGAATAGTAACGTGAAGCATCGCTGCCCATGGTGCTGAATTTCTCATTCTACCGCTCACATCGCACATTGCCTTGCTCATTGCTGAAAGCTATTCTTATACAGCCCTGACTATAGACAATAGATGTTGACTCTAGTGTTGGAGAAGAAGACGTTATATGACTAGCACGCAAGATGTGATGACACAGACATGAAATGTAGGCTCTTTTGGACGTTTATATCAATCAGGAGCAGATACAATTATGGAGAGTTTACCATTTCGATTAGTGCATAGCAAAACACATTGTCAGGGTATGAATGTCGGATCAATAATATAATGTATCAGAATATGAATGGAAGATTATTACTAACTATGATCATCAATGCTGATCGAATAGCTTTGGATACGCACTTATCCCAATAGGTATAGCGCTTACCGAATAGCTGCATCGAGAACCCGGATACCTGGAGCGCTCCCGATGATCAGCTGTTTGGCGCCGCAGCTGCATGTGTCACGCCTGCGCAGTGTGGTGTCACTACAGTGCAATTTTATTGAAGACACTGTGTATTCGAATTCACAGACACGGTGTCTTCAACGAAACAGCATCGGATATCGCGGGATGCGCACGCGCTGACTCCGGTGCCATTATATTGAAGAATTTTACCACAACGTCAACATAGCAGTGGCCGTCACCAATATCCCTATGGACGGCGCATGCACACTGCTATGTTGACTTTGTCAATAAAATGGTGCCAAAGTCAGTGCGTACGCATACCACAATCTTTGATGCCATTTTGTTGAAGACACTGCATAAATGTACCAATAAAAATGCTCGCCACGGGGCTTAGAATAGTGAAAGAAAAAAGTGTGTGTGTGTATATATATATATACAGTGGGGCAAAAAAGTATTTAGTCAGTCAGCAATAGTGCAAGTTCCACCACTTAAAAAGATGAGAGGCGTCTGTAATTTACATCATAGGTAGACCTCAACTATGGGAGACAAACTGAGAAAAAAAATCCAGAAAATCACATTGTCTGCTTTTTTTTTCATTTTATTTGCATATTATGGTGGAAAATAAGTATTTGGTCAGAAACAAGCAATCAAGATTTCTGGCTCTCACAGACCTGTAACTTCTTCTTTAAGAGTCTCCTCTTTCCTCCACTCATTACCTGTAGTAATGGCACCTGTTTAAACTTGTTATCAGTATAAAAAGACACCTGTGCACACCCTCAAACAGTCTGACTCCAAACTCCACTATGGTGAAGACCAAAGAGCTGTCAAAGGACACCAGAAACAAAATTGTAGCCCTGCACCAGGCTGGGAAGACTGAATCTGCAATAGCCAACCAGCTTGGAGTGAAGAAATCAACTGTGGGAGCAATAATTAGAAAATGGAAGACATACAAGACCACTGGTAATCTCCCTCGATCTGGTGCTCCACGCAAAATCCCACCCCGTGGGGTCAGAATGATCACAAGAACGGTGAGCAAAAATCCCAGAACCACGTGGGGGGACCTAGTGAATGAACTGCAGAGAGCTGGGACCAATGTAACAAGGCCTACCATAAGTAACACACTACGCCACCATGGACTCAGATCCTGCAGTGCCAGACGTGTCCCACTGTTTAAGCCTGTACATGTCCGGGCCCGTCTGAAGTTTGCTAGAGAGCATTTGGATGATCCAGAGGAGTTTTGGGAGAATGTCCTATGGTCTGATGAAACCAAACTGGAACTGTTTGGTAGAAACACAACTTGTCGTGTTTGGAGGAAAAAGAATACTGAGTTGCATCCATCAAACACCATACCTACTGTAAAGCATGGTGGTGGAAACATCATGCTTTGGGGCTGTTTCTCTGCAAAGGGGCCAGGACGACTGATCCGGGTACATGAAAGAATGAATGGGGCCATGTATCGTGAGATTTTGAGTGCAAACCTCCTTCCATCAGCAAGGGCATTGAAGATGAAACGTGGCTGGGTCTTTCAACATGACAATGATCCAAAGCACACCGCCAGGGCAACGAAGGAGTGGCTTCGTAAGAAGCATTTCAAGGTCCTGGAGTGGCCTAGCCAGTCTCCAGATCTCAACCCTATAGAAAACCTTTGGAGGGAGTTGAAAGTCCGTGTTGCCAAGCGAAAAGCCAAAAACATCACTGCTCTAGAGGAGATCTGCATGGAGGAATGGGCCAACATAACAACAACAGTGTGTGGCAACCTTGTGAAGACTTACAGAAAACGTTTGACCTCTGTCATTGCCAACAAAGGATATATCACAAAGTATTGAGATGAAATTTTGTTTCTGACCAAATACTTATTTTCCACCATAATATGCAAATAAAATGAAAAAAAAAGCAGACAATGTGATTTTCTGGATATTTTTTTTTCTCAGTTTGTCTCCCATAGTTGAGGTCTACCTATGATGTAAATTACAGACGCCTCTCATCTTTTTAAGTGGTGGAACTTGCACTATTGCTGACTGACTAAATACTTTTTTGCCCCACTGTATATACACTCACTGGCCACTTTATTAGGTACACCATGCTAGTAAGGGGTTGGACCCCCTTTTGCCTTCAGAACTGCCTCAATTCTTCGTGGCAGAGATTCAACAAGGTGCTGGAAGCATTCCTCAGAGATTTTGGACCATATTGACATGATGGCATCACACAGTTGGCGCAGATTTGTCGGCTGCACATCCCTGATGCGAATCTCCCGTTCCACCACATCCCAAAGATGCTCTATTGGATTGAGATCTGGTGACTGAGGAGGCCATTTGAGTACAGTAAACTCATTGTCATGTTCAAGAAACCAATCTGAGATGATTCGAGCTTTATGACATGGCGCATTATCCTGCTGAAAGTAGCCATCAGATGTTGGGTACATTGTGGTCATAAAGGGATGGACATGGTCAGCAACAATACTCAGGTAGGCTGTGGCGTTGCAACGAAGCTCAATTGGTACCAAGGGGCCCAAAGAGTGCCCAGAAAAAATTCCCCACACCATGACACCACCACCACCAGCCTGAACCGTTGATACAAGGCAGGATGGATCCATGCTTTCATGTTGTTTACGCCAAATTCTGACCCTACCATCCGAATGTCGCAGCAGAAATCGAGACTCATCAGACCAGGCAACGTTTTTCCAATCTTCTACTGTCCAATTTCGATGAGCTTGTGCAAATTGTAGCCTCAGTTTCCTGTTCTTAGCTGAGAGGAGTGGTACCCAGTGTGGTCTTCTGCTGCTGTAGCCCATCTGCCTCAAAGTTCGACGCACTGTGCGTTCAGAGATGCTCTTCTGCCTACCTTGGTTGTAACGGGTGGCAATTTGAGTCACTGTTGCCTTTCTATCAGCTCGAACCAGTCTGCCCATTCTCCTCTGACCTCTGGCATCAACATGGCATTTCCGGCCACAGAACTGCCGCTCACTGGATTTTTTTTCTTTTTCGGACCATTCTCTGTAAACCCTTGAGATGGTTGTGCGTGAAAATCCCAGTAGATCAGCAGTTTCTGAAATTCTCAGACCAGCCCTTCTGGCACCAACAATCATGCCACGTTCAAAGGCACTCAAATCACCTTTCTTCCCCATACTGATGCTCGGTTTGAACTGCAGGAGATTGTCTTGACCATGTCTACATGCCTAAATGCACTGAGTTGCCGCCATGTGATTGGCTGATTAGAAATTAAGTCTTAACACACAGTTGGACAGGTGTACCTAATAAAGTGGCCAGTGAGTGTATATATATATATATATATATATATATATATACACAAAACATATGATATAGATGCTTAAAAAAAGTCTCCAAATATATCCCTAGTCAACCATGTTATAAAAACTTGCAAAACAGGATCAATACCTCCTGATGTGTCAAAACACTTTTACTCCCCATTAATTACCATTCCAGACATTCCAGACCAGGACATCTCTCCTTAGAACTCTGCTTTCTACCATTATTACGTTGTTCCTCCTGAAAATATGTGAATAATTGCCAACTGGGTTTTCCCACTGCTTTTTGTCAAATCAGATCCCTACACGGCCCGATCAATCGTAATCAACGCTGACAACATCAGAGTTTGGGGAGTCACCGGCTACTGACAAAGAGGAAGGCAGAGCTAATTTTTTTTTTCATTTCTTTCCAAGAAAAATAACAGAGGAACAGCTAAGTATAAAGTTCTTTGAAAATGAACTGATTTTTATGTTGGATATACAGTTGTGGCCAAAAGTATTGACACCCCTGCAATTCTGTCAGATAATACTCAGTTTCTTCCTGAAAATGATTGCAAACACAAATTCTTTGGTATTATTATCTTCATTTAATTTGTCTTAAATGAAAAAACACAAAAAGAATTGTCCTAAAGCCAAATTGGATATAATTCCACAGCAAACATAAAAAAGAGGGTGGACAAAAGTATTGGCACTGTTCGAAAAATCATGTGATGCTTCTCTAATTTGTGTAATTAACAGCACCTGTAACTTACCTGTGGCACCTAACAGGTGTTGGCAATAACTAAATCACACTTGCAGCCAGTTGACATGGATTAAAGTTGACTCAACCTCTGTCCTGTGTCCTTGTGTGTACCACATTGAGCATGGAGAAAAGAAAGAAGACCAAAGAACTGTCTGAGGACTTGAGAAACCAAATTGTGAGGAAGCATGAGCAATCTCAAGGCTACAAGTCCATCTCCAAAGACCTGAATGTTCCTGTGTCTACCGTGCGCAGTGTCATCAAGAAGTTTAAAGCCCATGGCACTGTGGCTAACCTCCCTACATGTGGATGGAAAAGAAAAATTGACAAGAGATTTCAATGCAAGATTGTGCGGATGTTGGATAAAGAACCTCGACTAACATCCAAACAAGTTCAAGCTGCCCTGCAGTCCGAGGGTACAACAGTGTCAACCCGTACTATCCGTCGGCGTCTGAATGAAAAGGGACTGTATGGTAGGAGACCCAGGAAGACCCCACTTCTTACCCGGAGACATAAAAAAGCCAGGCTGGAGTTTTCCAAAACTTACCTGAAAAAGCCTAAAACGTTTTGGAAGAATGTTCTCTCGTCAGATGAGACAAGAGTAGAGCTTTTTGGGCAAAGGCATCAACATAGAGTTTACAGGAGAAAAAAAGAGGCATTCAAAGAAAAGAACACGGTCCCTACAGTCAAACATGGTGGAGGTACCCTGATGTTTTGGGGTTGCTTTGCTGCCTCTGGCACTGGACTGCTTGACCGTGTGCATGGCATTATGAAGTCTGAAGACTACCAACAAATTTTGCAGCATAATGTAGGGCCCAGTATGAGAAAGCTGGGTCTCCCTCAGAGGTCATGGGTCTTCCAGCAGGACAATGACCCAAAACACACTTCAAAAAGCACTAGAAAATGGTTGGAGAAAAAGCACTGGAGACTTCTAAGGTGGCCAGCAATGAGTCCAGACCTGAATCCCATAGAACACCTGTGGAGAGATCTAAGAATGGCAGTTTGGAGAAGGCACCCTTCAAATATCAGGGACCTGGAGCAGTTTGCCAAAGAAGAATGGTCTAAAATTCCAGCAGAGCATTGTAAGAAACTCATTGATGGTTACCGGAAGCGGTTGGTCGCAGTTATTTTGGCTAAAGGTTGTGCAACCAAGTATTATGTTGAGGGTGCCAATACTTTTTAATGATCAATGTTTTGCTTTTTGCTTCATTCTCTATTGTGTTTTTTCATTCAAGACAAATTAAATGAAGATAATAACACCAAAGAATTTGTGATTGCAATCATTTTCAGGAAGAAACTGAGTATTATCTGACAGAATGGCAGGGGTGTCAATACTTTTGGCCACAACTCTACTAGTAGCAGTCGCAGAAGTAGGAGAAATAGTAGCAGCAATATTAAAAAAAATAAATACAATAATAATAAATATTATAATTATTATTTCATTTTACATTAACTATATAGTAATAATAGTGTAACAATAATTGTATAATGGTAGCAACAAACAACTAGTAGTAAGAGTAGCAATACTTAAAAAATAATAAATAATAATTATTTGTTATTTTTTTTTAGTATTGCTGCTACTATTACTACTACTTGCAGTAATGATAGCATTAATGATAAATATGTAGCTATAATAATAATAACAATAATAATAATAGTAATAGTAATCATAACAATAATAATCAAATATAAACTGATAGAAAAAATAGAGTATGACAATGAGTAAACTGTATAAACTTACCCGTCCGACTAGTATTGGTTCAGGTCCTGAAAACTCTTCCAACACGAACATTTGATTCCATACCCATCCTCTCTTGGATCTGTTTAACACTTTCTGTTCATCACCGATCCCATTAAGTTCCATGGTGGCCTCAGTGGAGAGTACATAGGATTCATTCCTGGGAGCCATGTACACATGAGGAAGAAGAGCAATCCATAATATGAAGAACGGAGTCCAAACATCCATAAACGTTTCCCCAAGTCTTTCTGGCATGATCACACAAGTGGTGGAGAATACGGGCAGCATGAAACAATTGCTCTGCTCACATCCAGATTGCAGGCATCCAATTCATCATACAGAGAGGAATATTTACTTGCAGCTGATCCGGGTGTTTATTGCTCAGTAGGCGCGAATAGTTCATATTCGAAGGACACGACGTGTCCGGAATATTGCTCATTGACGTTTCCCTTAAAATGAGGGAAGAAAAAAATATTGACATGAGCGAATAAAATTTGCAATGCAGAACATACCACAGCTAAACAGTATTTATAGACCGAATACCAACGCTGATGTATCGTACTGAGAGCCACTAAAATTCCATGAAATAATGGGAAAGTTGTGGTTTTTTGTTAGCTTCCAGAAAATAAATGAAGCAGAGATTAATTTTTTTATTTAACTCTTTGTATGTAGATCCCAGCAAATGAACCTGTAGTCCTAAGGAGCACAGCAGGCAAGGCAGTTTTTAGAACATTTCCCCGTTTGGAGGACCGGTCCTGTATTGTATTACACAAAATATTCATCGACTTGAGTGGGTGATGTGTAATGCTTAATTTCCCCTGTAGTGACGCTGCAGAACAATTCAATAGGGGTCCAGGTTAGGGACAATTTGTGATTGATTTCTAGGCAAGGGAACCTTGTAACAAGTAAAAGAGGACTTTTTTCATTTATTCCATTATGACACCTGAGGAAGGCTGTATGCCGCGAAACGAGTTGTGTCTTTTCTTAATAAAACGTCTTATATTTTTATGTATATTTTTTATTTAATTTCTAATTTTTAACTGGTTCAATTTACCCCACTTTCATCTTGCTTTTCTACCCCATTTACTCCCTCCATTAAGGAATTATGGGTTCACAGAGGGGGGTTCCTTTATTCAGGTTGTTCCTATCTTAGCTCGAGGGGAGAGCAGTTAGAGCGTCTCCCACTTTGGGGGAAAGGTTCTGTATTACATTGAAAGCTTGAATTGAATAGACAATGTGTAATGCCTAGTTTCTCCTGTGGTGGCGCTGCAGTGAAATTTAAAACTTACGCCCAAAAATAACACTGTGATCAGAAGACATTGCTAACAAGTAAAGTGAACCCACTTAAAAAAGCTATCCACCTTGCATCACTTCTGCCAAATTAAAGGGTTTGTCCACCTTTGGGAGCAATTTTTATTTTTTTTATTTAAATGCATATATTTTGGTCTAAAAATTATTTTTCCCATTGGGTATCATTAAAAATTTTGCACAATTTTCCCTCTACATTATATAATGCTGACTGCAGAATAAGTTCACAAAGAATCCTTCACTGAGCATGTTCTGCCAATCTGAAGAGAGAGTTGGTAATGCATTTATCTCTTTATCTGAGCTCTACTCATCTGATCTATGACTGCAGACCACATCAAAGTTGACACAGCAAAGAAACAAAGAGCCCGTAAAAATCAAACGGTCAACATCTCTATATATAAAAGTGAATATATGTATGTATTTGTGTATCACCAACCAATCACGAAGCATCTTTCATTTCACCAGAGCTGTTAAAAAGAAGCTGAGCTGTGATTGGTTGCTATGAGCAACAGTTTTCCTTGCAACCAATCACTAAGCATCTCTCATTTCACCAGAGCTGGCTAAAAGAAGCTGAACTGTGATTGGTTGCTATGAGCAAGTTTTCCCACTTGACAACACCTCAGCAAACACTGACATGGTGGGAGAAATATAGCATCCCTGGAAACATAAGCTCCCAGCCTTTGTCTGCCCCCCAGAAAGGAGCAGAGAGCACATGACAGAAATGAATCCCCCCCTCCCGTGCCTATATACCCATCACACATCCTCCATCTCATAGTCACATCTTCCCTCTTAAAGAGATCTCCTGTATGGAAGTTAGGGCAAATCCCTCAGCGCTCTGATTCTGACCCCAGGGTTCTATTAAAGGGATCATTGGTATGCAAGTCAGGGTAAATCCACTCAGTGCTCTGGTTCTGATTCCAGTCTCTCTTAAAGGGATCCCCGGTATGGAAGTGAGGGCAAATCCACTCTGCGCTTTGGTACTGACGCAAGGCCTCTCATAACGGGATCTCCAGTATGGAAGTTAGGGTAAATCCCTCAGTGCTCTGATTCTCACCCCAGGCTTCTATTAAAGGGATCATTGGTATGGAAGTCAGGGCAAATCCACTTGGCGCTCTGGTTCTGATGCCAGGACTCTCTTAAAGGGATCCCCGGTATGGAAGTTAGGACCGTTATACTCAGTGCTCTTGTTCTGACCCCAGGCTGACGGGATGATGTGGGATATTAGGAGTAGTAGTCCGGTGGCTCTGGCTGACGGGATGATGTGGGATATTAGGGACAGTAGTCCGGTGGCTCTGGCTGATGGGATGATGTGGGATATTAGGGGTAGTGGTCCGACGGCTGTGACGGGATGATGTGGGATATTAGGGGTAGTAGTCCGGTAACTCTGGCTGACGGGATGATGTGGGATATTAGGGGTAGTAGTCTGGTAGCTCTGGCTGACAGGATGATGTGGGCTATTATAGTGAATGTGAATATGCGGAGTGGGCGGGGAACTACACTCATCTTTATATATATAGATATAATCATAATTTGTTATAACTAACCGCAGTTAGTTACAATGCCTGGGCAGCGCCAGGCTCTTCAGCTAGTTTTTTAATAAAACCCAGTTTCAAAAATAATTTTTAGCCCAAAATACATGTATTTATTTATTGTAAAGAAAATAATAAAAAGGGTACAACCCCTGTAAATGTTCTTGCTAGGTAGAACATTCCAAGTCCATGTGTCCTATGTTCTGGAGACCTCTAATGGAGCAGTAGAACATTACAGACGTATTCCCAACATGATGTTATCATTCCATGATTAGGGAAGACTCCTGCTGAATGGTAGAAGCAAGTTCTTCCACAACGTATGGATAATAGGGTTCGAAAGACTTTTGATTAGTGGAAACTGTGGATATCATAGCCCCTCTGCCATTACTTTTAATGATGATGTCCAAGTATATGTCTCCATGCCCTCCTGAACATTCTTTTAGAGTCTTGAGTGCTGTCATTTTACAACTGGTGCCCACAATTTAGGAGATCCATTGTCTGCAAGGATATCTTTAAGCATTGCATATATTTATTTTTAGAGTCCCGGCATCCTGTGTGGGTGACAGAGATTTAGGATGACAGAGACGTGTCTCTATATCTGTGCGTATATATCTACTGGGAATTTCCTTGAATGATTGTGACATGAGGTAGAAAATTACTTAATCTGTTTTCTCTTCTAGCCCAAAACTCATTGGTTCATCCGTTTGCTTCACTGGTCAAAAACAAGTTTTAAAAGTTTCCGAGACAAAATTGAGAATTTAAAGAGACCTTCAACGTATCGCTTCTACACTGAGAGAAGAGGAAGATTTCACATTGAAAGGGACGCCATGGGTATGAGAGTGACTTCAGAGTAACTAAAGAAATAAGGTTAAAGAACTTTTTATATTGTGGTGTAGGGTTTACAATTCATTGGTCAAACTTAGAGACAGTGTGAACTGATTCCTAGGATGCGGTCTAGTGGCCGAGTCAGAATTTGGTGACTTCTGGATAGAAGCCCAGCAAACCTACTGGTACCTGATGGCATCCAGAGTCTGGAGCAATTAATGGGCAAGCAACATTAAAGACTAGAGAAAAGATGGGCCAATCTATTGGCATTCAATTACTTTTGGCAAGAAATTAGATTCACAATGACTCAAGAAGCCTCTAATTGCTGTGAAACGTTGTGTATGTGTGATTGAATTGCAGCAGCATTATAAGCACACTGATAAGGCAAGCAGCTTCCAGTTATACTGTATGTCCCCTCCCTGGTCCTGCCTTATAGACACAGTGACTCTTCAACCTCACAGATGCAGTGACTTTCCTGTCTCTTAGATGTGACTCTCCTGTCTCACAGACTCAGTGAATCGCCTGTCTCACAGTGATTTTCCTGTCTTGCAGATGCAGTGACTCGCTTGTCACACAGACGCAGTAACTTTCCTGCCTCAAAGATGCACTTTGTCTTTTGGCTCACAGACAAAATGACTCTCCTAACTCATAGATGCAGCAACTCTCCTGCCTCATAGAAGTGACTCTCCTGCCTTACAGATGCAGTGAATCTTTGGTTTCACAGAAACAGTGGCTCTCCAGACTCACAGATGCAGCTACTCTCCTGTTTCTCAGACACAGTGACCATCCTGCCTCACACAGTGACTCTCCTGCCTCACAGATGCAATGACTCTCCTGCCTCAGACACAATGACTCTCCTGCCTCACACAGTGACTCTCCTGCCTCAGACACAGTGACTCTCCTGCCTCTCAGACACAGTTACACTCCTGCCTCACAGAAAAAGTAACTCTTATGCCTCACAGACTTAGTGACTCTCCTGCCTCACACAGTGACTCTCCTACCTCACAGACACAGTGACTCTCCTGCCTCACAGGCACAGTAACTCTTCTGCCTCACAGACACAGTGACCATCCTGCCTCACAGACACAGTGACTCTCCTGCCTCAGACACAGTGACTCTCCTGCCTCACAGACACAGTGACTCTCCTGCCTCAGACACAGTGACTCTCCTACCTCACAGACACAGTGACTCTCCTGCCTCTCAGACACAGTTACACTCCTGCCTCACAGAAAAAGTAACTCTTATGCTTCACAGACTCAGTGACTCTCCTGCCTCACAGACATATTGTCTCTCCTGCCTCACAGATAAAATGACTCTCCTACCTCACAGATGCAGTGATTCTACTGCCTTACAAACATAGTGACTCTCCTGCCTCACAGACACAGTGACTCTCCTGCCTCACAGACACAGTGACTCTCCTGCCTCACAGACACAGTGACTCTCCTGCCTCACAGACACAGTGACTCTCCTGCCTCACGGGCACAGTGACTCTCCTGCCTCACAGACACAGTGACTCCTGCCTCACACACACAGTGACTCTCCTGCCTCGCAGACACAGTGCCTCTCCTGCCTCACAGGCACAGTGACTCTCCTTCCTCACAGACACAGTGACTCTCCTGCCTCACAGGCACAGTGACTCTCCTGCCTCACAGGCACAGTGACTCTCCTGCCTCACAGGCACAGTGACTCTCCTGCCTCGCAGACACAGTGACTATCCTGCCTCACAGACACAGCGACTCTCCTGCCTCGCAGACACAGTGCCTCTCCTGCCTCACAGACACAGTGACTCTCCTGCCTCACAGACACAGTGACTCTCCTGCCTCACAGACACAGTGACTCTCCTGCCTCACAGACACAGTGACTCTCCTGCCTCACAGACACAGTGACTCTCCTATCTCACAGACACAGTGACTCTCCTGCCTCACAGGCACAGTGACTCTCCTGCCTCGCAGACACAGTGACTATCCTGCCTCACAGACACAGCGACTCTCCTGCCTCGCAGACACAGTGCCTCTCCTGCCTCACAGACACAGTGACTCTCCTGCCTCACACACACAGTGACTCTCCTGCCTCACAGACACAGTGACTCTCCTGCCTCACAGACACAGTGACTCTCCTGCCTCACAGACACAGTGACTCTCCTATCTCACAGACACAGTGACTCTCCTGCCTCATAGGCACAGTGACTCTCCTGCCTCACAGACACAGGACTCTCCTGCCTCACAGACACAGTGACTCTCCTGCCTCGCAGACACAGTGATTCTCCTGCCTCATACACAGTTACTCTCCTGCCTCACACACACAGTTACACGACTATCTCTCTCTTCACATCAAATAAATCTACATTATTCTCTTTTCCTCAAATAAAAATCTTCTTCACTGCTCTATAGTCACACCCCATCTGCATAGTTTGTTTACTGTTTTATGGCTTTTTCTTCTGATCTCTATGGCTAAGCTGTGACATCATCTCATCTTTTAGATTTATCCTAAAAAAGATTAAAGGGGCAGTTCAGTTCAAAAAGCTCATTGTCATTTATTGTGTAATAATAGATAGGGTGTACAAGGTAAAACCTGTATTTCATGTCCACAATGGAGGTCAGCTACAAAGACTGTTCCTTGCACTGGATGATTTGACCCATCCTACATTACATAGACAACCCGGTGGTGCAATGTTTAACTGACCCAGTAGTGGCGCTGGGGTGTTCTGAAATTGAAATCTTAGATAAGATATATACATATATGCTATAATAATTGAAATGTGCACTTATTTTTCATTGGAGAAATCCACAAGTTCCAATATTTCTGCGTAGACAATCTGGGTTTGTGTCTTCGCAAGCCTACAATGCACCATATTCATATTAATATTGAAGACTAACTTTGAAGAATAAGCCAGGAAGCTTAGGTGTGGATAAGCCCCACTAGGTAGAATAAACTATGTTACTTAAGAATAGAATATATTCAAGTTGAATTACTCTTTGATATACAGAGAGGAACATGTTTGTATTGGTCTACCTGAGATGACGAAAGGAGCCCATAGCCAAACCAAAAATATTCAGATCTTAAGACCAATGAAGCATTAATTTGTCCAAAGTAAGTAACAGACCTGCAAGTTAAGCAGTTTTTTTGGGCTGAGCACAGACTCACACAAACAGTAGATGTAACCCTTGTTGTAGGAACAATTCATTTCAATTCATTTGGAAATATGTTTATCTTGATGACATAGAAATTTCCATTTGGTCACAATTTAATGGTCTTATTAGGAAAGTTTCTCAAGCTGAAACACAGTTCATTTCAACGTGTAGAAATAGATACATGAGACATTGAACATTTTCTTTAAGGGTGCCTTCGCGTTGTGATTTTTCCCACACTCGTTGGTCCAATCGGGGCTAGTGTCCAGACTCCTACGCAAAATGGGCTTTGGACATATTTGCCAATGGGACCATAGACTATAGTGATGCAGATAAAATCAACAAGTTCTCTGTCTTGCATAATTTTTGGGTGTATATGCCGAATCGAGGCGGACACCCAGTCGTAGTAGACTTTGCCTAGGTGTCTGTCTCCAGGAAGCTTATACGCCCAAAAATGATGCACGTTACAGGACACTATTTTATTCATAGGGCTATTTTATTCATATAAATAGCCCTATAACAGCTATAATTTTTGGGGGTATCTTTGAGAAGCACTTTACCAGACATTGTGGGTATTTTATGAAGCCACTGATGGCGCTCTCTGTGCAAAATCTGCTACAATCATACATAGAGCAATCTCTGGGTCAAATTTTAGCTTATAGCAGTGTTCCCCAACTCTGGTCCTCAAGAGCCACCAACAGGCCATTTTTTGAGGATTTCCTTAATATTGCCAGGTGATAATTACATTCTTGACGGGCAAAAATTTCATCACTTGGGCAATACTAAAGAAATCCTGAAAACATCACCCATTGGTGGCTCCTGAGGAACGGAGTTGGGAAACACTGGCTTATAGCAACCATGTTTCTCAAAAACAGATATTGAGACCACACTTGACATAAGAACCTCTCGCGATTCAGTCTTCACGGAGCTTAGTACCAAGAAAAACTGAAGGAGAGAACTTATTGGAAATTTCGTACACCATTGCAAAATCCAACCATAAACTTTTTTTTTCTGTCTACTTCAACAATTTCCCCTCTCTTCTCTGCAATAGAGCCGAACCGTAAAACACGGGATTATGAGCAATTTCCTCACTTCATTTAATCTTTTTACAAATCTACTCTGCATTAGTTAGAAAAAGGCAATTTTTTTGCATCGTCTTTTGTTCTTTCTGGAAACAGAGCGGTATCATATTCAACTGGAAAACAATCAATTCAACAAATGATTTTAATCATTATGTATATCAACAAATATGACTCACAATAGCTTGCTGCAAGTCCCCGAGCCCTAATGAAACAGGATAATCATTACGCGATACATGTAAACCTTGTGCAAAGGTTTCCTTTAATTATTGTGCTTTACGAGGTGGTGGAACGCATCTAGTCTCTTTCTTGTGGCATAAATACATGGATTTAATTAATAGGCAAAAAAAAAGCTTTTTGCCGAAAAATCTCAATGTTCGATTTACGTGCGTAAATTACGTTGCCGCGATGGTACATTGCTCGAAAGCAAAAGTGTAATTATCGAGTCACACAGGATATGTAGTCCTCACTTCACTAATGCTAATACTATTAGGCTTCAAGAAATATTCAAATGTTTATTATTTTTATTTTTTTATATCATCCTTATAAAATTAGGGGACAACTTAGGATAAGCCTGACCTTCTTCTCTTTACTAGCCTGAGCATAGTCCATCATGATTATGTAGACTTGGAAGATACCAATCAGCCCCATCCCTTGGACAATCCCATTATTTCTAAGGCTAAAATTCAGTTCTTTGGACTCAAATACATTTCACATTCCTACGAGATGACCATATGTGTATTTAGGGCCCCTTAAGATGCATTTCATTGCAAAAGATCAAGTATAAACAAAGCAAAATATTATATTTATGTCTCTTTCTTGCTACAACGGGAGATACAAAAAATGGTTTTCAAGTCGTCCCGTGTATAGTTTGCACCTGAAGAACTTACTCGGACACAATACTATCCTGAATCTGCTGTATGTTTTTAGTATTATAATAAACGGTGTTTGATTATTTCTCTAAACAACTGTTCCCAATGATTAAGCCCAAAGAATAATGGTAAAACCATACAGAATCACATAGAAGGACATTATCTTAGGTAAGAGTATTGATAAAATGTCACTGTCCAAAAATTATCCATTCTTCTGCCATAGCCTGTAGTTTATGACTGTAATGCACAGTCTATCTGGAACTCATCTAAGGGCATTCACAATAATATAGCCTTCAGGATCACTTATCATTTGTGTCACAATTCAACCCAAAATACTTTCTAATTTAGAAAAAGAAAGTGCTCCAAAGAGTAACGTTAGTCAAAGCCAAAGAGAATAGGTTGGACTTGACCCAAGTTCTTATGAACGTGATGCTACACTTCCATTGTAAGGTCATGTTAAGATCTTCTTGATACAATTTTCCACAGCTTAATTTTTAAATGAATCTTATTTTTCAAAAAAAGTATCAAATATAGCATCCTAAGTGAAATCTACTGAGCTAGTGGAGTCTATAATGAGCATTTAATGACTCTTTAAGCCTCAAATGGTAGGGGTCCACCATCTACAGCATTTAGAAGAATAGTCATAAATCTGATGATGGAATTATAGGTTCTATACAGAGGTTGGTTCATTAATCAGAGAACACAATTTATAGGCTGACCAGTGTATAGGAAGTATTAAAAAATAAACCTTATGATGTTTTTAAGGAGACTTTAAAATATCATCCTAATTGAAGAAAAAGTAAATAAAGAAATATAAAATTGTAAAAGTTGACTTGTGTCAACATTTCAGAATCATTCATCAAATTATACATGAGGCACAAGGTTTACTATCTAATTTTTCATTTTCTGGTGAATGTACTCTACAGAAAACACATCGTTGTCCAGAAACCATGCCTAATAAATATTAATAGACTCTTAGCTTTCGAGAACGAGAAGACCAACCTCAATGGGGTTTATTATTACCAAATGCTTCAAAGGTTCAATGATTAGTTATCTACGTCCATCTTTGTAGACAGTAACAGATAGAACAAGCCAACTGTTACTCTGAAAAATATTGAATCTCTTATTTATCATTGAAAGCCCTTATGGCACGTTAAACTTAGTCCATGTTGGACTTCGCTACAATTTGGAAGACCTGCTGAAAGGCACAGCACTGTCTCACAACCACCATCAATTGCACACTGCTTAAATTTACCATTTTATCTTGAGCCTCTATCTATTGGTCAGACCACAGTATTTCGACCTCTGGTCCATCCAAGCCCAACCATAATAATGAACTCTTAAGTGGGTGAAGACCTATCTGACAGTTGAATTAGGGATTTAGCATTATAGATAGTTTTCAATTTATTGCTTTTCTTCAGCACAGGAAATGTATTTGTTCTAGATAAGCATTTAATCTGTATTGTCATCCATGATTTATATATAATATTTTCTCCCGGAATACAGAAAAACTAAAAGTAATGTCATCCACTATAACCAGGCTTAAAAGTTCAATCACATCAGCAGTGTAGTAAATATAATGAACAGATTTTTACATTTTTCACCACGCCGCTTAATAATAGTCTTTGTCATACGCAAAGCCAGCTGTTACAAAAATTGAACATACACATTCAAAGTCGTAGCCCCCTGCCTGTCTTTACAAACTTCAGATCGGAGGCTCTTTGTCAGAATAGTACTCAGAAACCCATTGAGCTTACTATTTTCTGTAGGCATTTAATTCCAAAAGAATTATACTTCAGCCTCTCTCTCTACAGGGTTTTATTTTTTTTTTCCAAAACTTTGAAAAAGTTCGGATGAAGATATAATTATGGCATTACAAGGTGTAGGGACAAAAAAGGAGCCATGCAGTTGTTTTTTTTTGAGATGTGGGGCTTACCGTCTGGACATTGGCTTACACGTGAATTTTAATACCATTTTTTTTCGTGTTCGGAATATATTACATCTCTGGGACTCAACGAAAGCCATTATTAGGTATAATAAGACCAAAGACTGTATTAAACGTCTTTAGAACCAGGAATAAACATAGTTTATGAACTTCATGAACTAACTTTATTTATTTATTTTCCTTTATTATTTCAAGCCATTGTATGTTTTTCTGTTCTTAAATTTTTCGATTATTTTTCATTTCTATCCATATGATTTTATTTATATTATTAATCATTTTTGGGACTGGGGTGATAAATGAGTATAGTTTATAACAACCCTAATTAAAATGATACATCATTAATAGAAAAAATACTTTTTAAGACTTTCAAGCTTCAAAAATAACACGAGGGGGAACATATGGTTCAAGCTGGAAAAATAAGTTTTTTTATGTATAGTAAGTGTCCAGAAAAAAACCTACTCTACAAGACCAAGAAGCTTCTACAAGACCAGGAAGCTTCTCTGAGACCAAGAAGCTTCTACAAGACCAAGAAGCTTCTAAAAGATCAAGAAGCTTCTGGAGACCAAGAAGCTTCTAAAGACCAAGAAACTTCAACAAGACCAAGAAGCTTCTACTTGACCAAGAAGCTTCTACAAGACAAAGAAGCTTCTGAAGACCAAGAAACTTCTAAAGACCAAGAAGCTTCTTCGAGGCCAAGAAGCTTCTACAAGACCAAGAACCTTCTGAAGACCAAGAAGTATCTAAAGATCAAGAAGCTTCTTTGAGGCCAAGAAGCTTCTACAAGACCAAGAAGCTTCTGAAGACCAAGAAGTATCTAAAGACCAAGAAGCTTCTTCAAGACCAAGAAGCTTCAAACTTCCTCCATTTTCATCCAGGAAGCTTCTTCTGTGCTTTCATTAAAACATATATGTTTAAACTTCTTTGTAAGTAGGAATGAACACAGTTTATGAACTTCATCAACTTTGTTTATTTATTTATTTTCCTTTATTACTTCTTGCCACTGTTTCTTTTTCAGTTCTTACATTTTTCGATTATTTTTTCATTTCTATCCTTATGATATTAATTACATAATTAATCATTTTTTGGGAGAGGGAATGAATGGGCACATTTAACAATCACCCTAATTAAAATGATACAACATAAATATATAAAAAAAATTACATTTTGACATTTGAGATTCAAAAATAGTTAAATAGTTCACGAGGATGACCATCAGGGTCAACGTTCAAGCTGGAGAAATAAGTTTGCGTCCAGAAAAAGGCCCTAATCTACAAGACCAAGATGCATCAAGCCTCCACCAATTACATCCAGGAACTTTCTTGTGTTTTCATTAAAACGTACAAAAACTTCTTTGGAGTCCTTAAAGGTACTTATTTCTTTGCAGAACAGCGGCGGAGAATCGATAATTACGTAGCAGATGACAGACAGTAAATGCTTTTCATTTTTTTTTTTTCCGCAGGCATGACTCAAAGCAAGTTCTCTGTGCTGCCACTCGAATCATACTTTGAAAATTGAAGGTAATGGAAAGTAAAGCCTGTATTTCTTTATTTATTTATTCTTATCAACACCGGCAAATGCCGGTTATGTAATTTACAGCATTACAAAGAGAATGCATTGGATTGATCGCCTTCAAACCTGACCTATAATACCGGTGTGTGCATCCCTGTGTGTCTGCTTTCTACT
Organism: Dendrobates tinctorius; assembly: GCF_039654945.1. NCBI lineage: Eukaryota > Metazoa > Chordata > Amphibia > Anura > Dendrobatidae > Dendrobates > Dendrobates tinctorius. Next base: position 13,810,606 of record NW_027361677.1, read on the forward strand.
ATGTTTACACTCATTAATCCTTATTGAATCCCTACTGCTAACATATGACAGCCCAGATTAGGTTTTGCTCGGACCTTGGCCAAAAGTGGATTCAAGGCAAAAAAAAAGCCATACACCATGATAGGTACCTGATGTGTCCCCTTGCTGCCTGAAATTGTATTTCATCTACTGTAAAAAAATAAAAAATCTCGGCACAGTGAAATCATTCAGCGCACGTGGGATCATAAAATATTTACACTTTTAAAAGCAAATCAGCAGTTCTTTCTTATTCGCCCAGTCCTTCATCTCCATCCTGCTCGTTTTGAACATGTATTTGAAACGCAGCAGCACCTCCAAAATTAATATTGATTTGAAAAGTCTACGTATGAAGAAGTCCCACAAAGGTCCCATATTTGATATTCACTACGTGTGGTATCAAGTCAAAATTAATTAAGGAGATAGACTTCCCTTAGTGTCATTAGATTACACATCTTCGAAGTGTGATCTACATTTTTCTTCCAGAATGTGATTTTGAAAGTTTTTTTTTTCTTGGGATTCTAAAATCAAAACCAAAAAGTTAATTGTTTTGTATAAGATTGGATTATTGGAAATGACTCGTTATTGGCTTTCGAGAACGGTTGACTCGTTACTGCCTTTCGAGAACGGTTGACTCGTTACTGCCTTTCGAGAACGGTTGACTCGTTACTGCCTTTCGAGAACGGTTGACTCGTTACTGGCTTTTGCGAACGGATTACGCAGGACATTGGAAATGTTCTACAAACCGATTGGCCCCTAATAAAATTCCACCCATTGTTCAAAGTCAACTTTGATTCATTTCCTCGTCCATGAAGATCAACTTGTGCATGAGGATATCGATTTCCTTGACAATAATATGTCTGTAACTCCTGCTAAAGACTGCACACAGACACATTACAGAAGCATCTCTCAGCATCGCCCAGCCCCATAAGCTTTACACTAAAATGAATTTGCAATGATTACTTTATTTTTTTATGCCCCATCCATAATCATTCTAGATCCATAAACGCAATTAAAAAAAAAAGACCTGTTGAAGCTGAAGCACCGAGAACCCATTCATGTGTTATGCTGACATTTTATTTGGCTCTTATGGTACCGTGTTGTATTATTAATGTTTTGGCTGTTGCCCTTTTTTGACTGGGTTCCCATAATTAAATCATGGGTTCGGAGACAGTTAGTGCATTCGTGTCTACGTGTGCTGCCGCAGGAGCTCGCGTGTAACCCCTTAGCCACCACTATGTTCTGATACAACAAAGGGTGTGGATAAACCTTCACCCTCCGATCTCCTACATACCTTCACAGGTACAACCAGAAGACAGATGGTTCTGATTTATGGCACCATTTTCCAAAATGTGAGACACTGTACAGCAAGAACACCTCCAAGAGATGAAGATCTTGAGGCAAGCAAGAACACCTCCAGGAGATGGAGATCTTGAGGAAAACAAGAACACCTCCAAAAGACGGAGATCTCAAAGCAAGCAAGAAGACCTCCAAGGGATGGAGATCTTAAGGCAAACAAGAACATCTCCAAGGGACGGAGATCTCGAGGCAAGCAAGAACACCTCCAAGAGACAGAGATCTCGAGGCATTTAAGAGGAACGTCTAGCCAACAAAACGCTCTACAATTTAATTATGCTGCTAACCTGCTGGTGGATTCTAGGAGTAAGTTTCGAATTGGTGTCTAAAGGGTGGTACTAAAATAAAGAACTCTTTAAAAATCCGATAGGATAATCTAAATCTTCTCATTCTCTTTTCTCATCCCCAGGTGTCATTCGGTAGGTGTAAATCTTATATGTCTCTTGCTGCAACTAGTCTCCCACCCAAGTCGTTGTCCTCAACCATGCTCCAAAAAATATGATATTCTCAACCCCTGCTTTTCCAATGCACATGAATTTACATAAGAGGATGGTGAATCATATTTATTCTCATCACGGCAAGTGCAAAGGATTTACAGGGCAAGCACACCTTACGGGTGTGTGGTCAAGAAATGCGAAGACTGATGGACTCTTTCACGGAGACGATAGAGGGACACCTTCTGCTAGAAGAAGCCCAACTAACTCAACTGCAAGCAGGGAATGATGTGTTCATCACCACTTGCTGCAGGGAGGTAGACTATTCCCAGGCAGTGGCCATTTATCAAGAAGAACTCTCTCGGTGTAAGGGAGGGGGGGGATGGTGCAAGACCCCTGCAAAGTAGCCACCGTGGTGGCATTAAGAAACGGAAAAAGGTGGCTACTTACTGTGCCAGTCATCAGGCATCTTCATCTGCAAGCTCCAAGATTAGGATGTGGTACCAAGCCGGATGGATTCACCCCCCTCCTGGTGGAGGAGCAGCCCCCTTACTTACTGGGGGCTCCTGTGCCTTTTCATGCTGATGGAGAGACTTACACTCTCAAAGCTCAGTGTGTCCTGATGGAAGAAGGATGCCAGTTTCCTCTTACAGCTCGCTCTCTTTTCTCTTTTTTTTCTTCTCTACACATCAGCAGTGTATCTCCAGACAGACAGAGAGCGAGAGTGAAAGCGAGAGAGTGGGGGAAAAAAAAAAGAAAGAGAGAGAGAGAAAGAAGGAGAGGCAGGGATATTCCTGGTAAATCCTTGAATTTTATCAGTGAGCTGTTCCAATGTGCCTGGCTGCAGAGCAAAAAACAGTGGAGGGTTGTGAGAAAGTGATCTCAGAGAGCCTCCCCTGACAGCTCTTATTGGGCTGCGAGTCTTGGAGGCTGGTCTGCTGCTTGGAAATTCATGGAGGCATTTTTTATTTATTTATTATTATTTATTATTATTATTATTATCATTTCAAGTGAAGCGTCCAACTGTTCTTCATTGTTGATTCCATCACTGTAACCCTTTCGCTGCCAATCCTATGCACTCCCGCATTTCCAAGTTGCATCTCTCTCTCTTCTTCTTTCTGTCCATCATGAATATGATATTTGCATGTTTAAAAAAAAAAAAACGCTGCTGGCCCTTTAAGTTAACACATATGCAACCGGAATGATGTTTTTTTTTTTTTTTATTTCTGGAGGGGTCTGAACAATCTTCCCCAAAAAAACAAGATTTTAATAGCCCTGGTTTGCAGAGCAGACTTGGTTGTGTAGTGTTGGACTGCAGGTAAAGCTTCTGCATTCATGGCACCCTCCAATTGTAATCATTTTGCATAGGGGTTGCAGTGTCAAAGTAGTTACAAGACAAATCCGGCTCTGCTACATGGAGTATATAATATCAAAATGGTCTAATGACAAACTCAGCACTGCGACATGAAACAAATTTGATACTGTATAGTCAATGACACATCTAGCTCTGCTACATTGACTGCAGAGTATCAACATAGATTAATGACAAACCCAGCTCTGCAACATTGACTATTTAATATTAAAATAGTTTCATGACCTATTGGCTCTGCTACATTGACTGTGGGTATCAAAATAGGTTAATGACAAACTCAGCTCTGCTACATGAACTATAAAGTGTCAAAATAATCATATGACAAATCTGGCTCTGCTACATTGACCATACAGTATCAAAATAGCTTAATGACAAACCTAGCTCTGTTACATTGACTATATAAAATCAAAATAGTTTCATGACCAATCCAGCTCTGCTACATTGACTGTCAGTATCAAAATAGTTTCATGACCAATTCAGCTCTATACATTAAACTATTTTGATACTGTATAGTCAGTGATATATCCAGCTCTTCTACATTCGACATTGACTACATAGTATCAAAATAGGTTAATCACAAACCCAGCTGTACTACATTGACTATATACTAGAAAAAGTTTCATGACCAATCCAGCTCTGCTACATTGACTGTACAGTATCAAAATAGGCTAATGACAAACTCAGCCCTGCTACATGGACTATACAGTATCAAAATAATTACATGACAATTCTAGCTCTGCTACATTGGCTATACAGTATCAAAATAGTCTCATGACCAATTCGGCCTGCTACATTGACTATACTGTATTAAAATAGCTTAATGGCAAACCCAACTATTCTACATTACAATACCTACACAATACCAAAATAGGTTAATGACAATTACAGCTCTGCTACATTCACTATTCAACATCAAAATTGTTACATGACAAATCCAGCTTTGCTACATTGACTGTACAGTATCAAAATAGGCTAATGACAAACTCAGCTCTGCTACATGGACTATTCTGAATTTCCCCATGGTGGGACGATTAAAGGATTATCTTATACAGTATCAAAATAGATTAATGACAAACCCAGCTCCATGTTGTCAGGCTACTTGGACAATGCAATGTTGATAATGTTTACCGCTCGGCTGCTGCAGAACCTCTTTGAGATATCAGAATTGACGTCTCACATCACAGTCTATTTGTTAACAGGAACTGTAAGGTGATTAACAGCTCTGGATCTCCCAAGAGGTTCTGCAGCAGCCACCGGTTTTACAGAGCCCTCGTTGAATGAATTGACCTCCTGCAAAGAGTGCAATCATCAAAAACCCATCAACCTGGGGGGCAACTGAACCCACCGAACCTCAGTCAATCTGTCATGGCTGGCGGAAATCAGGACTCTACAAGCAGAAAGCAAAAGCCAGACGACCCCCCCCCCCCAAACTGTGTGTCAGGAGCTCTCAGGCAGAGGGGGAGGGGATGTAGTCAGTCTCTGGCACAGAAGGAGTTAAAGGCATAAGTCAATGCTTGTCACCAGGGAGCGGAGACTCTAGATATTAATAGCATTATCAATCCATCCAAGTATAAATCTATCGACCTCCCTATAGAACACAAAGCCAAATTCCCACTGCGATTAACTGTTAACCCTTTAATGGACTAAGTCAGAGCAGCAGGGGGTTGATACGTGATCAAGATCAAGCCTTCCTTCATAACCATCCCTCCCCTGTCTGCCATGAGACTTATACTGTCACCTTGTATTTTGCTGCTTCGACCATTCAATAATGGTCCTAAATCCCTAAACCTAATATATTACACATTTTATATTATTTTTCTGTATATTTTGTACTATTTTATTATTATTATTATTATTATTACTATTAAATGTATTATTTATTATTATTTTAGGATATTATTTTATTATTAATATTGTGTTGTGATTTGTGTGGAAATTATTATTATTACTACTATGTTGCCATTATTATTATTATTATTATTATTATTATTATTATAAATATAATTATTGTTTTTAGTATTTATTATACAAATATTTGTATTATTTTATTATTCATTATTATTGAGTAGCTATTATTATTATTATTATTATTATTATTATTATTATTATTAATGTGGCTAATTAGTATAACCACATATTAATTTATTAAAAATAATAATAATCTATATTGTTGTATTTTTATTTTTTATTATTGATATTTATTATTATTACTACTACTATTATATTATTATTCTTTCTGTTGCAATGTTTATCTAGTTTGTGTAAATATTTACCTTTTCTACATTCCACTGTCATCTACGTCTATGATCCTCCTTGCCTGCCATCTTTTGCAGATCATCTCTTATTTAACCCTCTCTAAACCCCAAACTTCATAATAACGGCGGCGAAACATTTCCAACGCAACGACGATTTCGTAGGATGAACCGTACACCTGACACCTGTTTATTCCAATGCATTTATCTACGTCCCGCTAAAATTAGATATGAAAAGCCAGGATAGTTATCCGGTTACTCGAAGAAGCTCTGCTGCAAAAACAAATAATGGCCAAAATATGGTTAATCTATTGATTTTATGCCTCCTCTCTTCTCTAGGTATTAACAGACACAGGGGAAATATCCTGTTGAGCTCTGAAACATGAGAAAGAGAGCAGCCAATGTAGGAATCTGACACATGACTGAATATGTTATCCACTTAAATGACCTTAGTCGGATTGTGCCAGCAGTGAGCGGCCCCCCGGTAGCCACTAGGGGGCGCTACGAGACACGTACTCTCTTCGTAGCGGCAGATACAATGCCATCTGTCTCAATGCAGAAGTACAGTGTTCTGGTGACTGCTAGTTCTCGCAAACATGCCAAAGACGGTGGTAAGGGAACATGAAACGCTAAAAATAAGGCATCAATAAGTCATATGCTGCATATGGACGGCATTAATCATCTCACACAGAGGATGAACTTGTCCAGAGCGTGCATCTGCTACCATTAAAGAAATCTTGCTTGTGTAAAGTGGCATCCTTGTGATACAGAGGAGATCTCTGTATAGCTGTAATGGTGATAATACATTCATGAATACATTATGGATTGGCAGATACGCCACTTGCATAAGTGATGTGTTCTTGCTCTGCTACTTTTAGACACGGGGGGGGGAAATCATCATTATTGGTTGATTTTGCTACTTATTCTGTTCCGTCATGTATTATTCCATTCAGCAATTTATGAGTTAATTCGGTATTCACCTTCCAGTTTATTTTGGAACCAGGGAGAACAGGATGAACATAGCAGGGTGTCTCCGTGCATAGTAATGTGGCTGGAGGTTTAAGAAAAAAATTCAACATTAACTATTGTTTGTCCCTATAAACTTTGTTTCATTAGTTCAACCCCTGCCTTAATAAGCGAAACCAAGATGACAAGCTGATTGCCCCTGGTTTGGCTCCTGAAACCCTTAGCAATTAGCTGTTAGCTCCGGGGAAAGATTTGCAGGCCACTCCAGATGCAGAGGTGTAATGATCATGGTTGCAGAGGGTACGACCACAATAAGGCTTGCACTATTTCAGCTGGATGTCCCTCCGAGAGCACACATTCAGTTGAAATGTATTGCGGTGCAGAGACCAACCGGGTTACTGCACTGCAATACACTCTGTCAGCCAATCAAGGGCTGGCAGCCAACATAGGCTTGCAAATCAGTGGCCGATCATGGCAGTGACGTCATGCAATGCCCAATGATGAAGTCTTCTGCACTGGCCATGGAACAGGGTGTTGCACGTCATGGGAGCGGGGAAAGTGAGTAGAAGCATGTTTGTATTATATTTAATGGAGAAGAGAAACAATGTTACTGTAAGAAGCCCAGGATGGCTGCATTATACCAGGATGAGGGACATAAATTACTGGAACGGGCCCAGGATGGGGCTTATTGCACAAGGATAGGGGACATATATTACTAGAAGGGGCCCAAAATGATGGGCATTACATCAGGGCATGGCACAATTATAACTCTAAGGGGCCCAGGATTGGGTGGGGGTTCTCACCCTTAGAGGTACTGTACAGTAGCATGAAGCGATGTCTACAACCAACAGAAGTTGCTCAGGAAGTGCAGCCCATCTAGGATGGCACATCAGTGCGAGCTGTGGCAAGAAAGGTAGCTGTGCCTCTTAGCACAGTGTCCAGAGCATGGGGCAGATACCAGGAGACAGGTGAGTATGCCAGAAGACATGGAGGGGCCGAAAGAAGAAAGCAACTCATCAGCAAGAATGCTACCTACTCCTTTATGCAAGGAGAAACAGGAGGAGCAGTGCCAAAGCCCTGTTAAATGACATCCAGCAGGCCACTAACACCAATGTGTCTGCTCAAACTGTCAGAAACAGAACTCATGAGGGTGGTCTAAGGGCCTGACATCCACAGATGGGTGTTGTGCTTACTGTCCAACACCATGCAGGGTGATTGGCATTTGCCAGAGAACACCAAGATTGGCAGATTCAACTTCGGAGCCCTGTGCTCTTCTCAGATGAGAGCAGGCTCACATTGAGCACATGTGACAGATGTGACAGTCTGGAGATGCTGTGGAGAATGTTCTGATGCCTGCAACATCCTCCAGCATGACCATTTTAGCAGTGGGTCAGTAATGGTGTGGGGAGATATTTCTTTGGAGGGCAGCACAGTCCTCCATGTGGTAGCCAGATGTACCCTGACTGCCATTAGGTACCAGGATGAGATCCTCAAACCCATTGTGAGACCATATGCAGGTGAAGGGGACCCTATGTTCCTTCTGATGCATGACAGTGCTGGGCCTCATGTGGCTGAAGTGTGTCCATAGTTCCTGCGTGATGAAGGCATTGATGCTATGGACTGGCCTGCCCATTCCCCAGACCTGAATCCAATCACACACATCTGGGACATCATGTCTCGTTGCATCCACTAATGCCACTGTTGTGAATTCCCTTGATCGGAATTCTGAGCTGGAGCTCCCTCTGGTGGTTACTGGGAGTAGTGGAGCTGGCCAGTTTGATGGAAGTTTGCCACCTGACAACGATGATTGGGAATCTGAGCTTACTGGCTGGGAGCATATAAGTGAGCAGCCTTCCCTTAGTGGTTGCTGGTGATTTTCTCCTGGTGCATTTTGAGTTCTTCTGTCTCCTGCCTGATCTGCATAGTTCAGTTAAGTGATTCTTTTGCTAATCCTTTGCATCTAATCTGGTTGTGCCTTTTTCTGCTTTCTGCTTTGTTGCGAGGGTTCAGCGAGCTCCCTGCTGGGGGCAGCACTGAGCTCCGCTCCATGTGTTGCAGTTTGTGTCGGTTGTTCAGTCCCCTTTTGTACTGGTATCTTTTGCTTTGCTTCCAGTCAGTGATCCCAAAAGAGATTAGCAAAAGAATCACTTAACTGAACTGAACTTAACTGAACTGTGCAGATCAGGCAGGAGACAGAAGAACTCAAAATGCACCAGGAGAAAATCACCAGCAACCACTAAGGGAAGCCTGCTCACTTATATGCTCCCAGCCAGTAAGCCCAGATTCCCAATCATCATTGTCAGGTGGCAAACTTCCATCAAACTGGCCGCTCCACTACCCTCAGTAACCACCAGAGGGAGCTCTGGCTCAGAAGTCCAATCAAGGGAGTTCACAACAGCCACATTACACCACAAACTGTCGATGAGTTGACTGCTTCTTTAGTCCAGGTGTGGGAGGAAATCCCTCAGGAGAACATCTGCCTCCTCATCAGGAGCATGCCCAGGCATAGTATGGAGGTCATACAAGCACATGGAGGCCACACACACCACTGAGCATCATTTCCTTGCCTTGAGGCACTTCCACTGAAGTTGTATTAGCCTGTAATCTGATTTTCCACTTTGCTTTTGAGTATCATTTCAATTCCAGACCTCCATGGGATATTCATTTTGATTTACATTGATCATTTTTATGTCTTGTTGTTCTTAACGCATTCCACTATGTAATGAATAAAAATTTGCAACTGGAATATTTCACTTAGTGTTATCTAGGATGTGGCATTTTAGTGTTCTCTTAATTTTTTTGAACAGCGTACACTAAACTAAGGTATTGGTCGATATTTTAGCTAAAGCATGTAAGCCTACAACCCACGTCAAGGGTCCTCGTACTTGTGAGCTCCTACACTAAAATAAATAACGGCTCATAAAAGGACATAAATTCAAAAAAGATGTCTCATGCACAACACAAGCTTTGCTTCAAGGACCAGAGAAAAAGTAAGAAAGATTTTCATTTGAAAACAGTATTATTTAGTCATCACTTATTAATTTTTTCTTAGAATGGGAATGAAAAGGTTAAGCCCCTTCCGCAGCTCCTAGACTGAATGGTACATGAGCCCGAATATTACTTTTCCTCTAGACCATTCTTTGTGCAGCACGGGAGTAATCTGTGCATAATGCGCCTAATGCTTGCAGGTATTCATATACCTAACAAGGAAAGTGCTTCACATAAGCACTTAGAAATTCTCGCGCTTGCACTTTATTAGTGCAGCTGTTCAAGCCCATATTAAAGGAGCAAGCATATGATTTCATGACAATAGGGCTATGGATCAATTATTTTCTGGAAATAATCTCAAGAATGAAGGTTGAAAAGTTCTCAGAAGCAATTAAATATAATATAACAAGTCTAGGCACCTGTGACAGTGGACCGATAATCACAGTCATCCACGATATCACTGCTTCCTATGACATGGGTAATACTCAGGTGTGCTGCAAACGACATCCACAATCTCACGCAGTTGAGCGCCATGTCTGAAGGTCTGTACAAGAGCTTGGAAAATTCCCAAAATCACATCCACCATCTGGCAACTGTAGAACTGATAACAGAATGGAAGAATGGAGACCAGTAGAGATGGCTGGCTAGATAGATAGATAGATAGATAGATAGATAGATAGATAGATAGATAGATAGATAGATAGATAGATAGAGGCTCTGCATGAGCCAAAACGTCGCCTGCCATGTGGGTCTGAAATAAAAAACACATTTTTTCTATTTTTCTTAAAAAGGAATGCTGCCTTCATTTTTTAATATATAGATTATAGCTAATGTGATATTGCTGAGGAGTCCTGTGCACACGTGACAATACGATTGTGATGTTCCATTTTTTGTACCTTAGATAGATAGATAATAGCTAGCTAGATAGATAGATAGTTAGATAGATAGATAATAGGTATATAGATAGATAGATAGATAGATACAACAAAGTGTTAATCCGCACAGCGGGGAAGCCCTTTCATTGCACAAGTAATTGTGTGAGCTGGTACTGCAAACATGCGTACCGCGGGAAGTGCTCCATGAACCGGGGTGCCACTCCAAAGGAATTAGCCACAATGAATACAAAAAGAAAAAAACGGATGGCACTCACCGGTTAAAAACTTCTTTATTCCAATACTTTAAAACATCAGCATAGGGAGGATGGGAGCAGGAGTGGAAAGGACGACAGCCGTTTCGCGCTGCAGTAGCGCTTCTACTGGTCACACAGGTGAGTGGGTCTAACCTCACCTCTTAACAGAGGGAGGTAGCCAAACCCCACCCCAGGTGCTTAAACACATGTGCAGCTATCCACGACAATTAAAATGCATTTGAAAAACAAATGAAAACAATACACAAATACTATAAAACCGGCTTATTACAAGAAAATAGACATGTCTAACCTTTCATTCAAACCAGCGGATTCTTGCGCTCGAGTGCGCATAATCGATATGGCCTCTCTTTTTAATAGAAGCTTATGCAGATCTCCTCCTTGTGGGGGAAGAGACACCCTTTCTAGGCCAGCAAAAGAAAGCACCTCTGGGTTTCCTCCATGGAACTCCCTAACATGGAACACCCTTACCTGAACCAATCGAGTTGTAATGCTCTCTAAACCTCACGTACAGGGGGCGAATGGTCTTGCCGATATAAAAAGACTTACAACGACATATAGCCACATAAACCACATGGGTCGTTTTACACGTGATGAAATCTTTAACAACATGGGACGCTCCTCCAATACAAAGTGATTGACTTACATCATGGTAATTACAGAAAGGACACTGTCCACACTTGAAATTACCACGCGGAACACCTTTACTTAACCAATTGCTTTGTTGCTTCACCATCCATTTTTTCACTATGATATCACCCAGAGTATTGCTACGTCTATTAGAAATAATGGGACCCCTTGCTGCCACCTCCACAATATCCTTGTCGCGCTCTAGAATGTGCAATTCCTGAGAATAGCGGACCGTATAAAACCATCCATAGGGCGAAATTTAAACAAAAAACAAATCTCTTGTCATGTTTGTAGACAGAACCACGATTATGGTCTCCTACCTGATTGACCCAATTATTAGCCTCATTCAAAAGTACATTAGGATAACCCCTACAGCGGAACCGGTCACACACCTCTTCCGCCTGCTGAGTGTAGCTCTCCTGAGCATTATTAAGCCTCTTCAATCTTAATAATTGACTATTAGGGGAGAGAGTGTTTTACGTGATCCGGATGAAAACTGTCAAAATGTAGGACAGAGTTCGTGGCAGATGGTTTTCGAAACACTTTGGTACAAATCGCACCATCTACAATATTAATTTGTACGTCTAAGAAATCCAGATCAAGAACTCCATATCTCGATGTGAACGACATATTCATTCGGTTAGACTCATTGAGATACTGGACAAAATCATCAAATGATTCACGAGGTCCGTCCCATATCATGAAAATGTCGTCCACATAGCGTACATAAAGTCTGATGTGTCTCAAATAATTATTTCTAACATTGTACACATAATCCTCCTCCAACAAAGCCAAAAAAAGGTTCGCAAAAGTACAAGCTACCGGAGTTCCCATCGTGGTCCCAGTACATTGTAAAAACCAGGAATCCACAAATTTGAACGCATTGTGTATTAATATGAACTCCATGCCCTGACATACAAAATTGACAAAGCGATCACTTCTTTTTAGTGACCCCAAAATTTTCCTCAAAACTGCTACACCCAAATCCTGGGGGATCCTTGTGTACAGACTTTCTACGTCGATAGAAACCAAAGAAAAGCCTGCTTGCCAAGTAATACCTCTGAGGACCCCAAGAAACTCATCAGTATCCTTAATGTAGGGGGGAATGTCATGCAACAAAGGGCGCAACAACCAATCCATATACTGTGACAATGTCTCTGTAGGAGACCATAATCGTGGTTCTGTCTACAAACGTGACAAGAGATTTGTTTTTTGCTTTAAATTTGGCCCTGTGGATGGTATTATACGGTCCGCTATTCGCAGGAATTGGCACATTCTAGAGCGCGACAAGGATATTGTGGAGGTGGCAGCAAGGGGTCCCATTATTTCTAATAGACGCAGCACTACTCTGGGTGATATAATAGTGAAAAAACGGATGGTGAAGCAACAAAGCAATTGGTTAAGTAAAGGTGTTCCGCATGGTAATTTTAAGTGTGGACATTGTGTGTTCCACGTTTGATTAAACATGTTAGGGAATTCCATGGAGGAAACCCAGAGGTGCTTTCTTTTGCTGGCCTAGAAAGGGTGTCTCTTCCAGCACAAGGAGGAGATCTGCATAAGCGTCTATTAAAAAGAGAGGCCATATGGATTAGGCTGGTTTCACATTAGCGCTTTTGTGCGCAGCGCATCGTGCGCACCCGTGCGCATGCGCACTGTGCACCTATGTTTAACATGACGTGTGCATGGTCTTGCGCACACTTGCGTTTTCGTGCGCATGCGTTTTTTTGTCTTTCGCGCCAGACGCAACATGTTGCATTTTTTGGTCTGCCCTGTCTCGTCAAAAAAACGCATGCGCACGCTTGCACACGGAATGCGCAAAAACAACACATTGAAGTCTATGGGAACGCATGCATGCGCATGGTCTTGCACACGCTTGCATTTTTTTGCGCATGCGTTTTTGAGGTAAACAAGTCTAGAATGTTCTCTAGACAATGGAAAAAATGTCACACCTAAAAACGCATGTGCATAAAAAACGCAAACGCATGCAAAAACGCATGTAAAACGCAAGCAACGCTGTGCTTTTTTTGACACATCAGCGTGCTCATGACGCTAAAAAAACGCGCGTTTGTTTTGCGTTTTTCTTTGCGTCTTTTATGCGCCCGATGCGCTGCGCAAAAAAACGCTAATGTGAAACTAGCCTTATGCGCACTCGAGCGCAAAAATCCGCTGGTTTGAATGAAAGATTGGACATGTCTATTTTTTGTAATAAGCCGGTTTTATAGTATTAGTGTATTGTTTTCATTTGTTTTTCAAATGCATTTTAATTGTCATGGATGCTGCACATGTGTTTAAGCACCGGGGGTGGGGTTTAGCTACCTCCCTCTGTTAAGAGGTGAGGTTAGTCCCACTCACCTGTGTGACCAGTAGAAGCGCTACTGCAGCACGAAACGGCTGTCGTCCTTTCCACTCCTGCTCCCATCCTCCCTATGCCAATGTTTTAAAGTATTGGAATAAAGATGTTTTTAACTGGTGAGTGCCATCCATTTTTTTCTTTTTGTATAGATAGATAGATAGATAACATATAGAAGATAGGCACATTTAAAATGCAATGAAACAGCACCAGATTTCTGAATTTTAGGTGGCTCTCATAGACTGTATATTATAATATTGCATGTATCCTGCACTCATACACTAATGAATGTGCATCGATTACTATCTGCTTATCTTGTGTAAATCATGCCTAAACAAGAGTAATGCCGAGTGGTCCCAAGGAACAGGGTGACGATAATTAAGCTTCAATTGCCGTCATCAAACCATCATTATATTTTATATTGAGTTCTATTTACAAAACAAGAACCAATATACAGCTAATAGTCCAGTCATGCGACAGTACCGTACAACAGAGATGCTGATACTGGTACCATGATGGCAAATCTGGAACATGCATAGGGCTGTAGCAAATTTATACTTGTGCTAGTTCTATCTCTATATAGGGAAGGTGACCTGATGGATGGACGGACTTGTCAGTATAGAGAAGGAAAGGTTTGCACAGGTCAGATAGTTGTCAGTTACTACAGTGGGGAAACAGCTAGGAAAGAGTAGTGGACGTGCAGTACCTGGGTTGACCATTAGAGGGCAGGGAGGAGAGTGAGCAAAGAACTTGACATCAGCTTAGGGCTTAGGAAACCGTTGGTCATGAGGGCGGAGTCACAGGGAACCAGGAAAGGTATAAATACTGAGGGAGGGTTCCAGAAAGTTCCAGTCCCCAGGGGGAGCTCAGGTGACAGGAGGACTACGACAGTTCGTGCACTCTGAGGAGAACTAGACCAGGGGGACTGAGGAGAGAGAACGTCAGGGGGGTGGTCCTGACAGGAAGAACCGCAGAAGAGACGAGACACCGGGTGTGGGACACCGTATTTGACACGACGCCTGACCAGTAAAATTGCTGTTGGTTTACGGGCCTAAGGCGGTCATAGTGATGGACTTGTCAGGAGCGTCAAACAGTGAAGAAGGGATGGTACGTGCATGTACGTCCCTAATGTAAAAGTACGGTGTGTATAACGGGCCCTGGAAACGGTGGGTCGTGAAGTGAAGAGAAGTGCGGTGTACTGTGGAGGCCGTCAAGTGGGCGGCAAGAGAGAATAAAACTTGGACCTGTTGCACCCAGAATTTGTCTCCATCTTGTCTCTGTTTCGTCTCTGCGCGGTAAGAGAGGGACCACCCCCAGCTCGGCCCACCGACCCTACATCTACATCCAGAGATGAGTAGTGCGAGACGACTGGCTTTGCATAAAAAAACAAGATTTCTCAACACTCTGCTAGGAGTTATTTATGCTATATGTGTCCATAAGTGGCCATCTAGTGGTTGTAATAGGGTATTGCCATAATGTATCTCATTAGTCTGGTGAGTAGAGTTCATAATAAAGCTTTCATCCCCCTTTTGGCACTGCATGTGATCTGTTCACTTTGGGGAAATCTGTGATCTTGGATCACCAGTTTGAAAGGCCTTTTGGGTGGTTAAACCCCATTATCCATAACCAGAGATCTCCACCACTGGATGTCTGGCACAATGTCTAAGCGAAGGGTACTTTATACAACATCTGAAGTTACAGAATTCTCTTAGTAGCGCTGATGGGTTTAGCTAGAGATGATTGGATCGGGCAAAACTCGAACTTCCCGTTTCTTTAGTTTTTTCTCGGGAAGTTCGAGTTGCTGATAAGTTGTTCTCTGCAAATTTAATGTCCTTTCTTATGTTCTGGGGTCTATAGAGCACACAATGAACAAAAGAGGCCAAAAAAAACCCCCTTATACCCACTAATGAAGAGGGGAATGTGATTGGATCACGTCTTATCCGAACATGCGCGGGTGTTATCGGAGTATCTTGGGTGTGCTCGTATATTATGTTCGAGTCCCTGCAGTTGCATGATTTGCGGCATGTTAAGCTTGGATTCATGCCGGGATTGCCTGTTTGTTAGGGAATCCCCACATGTGTTGAGGCTGTCTAACAGCCGCTAATCATGCAACCACAGGGATTCGAACATAATATATGAGCACGCACAAGATACTCTGATAACACCCGCGCATGCTTGGATAAGACATTATCTGAGCACGTTTGCCCATCACTAATGCCCATCTCACCGCTCGCCTCTCCGGCCCCTCTACTCCTCACCATCACCCATTTGGTACTCGCTGTGTCACCTGATCCCAACTAGAGTTGAACGAATTTGTTCAGATTCGGTTGCTGAATCTGGATTTGCCATATTCATGCCATATTGGAACCCTATTCGTGCCGAATGTATGTTTTATGATCGGTTCCGAACATATTCGACAACTTCTATTCCCATTGACTCTAATGACGTTCGGCTGTGTTCAACGAATATTGCAAAAACAATATTCGCTGCCGATCGTATTTGGAACCGAATCCAAACAAATTTGCTCAACTCTAGTCCCAACCACTATAGCTAAAATCCCCTGGTGTCTCACACAGAGCTGGGACTTCCGGCTCTGATGAGGTCCAGGAAGGTCCAGCACAAGCACTTGAAAGATTACAACTTCATGAGGCATATACAGTATGCGCTGTACCCTGTGCACACAGGCACAGAACCAATCAGGGGCGGGAATCAGAAGATGTGGAGGAGCGGAGGGGTCAGAGAAGTGAAAGGTAATGAGTACAAATATTTATTTTATTTTTATTTAACTCTTTTTGATGGCCCTTCAAAACTTAGAAAAATTGTGGCCAGCAGCTGCGCGCTTTGCTGAATCCGCAAAGCATCAAATTACTAAAATTCTGCCTTTTGTCAAATGTAAAATTCAAGCATAATTCAATTCCACTCCAATTTATTCCTACATACACTCAACTTTTAGATTTTACTTCAAAGCTGGAGTTCCAGCAGTTCTCACAAGATTGTGTTACCACGTTTTCTTTGACCCATAAGCGTGATGCTATGTATATATGTCATCTTACTGCTATGTAATTACGCTGCCCCAATATGCAATGTCATGGCTGGTTTTCGATGCATGAAACATAAGCATAGAGTGAAGCACAGGAGGGTCTGGACCATAATTAGCGACTAATGCGCTTGTGCCATGTTGACCCTGGTAGATGCACATTTCTTTATCACTCGGGTCCTGGCAGTGTGAGAAATGTAGAACATCTCTTCTCAGCCTTTTAGCTAAGATCAAGTGTAGTATCTTTCGAAAAGGTGGCCTGCTCCTAGCACCCTAATACATTGATACACAATACACACTGGGTTGGTGCACTTGCTTGTACGCCAGGTGGCTCATAGTCATCTGGTAGAAACAATGCCCTCACAGGATTGAAGTCACTAGGCTGGGTAAGTGTGAGGGCTTATGGTGCAATGTGCCCCAGGATTGGTCGCCCTGGTGGGAGGCTAAGCTTACTTGGAGTTAGATCCCAGGTAAGTCTTGGACTCTGTAGCACGCCACACCTAGCCTTTCATACTTTTTTAATCAGCCCCCCTATTCCTGGCCTTTGGGCCAGGATGGGGAAATTTTATAAACCTCGGTCGAACGTTCGGTCAGCTTAGGGCTGAGAAATCAACATGAAACAGGGCTCCCAGCTCCACTTGGGTGAAAGTCTGGTTGGATACTGGGAGCAAGAAAATGGATCTTCCCCAGTCTCGGCTAGGGAGAGCATTGAAGATCCCTGACCCTCGTGGTGGCCTTCTGGCTCGAAGGGACAGGGATGGTTTATTGGGGACCCTCTTCTCCGGGAAGGGTTGAATGGTTTTTGAATGGTATAAGTTGAAGAGAGCAGGTCAGATATGACCTTGGACAGATTTGACATCATTTGAAGTGACATCTTTAAAGTGATACATGAGAAATATACCAGATTGATAAACCATGGTATATTCTCCTTCATGCTGCCATGTCCTGATCCATCTGCTTTCATCCACAGGTATGTCTGCTGAACCCGCATCTTAATTCAGAATACTCACTGAACCCCTGAACCCTCATGCATTGTTCACCCTCTGTTTTTACTTGGTATGTCTGCTGAACCAGCATCTTAATTCAGAATACTCACTGAACCCCTGAACCCTCATGCATTGTTCACCCTGTTTTTACTTGGTATGTCTGCTGAACCCGCATCTTAATTAATACTCACTGAACCCCTGAACCCTCATGCATTTTTCACCCTCTGTTTTTACTTCTGATGTCTGTACTCTGATTTTTCCCCTGACTTTAATTCCTTGTATCATACTTCAAACTTACTGTATGCATATTGATATACCCATGCTCCTCACACCTAGTCTTATCCGTCCATCCTGTCCTACCTCTTTCTTCAACTTTGATGCTAGTCAGTCAAATGTCCCATTAACTGCAATCTGTTAATTGCCCCCTGCTGTGAACCGTCCTCCAGCCCCCTTCTCCTCCTCCCTCCCTCACTCACCTGGCTTCATTTCATGGACATTTGAATGGTATTGTCATGGTCACGTGTGTCAGGACGCAGATGATGCCGCAAGGCGAACCCATAACACACGTGACCCTGGATACACCGCCTCCAGTGGGGCGCATTTAAATAATAAAAACGTGCAGGTGGATACGCCGCCTCCACCTGGCGAATTTAGGTATTACACGTTATACATACAATATCTGGAAACACCGCCTCCAGTAAGGCGCATTTAAATAATAAAGGGGGGAACCTGGGTAACTTTAACAATGGTGGGCCCTGCAATAGGGAAAAGGGAATTGGAGACCTCCTGAGCTCCCCTGGGCCAGTGTCCCTGCACTCCTAACGTTCCCTATGCCGGTTTCGCACCGGGCGCCGCACGCGTACCTCAACGCCCTAGCTCGCCCTGACCCTAAACCCTCACTAGGGAACAGGTCGGTGCGGAAACTAATCTCACCACTGCACTAACAACACACATGAGGAAAGAGACAATACAGGGGAAACACCACTTAGCTTTGCTCTGTTGCGTGCGCTCCCAGCAACAGAGCCCTCCACCTGAGTGCATCTTCTCCTCCACCCGGATCCATCACCATAACAGGATCCTTCACCCCAGTGCAGCCTTGGAGCAGAGTCCAAAACCAGTTGCAGCTGCTTAGAACCAGAGTCCCAAGGATGAGTTCAGGTGCTGACACGAAGTCGAGCATGCTTGAGTCCAGCTCAGCGGCCAAGTCCCACATGGTGAGTGCCACTCTCCATAGTCGCCACTCCACCAGCCCATGCAGACACTTCCCGCTGACACCATCACTGCGACTCCACCACGCCATGCCAGCCCTTCGTCCAGACACCATAGCTGACACTCTTCCCCCCTGGCTAAGCTGCGCAGGACTCCTCACCAGCTCCATCCTTCATCCAGGCTCTCCAAACTCAGAGTGAACACAAACTCACAATATCACAGGCAGTGATTGCACACCTCTAGCACACCTTTATAGGGTGTAACACCTGATACATGATTAAGTGCACAAAACCTAAAGTGCAATATCAAAACCACCACCGGGGACAGTCAAGACACCTTGGAACTTTCCAAAGTAAAAAAAGTTCACCCAGTGATTTAAAACTGTCAGATCACTTCAGATCATGACAGTACCCCCTCCTTAATGAGGGGCCTCTGGACCCTCAAGACCACCCCTCATTAGGGAAACCCTTACAGCGGGGACGCCCAGACCCTGAGTTCACCCCACCATTACCTGACACTTCAGGTTTATGACAAACGCACCGCTGGTATTGGCAATACATGTTCATTTTGGAGGCACCACTCATCTCCACAGCGCCGACCTGGGGAACGAGATTATGTATGTGTATGTATGCTAAGAGCTGATCAGACTCCACAACACATTTCCAAGATGTTTTTTGGTGGGACCCATACATGCTCGTTCACACACAGGTCCGGACCTGAACGTTTATTGCACACCTACATTAGTCATTTCTTGGTGAACTCACTCTGGACTTGACAACAGAGGCGTCCCCCTGTGTCACCACACTCACACCCCCACTATTCACCAAGGGACACCACCATCCAACCCTTTCACCATGAGGACTGCGCCTCCTAGGGTTGGTTAATGGCGAGGGTAGAGATTTGTCCCTACTCCCCCGCAGCACACCTAGTCTGCTCACCACAGGGATGTACCCCTTAACCTCGGGGAATACCAGGCAGCTCCGTGGGGCACCATTCCTCCCACCTGCCTGGGTACCTCCCCGTGCGAGAGCAAGTCCCGCTCCTCAGCAGCGACTCCAGGGGCTTTTGCCAGACCGCAGCCGCCATTTTTTTTTTTCTCTGGTTATCTGAGCAGAGGCCCCAGACCGTGATAACTGCTGCTGCAGCGGCTCTAAACACCTTGCCGCTCCCCACTCACATCAGTGAGGCCCGGCAGCAATTACTCAGCGGTCTCCACATGGCCAAAGCTCACCAGAAAAAAAAACTGTAGGGCCTGTGATATTGTCATGGTCACGTGTGTCAGGACACAGATGATGCCGCAAGGCGAACCCATAACACACGTGACCCTGGATACACCGCCTCCAGTGGGGCGCATTTAAATAATAAAAACGTGCAGGTGGATACGCCGCCTCCACCTGGTGAATTTAGGTATTACACGTTATACATACAATATCTGGAAACACCGCCTCCAGTAAGGCGCATTTAAATAATAAAGGGGGGAACCTGGGTAACTTTAACAATGGTGGGCCCTGCAATAGGGAAAAGGGAATTGGAGACCTCCTGAGCTCCCCTGAGCCAGTGTCCCTGCACTCCTAACATTCCCTATGCCGGTTTCGCACCGGGCGCCGCACGCGTACCTCAACGCCCTAGCTCGCCCTGACCCTAAACCCTCACTAGGGAACAGGTCGGTGCGGAAACTAATCCCACCACTGCAATAACAACACACATGAGGAAAGAGACAATACAGGGGAAACACCACTTAGCTTTGCTCTGTTGCGTGCGCTCCCAGCAACAGAGCCCTCCACCTGAGTGCATCTTCTCCTCCACCCGGATCCATCACCATAACAGGATCCTTCACCCCAGTGAAGCCTTGGAGCAGAGTCCAAAACCAGTTGCAGCTGCTTAGAACCAGAGTCCCAAGGATGAGTTCAGCTGCTGACACGAAGTCGAGCATGCTTGAGTCCAGCTCAGCGGCCAAGTCCCACATGGTGAGTGCCACTCTCCATAGTCGCCACTCCACCAGCCCATGCAGACACTTCCCGCTGACACCATCACTGCGACTCCACCACGCCATGCCAGCCCTTCGTCCAGACACCATAGCTGACACTCTTCCCCCCTGGCTAAGCTGCGCAGGACTCCTCACCAGCTCCATCCTTCATCCAGGCTCTCCAAACTCAGAGTGAACACAAACTCACAATATCACAGGCAGTGATTGCACACCTCTAGCACACCTTTATAGGGTGTAACACCTGATACATGATTAAGTGCACAAAACCTAAAGTGCAATATCAAAACCACCACCGGGGATAGTCAAGACACCTTGGAACTTTCCAAAGTAAAAAAAGTTCACCCAGTGATTTAAAACTGTCAGATCACTTCAGATCATGACAGGTATAAGTTGAAGAATGCAGGTCAGATATGACCTTGGTCAGATATGACATCATTTGAAGTGACATCTTTAAAGTGATACATGAGAAATATACCAGAAATAATCCAGAAATCGGTCAGATGGTAAGACTAACCACTGCTTTCTTACTTTACTTGTTTTTTTTTTAACCCTGCTCTTTAACCATGCTCACATTTGCCATTACCGTTTTTGCTCCACTAATCTTCATTCTCCTGCGCTATCCCCCAACCCCTGCATCCTTGAACCAAAAAACAATCTCTCCCTCTCTCTTACCCCCCACCTCGCTTCATCTGCAGACATACTCCTTAACCTCAGACCTCTCCTACTAAAATACAACACAATACAATCACTCTCCTTCACCCACTTGCTTTCCCTTTCTCTGCTTCTCCTCACTGCTGGTGACATATCCCCCAATCCTGGCCCCCCTGCCTCATACATCCCACTAATCCTCACCCCTATCTTTCTCACACTAAGAGAAACTACTGCAATCCCTCAAACTTAAAACCTGTGCCACTGACCCCCTCCCTCCCACACCCTCTTTCTGGAGCACTTTGGAATGCTCGCTCCATCTGCAACAAGCTCCACATGATCCACAACCTCTTTACCTCCCACAACCTTTCCTTCCTGGCCCTCACTGAGATCTGGCTGACACCTCCTGACACAGCCTCCCCGGCCGCACTGAGTTATGGCGGCCTCCACTTTACCCACACTCCTCGCCCTGGCAACAGACAAGGTGGAGGAGTGGGTTTCCTGCTTTCTAAACACTGCTTCTTCAACCCTATCCAACCCCCACCCTCCATTATCCTCCCTTCTTTCGAGGTTCACTCTGTCCGTATTTACTCTCCCTCTAATCTCCAAATGGCTGTCATATACCGACCACTGGGCTCAGCCACTGCCTTCATCGACCAATTCTCCACCTGGCTCCAGCACTTTCTCTCTTCTGATATTCCCACCATCATCGTGGGGGACTTCAACATCCCCATTGACACCCACCAGCCAGCAGCCTCCAAACTCCTGTCACTTACCTCATCCTTTGGACTTACACAGTGGTCCTCCACAGCCACCCACGCAGATGGACATACATTAGACCTCATCTTCACCCACCTCTGTTCCCTATCTAATCTCACAACCTCTCCCTTCCCTCTATCTGACCACTGTCTACTCACCTTCTCTTCCTTGTCCTTCTCACCTGCCCCCCATGTCCAGCCACTAGCACATCCTCGCAAAAACCTCGCACACCTAGACATCCACAGACTGAGAATCTCTTCTACCTCTTTCCTCCATATCTTCACTCCACAACACGGACAGTGCCACCGCTTTCTACAACCCCACCCTCACATCAGCCATACTCAGTTGCTCCTCTCATGCATGGCAAAGTGCAACAAACCAATAGGCAACCCTGGCACAACAACTTCAGCAAAAAACTGCGACAAGCATCGAGGGTCGCGGAGCGGCGTTGGAAGAAAACACGCTTGCCAGACGACTTCACTGCTTTAAAACAAGCTACACTTGCCTTTAAATCAGCCCTCACCTCTGCTAAACAGACCTATTTCACAAACCTTGCATCTTCATTATCCCACAACCCAAAACAACTGTTCAGCACATTCAACTCTCTCCTCTGCCCACCACTGCCACCTCCAACTCCACTCATCTCTGCTGAGGACTTTGCCACCTACTTCAAAAACAAGATCGACCAAACAAGGCAAACCTTTACAGTTCCACCACCCCAACCACTCCACATACCAGACCTCTGCCCTTGCCTAATAACCTCCCTCTCCAACATCACTGAAGGAGAGCTTAATCATCTCCTTTCCAAATCATGCCTCACCACCTGTGCACTTGACCCTATCCCTTCCCATCTGCTCCCCAACCTCACTAACATGATCATTCCAGCCCTAACCCATCTCTTCAACCTATCCCTAACTTCTGGTACCATCCCCTCTGCCTTCAAACATGCCACCATAACACCCATCCTTAAAAAATTAAACCTTGACCCATCTTCTATGCCCAGCTATCGCCCCATATCACTGCTCCCATTTGCTTCCAAACTCCTCGAACAGCATGTCCATGCTCAACTTTCCTCCCACCTCTCATCTAACTCCCTCCTTGACATCCTGTAATCTGGCTTCCGACCCCACCACTCCACTGAAACTGCCCTGACCAAAATTACTAATGACTTACTCACAGCGAAAGCTAACAGACAGTTCTCCATCCTCCTCCTTCTTGACCTGTCCTCTGCCTTTAACACAGTTGACCACTGCCTACTGCTACAGATTCTTTCTTCCCATGGCATAAAAGACCTTGCCCTGTCCTGGATTTCCTCATACCTTTCTGACCGCACATTCAGTGTTTCCCACTCCCACACTACCTCCTCATCCCGCCCCCTCTCTGTTGAAGTCCCCCAATGCTCTGCCCTGGGGCCCCTACGTTTTCCATCTATACTCTTGACCTATGACAACTCAAAGTCCCATGGCTTCCAGTACCACCTGTATGCAGATGACACTCAGATCTACCTCTCTGGCCCAGATGTCACCTCTCTGCCATATCCTCCTTTTTCACCTCTCGCTTCCTAAAACTTAACGTAGACAAAACTGAACTCACTATCTTTCCTCCATCTCACGTATCTTCCCTACCCGATCTATCTATTATGGTAAATGGCATCACACTCTCTCCCTCACCTGAAATCCGCTGCCTCGGAGTAACTCTAGACTCTGCCCTGTCCTTCAAACCACACGTCCAAACTCTTGCCACATCCTGTCATCTCCAACTCAAAAATATTTCTAGAATCCGTCCCTTCCTCAGTCCTCAATCTACTAAAACTCTTGTACATGTCCTCAACATCTCCCGCCTTGACTACTGCAAAACTCTCCTCTGTGGCCTCCCTGCTAACTCTCTTGCACCACTCCAGTCTGTCCTCAATTCTGCTGCCCAACTAATCCACCTCTCTCTTTGCTACTCCCCTGTCTCTCCCCTCTGCAAATCTCTCCATTGGCTCCCAATTCCCCAACGAATCCAGTTCAAACTACTAACACTGACCTACAAAGCCATCCACAACCTTTCCCCTCCCTATATCTCTGAACTAATCTCCCAAAATCTTCCATCACGTAATCTTCGATCCTCCCAAGACCTCCTACTGTCCTCCACACTTATTCGTTCCTCACACAACCGCCTCCAAGATTTCTCCCGAATATCCCCTATCTTCTGGAATGCCATGCCTCAACATGTCCGATTGTCCACTACCCTCGGATCCTTCAAACGGAACCTGAAAACCCATCTTTTCAGGAAAGCTTACAGCCTGCAATAACCATTCTGCCGCCTCACCACCACCTGAGCTTCCACCTCATCACCACCAGAGCTGCTGCACCGCCGACCTTCTTTCTCTTCCCCACTATCCCGTAGAATGTAAGTCCGCAAGGACAGGGTCCTCTCCCCTCTGTACCAGTCTGTCTTTGTAAATTTGTTTACTATTAACGATATCTATAACTATATTTGTAACGATATCTATAACTTTGTATGTAACCCCCTTCTCATGTACAGCACCATGGAATTAATGGTGCTATGTAAATAAATAATAATAAAAAAGGGTCCACATTAATCCTCGCCTTGTGCGCTATTTTGGTGTGACTTTGGTCACATTTTTCAGCGCCTTGGATGTTGCTTCAATCAAAAAATGCTTCTCTTCAGCATTATAAGCCATAAAGGCCGTGCCATTGAAAATAAAATTAAAATCCCCCAAAAAACCTATAAATGGTGTTTTTTTAATCAAAAATGGGTAAAATTGCAACTTTGCAATCTACCTATTGTGTACTGTATCACTCATTGTCTTGGTAACTGGCACCCATTACAGTCTAACAGCAGTGCCCGGTTTCCTTTGGAAAGAGCACAGTCCTTACAAGCCCGCTGTTATACAGTTTGTAAGCGCTGCTCTGAAGCTGGATCTGGGCATCTCCTCCAATACTGTGTAAGTGTTACGGCGGCGGAACATGCTTAAAAAAATATAAATAAAACGTGTTCGCTGCCCGGGTCCACCGCGCGGCAGATGTAATAACCGCTGCTAAATAGGCAGAGCACAGGTATCGGAAATGTGCACAGGGAAGGACTGCACCTGGTGCACAAAAGCAAACTCTGTTAGAATTCACAGAGCTGCACACATGAACACAAATACAAAAAACGCTGAGTCTGTATTACTGCACAGATGATCAGCGGGACACGTGCGGTAGCCAGAGATCGGAGTAGTTAAAGATGTCACTACCACCGAATGGACTTACCGTGACTGGATGTGTGCACGGCGTCGCCACTGCGGACGCCAAAAACGACTGCAAGCGCAAATTAGCAGGGGCAATGAAAGACACTGGCTGCTGTAACAAGTGGAGCTTGAGCGCGCTGGCGCTAGCGCGGACACTGGCTGTATCCCAATCACTCGCACAATCGTATTATCAGAGGGAAGGGGTTTCTTAATAAGTCATTCACCAGTCCAAGCATCCATCACCAAACACACAGCAGCAAGTATGGAAAATACTAGCGCATGGCAGAACAGCCATGCGCACTTTTTATAGAGTACGGGACCTGCCGGAAATCTCCAGAGCCCCGAGCATAACCAATGAAATCAGGAGCAGGACCTGAGCACCTGACTCCTGAACTCCAATGAGAGCTCGTCCCATGAGCATGCTCAGAAGCAGGGAAAAAGGACTTAGCCTCTGGAGACAAATGTGAGAATCTGGGTTGCTGCATAAGCATAGAATGACCCAGATTCCTATCAGTAAGGATGCGACAGGACTGTCATATACCTCATCCTAAAGACAACTATTGCAAAAGGTGTGTTGTGAAATGAGATTTTATTGTATTTTAATTAGTGGCATAAAATGTAGAATTACATAGAAAATTATGGGCACTACTTTATGCGGTTCTTGCAATGTTGTGTAAACAATGTACAATGTGGGTAAAGTGAATTGCATAGGGAAAGTATAGAGTTAGATTTAGAACATAAGGTTTAGAGGTTGGGTAAGGAAAGAAGGTATGCAGTGGTGGGAATTTTACTAGTAGAATATAGTGTGCAGGTTAGGATACAGTTAATATGTTTGGGACCAACCCAGCATGGGAGGGGACAAGGTCATACAAAAAGGGAAAGTATTTCCTGATTGAACCAGATAAGTGTTAGACAGAGTGAGAACAATGGGAAGTTCAAGGACAGTAGGCTGAAGGCACGAGAAGTACCTATTGTTCTGACAGTAGGAGATCCTGTAGAACTCCAAGTGTACACTCGTGCAACTACTGGAGCATCAGGCTCAAGTCAGTGGCTATGGAGAGCACTGATAACAGCCATGCACTTGAACTGAGCCAAAGCTGCATCCCAACCAATGAAGTGTCCAACTAGAGGATGTGGCCTACTGTCCGGGGAATGTATAACTCATACATACCCTCCATTCCACGCTCTGAAACCAGAGAAACCCCGCAGTGCACAGTACATGAGCTGGGGGACTCATAAGTCTGCAATCATAGAGTGACTGCAGATTTATCAGTTTTGACCGGACAATCCCTTTAAGAGACAGCACGACAATAACCCTTTAAACATTTAATTTCCCTACCAGCACATCCACAGGAAAATTATTGCTCAACTCATGCATGTGTAAAGTGTTCAGGATGGTAGTCATGGGCAAGGGGCTGTTGTGTTCCCAAATTCTGGCACCCTACAAATAAACAGGGTCCCAATTCCCATGTGTTGTGTGTGGTGCAGATCACTCACGTTTTGGTCGCAGGCCTCAGCTGTCCCCAGGCTCCTGTATATAGAAACATCTGCACACAAATCAGGGGACATTCGCTTCATAACAAATAGTTCAACTTTACTTAGTATCTTGAGTTCTCTTAATGATACAGCACAGTGCATTTCACCATTCTCTGCCTTCGCTTAATGGCTCCCTCGGCCACCGAGATGCTTCACAGTTTCCATGAGTCCCATCCCATCTCCCTCATGCGTTTCCCCATCCGGCTTCCACTCATTGTAAGGGAGTAAGGCACACTTCCATATGCCTAGTTCGGGCCGCAGGCCACGGATGTTACAGGAATGTCTGCTGAAGATCGTTGCTGACTTTCTCATACTGTGAAACCCTCCATATTTCTCGGGCCCTCCAGCCCTCTGGCCTTGAACTCTTTTTTTATTCTTACTAACACTGAATTTTCACGCTAACTAATCTAATCAGGATGGGTTTCTCCTTTTCTTCCTGACTTGGTCAGGCTGGTTGGGCTGGTCCCAACTATATTAACTGTATGCTAATCTGTAAACCCATTTCTTACATCTTATATGTCCACAACTGAATCTTTCCTATTTCTAATCTAAATTCTGAGCCTTATCCTATACACGTTCCCTATATGCTATACATGAATTGCATTATACATTAAAGGGTTTGTCCACTACTAGGTCAACCCCTTCTTGATCGAAATGTTTGGCCCCGATAACAAGCCAGAGACAATGAAGTTTGCGCTTATTGGGCACCAGGGTCACATGTCACAACACCACACGAGAGCCTCGGGGAGAGTGAGTGTCAACACCGCGGGTATGGCGCCAGTACGGGAGGTGAGTATAAGCTTAATTATGTTATTGGGGCCAGGTGAGGGGTATTAGAAGTTGTGCAACTTTATTAAACAAGTACATTAATGCCTATAGAACTCTATGCAGTTTGACATATTGAAACAATCACAAAAATGCAATAAAATCACACACTTTGTAAAAATCCTGTTTTAAGAGGGAGAGACATATGACAGTCAGCATAAGTCCTGGAAAGTGAGTGAAATTTTTAGCATTTGCATTTCAATTTTGCTAATCTAGATGTTAGTAACGGCGGAACGCACTAAATAAAATAAATAATAAAGTGCGTTCGCCGCTCGGGGTCCACCGTGCAGAAGGTGTTATAACTGCTGCTGAGTAATGGCAGACATGCTATATGGCGTATAATGCGCACTGGGTTAAACATCACCCAGGTGTGCAGAGCAATCACTGTTTAATCACAGAGATGCCAGTAGGAGTAAACACAAAAAGGCTGAGCCTGTTAGCGTCACAGGTCTCAGAAATATGCACACACGGTATCAGGTCACAGATGCAGGACCAAAGGCAGAAGGAACTGCGTCTGTCTAGACCTACCATGTGTGCGGCGTCGCTACTGCGGCTGCCAAAGAGAGCTGCAACTGCAGCGCGGCATAGGACACTGCCGCAAGACGATAGTGCCATGTGGAGTAGCACAATCAGATGCTAGTGTAGAGGCGCGGTGTGCACAGTGGCCTAAGGCTTGCCACTGACTGGCGCTGACTGCTGAACTAATTCCCTATCCACATGCATAAAATCAGAGGGAAGGGGTTTCAAATGAGTCAGTCACCAGAATCATACATCCGTCACCATTCACACATCTAGCAAGTAATGTCTATACTAGCGCATAGCCGTGCGCTGCCGGGACCTTCCAGATCTCTGAGATGGACCAATTAGATCAGGGGAAGGACCTGTGCACGTGACTCCCGAGCTCCAATGGGTGATCGTCTCATGAGCATGCTCAGTGGAGCGGCAGCGGGACTTAGCCTCAGGAGTGACTTGCTGCAAAGCAGTATGTGAGGCTCTGGACTCCTGCTGTGTAGCTACAGGAATCCAACGCCTAACACTAGAAGGGTCCAACCGGAGGATCCCCATTTAATAGCTGAGAATAATCTAATATTTAAAATAGGATTTCTAAAGCATGCACCCCTTCAATAGAAGGACCGTAAAACACCCTTCTCACAATGAAGCATTGCAAAAAGCTCTATACTAGGAAAGTAAATATTTGACTTTTTTATTTATTTATTTTTATTTAGTCCATGTCTTGCTCACCCTAGGCTCCCCTTCACAATTTTTTTTTCCTATACAACAGCATTTTTTTTTTTTTTACCTCTGAGCAATGAATACAAAATGTATATGTATCCAGAAATCCTGGTAATCTGATCAGCCAGCAAATGTTTGATATGACACAAATAAACTGACCTAAGCAAAAATAATACCTGGAACCTAATTATGTCAGTCGTAACGAATGGGAAAACGAAATGTGGGTCTACATTAACATTTCTCTTATTTTACCTCCTAATTTCTGAAGGGTTGCGATTCTCTTTATTGTATAATGCTCTGATAATGTCATCATCCTGCAGAGATATTTGAAGGATTTTCCAAAGGCGATTATAAAATCCATATATTACGTATTGTGTGTCTTGTTTGACCATGTAAATAAATACTGAGTGAATTATTTATCATTTTGTAATGCGGTGTATGTATATTATTTGGCATTATGAAGTGTATTATGTGCATACTATTCCTTAGACATTTAAAATGTACATAACAATGGTCTTTTGTATATCAGTAGGAAATTGGTGGAGCGCCCGATAACTTATTTTACGGCCAAAAAATGTAACGTATGACGTAACTTTACTGTTGACTTCTTCATAGAACGATCTAAAAATCTCTTATACAGCAGTAGCATTAAAATAAAGGGCACAATAATCTAATAAACTTTATCAAAGCACCCCTAAAAGTATATGGGTCCGCAATACGTTTTCTACCCCAGCATGTTCTGCCGAAACACCTTGTAGGAAAAAGTTCTCCACCTTGTCGCACATCTGGTCTCCTATTCTTTTTGGCAGCACCCAGGATATGCCGCCTTTTTTCTTTTTTTTTCAGTCTCTTCACTTTAAGAAAAAGGGTTTTGTTTCCCAACTTGCATATCGATGTGTTTCTTCCAAACAGCAACTCAAGAGGCCAGGGGTGGTATTGCAAGTAAAATGTATCAACGATTGCATTGTGAGATATGATCCATGGTGTTAGGCATCGGGTTCCAGGTGCTGCACAGCGGGAATCCCGAGCGTTGCCAATTGCAGTCTCCTATTCCCCTCCAGCCGCAGTGGAGCCTGCTCAGCAGACTACACGATCCCGGCGTTCTGCCCATACCAGCATCATGGGTTCGGTTGCTGCTGCCACCTCTGGTCCAGTTATGGCAGTACAGCCTGTCCAGCAGCAAAAGACTCCAGAGTCTAAGTGTCATGATACCAGTGCTGGGTGACCGGCACTTCTGGGGTTAATGTTCTGATCGCAGTGCAGACTCTCACCTGCACACCTGGGACCTATTATGGTGGCCTCTCATTGGTTCTGGGGAGGCTTCTTATAGCCTCAGGAAGCTCCCATCCCCCGTCAGTTATACTCTTGCCCTTGGCATAGTGTGGTGACCCCTGAGTGTGTTCGTGCTGTGTTCTGGTTGCTTGATTCCCTGTGTATGACTCGGTCTGTTCTCTGGATATTGCTTTGGATTCTGCTTGGTACCTTCTATGTCCGTTTGGTTTTGACCTCTGCTTGGCTCTGACTGTCCGTTCTGTCTTATCCCTGGTACTGTATCGATATCTTGTGTATGACCTTTGGCTTTGTCTGACCTTCCGTCTGTTATCCCTCCTGTACCTCGCTTGCCTGTATTGTGCCTGACCTCTGCTTTGCCCGACTCTGAGTTTTCTTCCTCCTCTGAAAGCAGGACGCTAAGCCCCGGCCCCTTGCAGTCACATGACCGTTCACATGACCGCAGGTCCTGTGCCGGCTTTCTAATCTTCTACATTCAGGTCCCGTGCATCTTTATTGTCGGGCTGTTCTTGTCCCCAGGGGTCCCTACGGTGCGAGTGAGTCCCTGCTTAGCGGAGGCTGTACGCCGGCGCTGTCAGGACCCTGACACTAAGTCCTTCCTTCGCTCCACTGAGCATGCTCAGGAGACGATCTCCCATTGGGGATCGGGAGTCACATGCTCAGGTCCTTCTCCAGTTCTGATTGGTCCATCTGAAGGATCAGGAAGGTCCCGGAAGGGCATGGCTATAAAAGGCTCGCATGGCCGCCCCACCATGCGCTATGATAGGCTCTGACGCTAATGCATTTAGTGTATGTGTGATGATGGATGAATGAGCTTGGTGACTGATGCACTATAAATCCCCCTCCCATTGATATTACGTATGTGTTAGGGTGAGGGATTAGAGTCAGTACATTAGCTCTACACTGCATAGCGCCGCAGTGTTGCTCCACATCCACCGCTAGTGTCTAGGGCGTCGGCTAGTATAGGTCTCCTAGGCCACTGCTATCGCAGCATCTGCTAGTTACGCCATGTGCTTTAGTAGCGCTTTCCAGCCCGGTTATTTGGCTGGTTAGTGGCGTCCGTCAGGGCGGATGCTGCACACATTGCAGCAGTTCACACCCAGCGACCTGTGACGCTAGCAGGTTGCGGTTGTTCGCCGGCAGGCACGTGTTATGTGAAGTAACGGCGCACGTGCCTGTTAGCACCGGCTCAGTTATTACGCACCGGTGTCCGGCTTTACTCCTACACGCCTTTCCCTCATTGTCCAGCAGCAGTTGGTCACCTCTGCATGGTGGGCCCAGGGCTGTGAACGCACCTTATATATTATTTCATATTTATTATTTGGTGCGTTCCGCCTGCCCCGTAACACATGGTAGAGACATCAAGTGAGTGAATATTGCGATTAACCATTGAAAGCCTACATGACATATGCATTTCAGTTATCCTCCTGCTTCACACCACTTCATTCAATCTCATTTTGTAAAGCAGAACTTGACCTCATACTCCTTCGGCGCTGCTTTGAGTTGTCTCCTAGTGACACAAGTCTTCTGAAGTCGACTGAGCCCGTTAATAGGATTCCTTGCGGTGAGTTTTTGATCTCCGCTATATGAACAATAGGCAAAAGGTAAAAAAATAAAAAAATAAAATGGCTTCCAATATCTAATCAGATCATAGAAGGCGTCAGAAGTTTTAATAAGTTTTTAATTAAGCAGAACAAGTTTTAGAATTGAGATTAGATATAAGACACTTCAGTAACCCTCCGATAGTATCTTCAAATATAATAAGATTAGAGATTTAGCATAACTAGAAGATTTAGCCTGGAGAAGCTCTTCCTCTGCTGTATAATATACAACTTTCTACTTTTAAATGAAGCTGGCTTCTACAAATGAAGTACAAAGAAATAAGAGCATGTCTTCATCAAGCCTCTTCTCAGATGATCACGTCTCGGTACACTCTTCACCTTGACATGAACTTGCCTTTTGATACCAGAAGTGATGATTGGGCTATGGTGAGTAATCATCTAAGGAAAGCTTTAGGTATTTGCTCATCAGTAGAGCACATAAAAAATATGACATCTTTCGATCTACATTTGTAACTTGAAGTTCCTGGTTTCCAATGCAAAATCTGTAAATGCTCTATATACTCATGTATAAGCCAATCCAAGTATAAGTCGAGGCACCTAATTTTGCCACAAAAAACTTATTGACTTGAGTATAAAGTATATTGTCCCCTAATCCCTATTCTGGTATGCATGGTTCCTCATCCCCATTCTTGTCTGCATGGCTCCTTATCCCCATCCTTGTCTGCATGGGTCTGCATGGCTCCTTATCCCCATCCTTGTCTGCATGGCTCCTCATCACTATCCTTGTTTGCATGACTCCTTATCCCCATCCTTGTATGCATGGACCCTTATCCCCATCCTTGCATGCATGGCTCCTTATCCCTATCCTTGTATACATTGATCCTTATCCCCATCTCTTTCTGCATGGCTCCTCATCTCTGTCCTGCTATGAATGGTTCCTCATCCCTATCCTTGTATGTATGGCCCCCATGAGAACAGCATAAAAAAATCCTACTTACCTTCCCTACCACCCTCGCTGCACCTAGTTCCTGTGCCAGCAGCTCCTGCAGCCGAGAGATCACATGCCCCACTCATTAAGGTAATGAATATTCACCTCTCTCCACACCTATGGGAGTGGACAGAGGTGAATATTCATTACCTTAATGAGCGGGCACCTGTGATAGCCTGGCAGCTGCTGGAAGCCAGCAACTGCTGCTGACACTGTGCGCACTATAAGAGAAATGAATATTCACTACCAGTGCAGTGAATATTAGCTTCTGTTTAGCAGCAGGCACAAGCTTTACCCGCAGCCGCCGACTCCTGCCTCCTGTGATCCGCTGCTCCCCCTCCCCCGCCATCTTCTGGGACAATGACTCGTGCATAAACCAAGGAGGCATTTTCAGCACAAAAAAGTGCTGAAAAACTCAGCTTATACACGTAATTGCACGTAATGGATATCATTGCTTAGAAGCCATTTGTTACAGGAAACAACACATGTGCATAGCCAAAATGCTCAGACTTGTTGTAACCCTATATTTTGTAGGCTGGTGAATGATGGACCGGACAGAAGGACAATAGCCCCGTTCAAATGTCCGTGTTTCATGGACATGTAGTACAAATACCCATTATACTAGCATTAATATTCATAGAAAAATAACCCATTATACTCTATGGACATGTTTACTTTGTCCTCAGAAATAAAAAAGAAAAAGTGTAAAAACGTCCATTTTTGAGCCATTTAGTGGATCAAACTCATCCATTCCAGTTATAGAGGCCCTGAAAAAAATGGGCAGTACTTGAATTTAATATGTGTGTCATCCGAGTGACTTCCATTTTTTACCATTTTATGGATAGAAGAAGCTTGAGAAATGTACACATGTATTATTTTTGGTTAAAAGAAACACAGATGCCACACTGGTGTTAAAAGGAGAGATAAGTACCAAAAATAAATCTAAATTGGATCCAGAACACTGATGAAAACTGGCCAGTTTTCTTCTCATTTACAAAAAAAGCATAAAAATGGTCATCTGCCTGAGGCCTAAAGTAGAGTGTTTTATTCACTTATTTACTATTTTTTAAGTAAAATCACATTTTAAATTAAAGATTAAAAGGAAATTTAGAAATATTCACCCTGGCCACTGTGACTTTTCAGATGGCAACTTTTATTTTAGGAAAACATTTTGTTTCAGGAAACAACACATGTACACAGACAAAATGGTCAGACGTAAGACTCCAAACCCTATCTTTTGTATTGAAACATCTAATGAGTGTGTGCAAAGATCATTGTGAATGGAGAGGGAACTGTCACAGATTTAATGCAACAGAGAGGAGTCAGAAGACCGCATCATCTGATTTCTCTTACTCCTACTTGGATTAGAAGCACTTCACCTTCTTATTAAATGGTGGAAAATTATTTTGGCAGTGCAGGGGTTAATCTGCCCTCTTGAGAGCTCCTGGAGCATTTAGGCTCCCAGCTGTGCACTGTTAGCCACTCCCATCTCCTATATAAACTAGGCCCTGGCTTGCACTCATTGTCAGAACTAGCTTATGGTACATGGCTAGAGGTTGTTATTGGTTATTATTGGTAAAAGCATTTGTGGGTATATCTGTGACTGTTGCAAGGTTTTGAGTGTGTGATCAATCCCTTTCTTCTACTATTTTTTAACCCCATCCTCCACTCCTTGGTGCATTTTTATATTATTTGTGCGAGCATATTTGTTACCCTGTTTGTATTACCTTCTTAGTCTGGTTGGTGTATTATGGTACACTACTAATCCCCTCTTCTCTGGGTGGGGGAAGGGTGCAGACTGAGGGCATGGCCTTGGCTTCTTCACCATCAGAAGTAATCTAGAGAACAGGGTGAGTTAAGGTGCCTATAGCTTTAGGGACAGGGAAGGAACCCCTGGTCCTGGGACACCCAACAACAGAGTTGTGACGGGAACAGGGTCAGCTGTGGCATCGCCTATTGTGATTGGTAGATCCTGTGTTTTCAGCTGTGTTTAGAGGTTTTACATGCCATTGTCATCCTGCTCAGATGATAAGGATTCAAACCAAAAACAGGAAACAGAGCAGTAATTCACAGGCACTTCCACAGAGTGTAGACAAGGGTGTATGTTCTCTTGATCTTTATTCATTCTTACAATGCATTTCAAAGTCAGATTGACTCCATCATCAGGTATGAATGAGTGGTTTTAGTCAATCCAACTGCGAAATGCTTTGTATGAATGAATAAAGATTCAGAGATCATGCACCCTTGTCTTCATTCTGTGTCAGCACCCAGGTATTAAATCTCTTTTTCCTGTTTGGTTTGAATAAGTTTCTTCCCACCAGCATGTGGGTCAATGACCGCAACGGCAGCCCTTAATTCTTACAAGTATGATCTCAACCCAGGCAGGTGAGCATATGCAATCTCGCTGTGTGCTATATTGAGGGTAACACAATTGGGGCACCTTTCCTCTTTTTCTCTGATGATAAGGAGACTGCTGAAAACTCTTCCAAACTGGACAAGAAGCAGAAAGGTTAAAGCTGGAGAGGCAATAAAGCGCAATAGGCCTTTCGGCATGAATGGGAGATGAAGAACACAGTATGTGCTTGCCTTCCAGGATTGTGACAGTCACAACTCCTTTTGTTAGCTTGCGGAGCAAAAAGGCTTTTGTGGATTCGTCAAAGCAGATAAAATGTAGACAAATGGAAAGATGGATCTACAGGGTCATCGTGCCCAACCCTCTACTCAATCCTGCACTGTATTGAGCAGGGGGTTGGACACGATGACCTTGGAGGTCCCTTCCAACTCTAACAGTCTATGATTCTATGATCTGATGCCGCGCTACCAAGATTCCACGAGATGATGAAAGCATAACAAAGTATATTAATAGTGTTTTTAATTTTGTCAATGCGTTTCAAAACATATAACACTTCTTTATCAGGACAAATCACTCCAGTGGTTTGTTCTGATGAAAAAAATGCTTAATGTTTCGAAACGCACTTTTAATATACTTTGTGGTCCTTTCATCGTCTGGTGGAACATTGGCAGCGCGGCATCCATATTTCCATTTGTCTACACTCGAAATGGACAAGAAGTAGTGGTCTATAAAAAAGTCCAAGTGGCCGGTGTGAAAATTGCAAGAATATTATGTTGGTTTTTTTTAAAGATTTTGATTTAAAAAAAAAAAATCATTTTTTTGTAAATACATGTAACACTAAAGTCTGATATAAGGATGATAAGGCACCTGGTTCCAAGTATGGAGTGTATGGGAATCTGCAATTGTAATCATGGATGGGGGTAGCACTGTAATATATTCTGCATCATTATAGCGATATAATACATTACCATGATCGCTCCCCTGGTAAGTGTACACATGCCTGCTCCATACAGTTAGACGCAAGACGACAGCACAAGCGGCACTTTGGCA
This sequence comes from Dendrobates tinctorius, assembly GCF_039654945.1. Lineage (NCBI taxonomy): Eukaryota > Metazoa > Chordata > Amphibia > Anura > Dendrobatidae > Dendrobates > Dendrobates tinctorius. The sequence continues at coordinate 13,846,817 of NW_027361677.1, forward strand.
TTCAAGCAGAGCTTGTCTGTAATCATCCTAGGATAAAGCTGGGTAATGACTTGCAAGTCAAAAGCCTGTTACATGTTCTTGTGCAAGTAACTGATTATGATGCTGCATACAGGGAGCTCGAGCACAATGACTTCTCTGCTGGCTCAGCCGCCCTCTAGCGTGCAGCGCGCAATCGGATCAGCTCCGACATTACATGGCACGCTTTGCCGTGCACCTCTCAGTATCTCATTTCTCTCCCGATACTGTAATCCTGCCCTATTAAGTCACAGCTAGGACACTTTGATTCACATGCAAATGTAACAGAGCCATATTTATCATTTAATATATATATATTTTTTTTTTTAAGATAAAGCAGATTTCCTTATACTGCACCTCTGATAACATTGTCATATCGTATCAGGCTGTGCCCAAAGACAAACTCTGGCTGCTATGATTCTATATAGGTCTCATGAATAGAAAACAGGGAGGATAGAAAAAAAATTGCAGCGTAGGTTTTGGAATATAATGAGCCATCCGAGCCTCGCCTGGGCCTATAAAATGCAGCATATGATCAAGACTGTCCTGTGTTGGGTGATCATCAATTGATGATCAATTGATGATCATCACCATGATGATGATGATGATGATGATGAAGTCAAAACTAAAGGATGAGCCCCTTAATTAATCCATTTTTTAGAGCAAGGTAATTACTAACTTTCTTCACCGTAATTCCACAGTAATCAAATTGATTAGTGATGGACGAGCATGCTCAGCGCTGCGCGATGCTCCATTGAGCATCGGGGTGCTCGATCGATTAGTGAGCAGTGCCAGGTATCGCGTGGTGCTCCCCGTAACTGAATCATCTGTGCCAGGTGCAGAGGAGAGAGAGAGTGAAAGAGAATTTTTCCGTTTTCCGGAAAAATGCTTGAGTTTGCCATTCACTTCCATTATGTTCGCTACTCGACTTGAGCATGTCCGCGCGTCCGACGTGCTCGATTCGAGTACAAAGCAGTTCAGCATTTCAGGGCTCGATCAACACTAAAAATGATATTTCTGATATTATATTTATTAAACAGGAGGATTAGAATGAACAGCACAATTCTTAGCTATGCAAGTAGTGCATTGGAATGCATGGTTTTTAAACGGTGTTTTCAACTCGGAATAGGCAGCTCAACTAGGCATTGGTCAAAGTAAGACTGCCAGCATAGCGAGTTGTCAGATTACAGAGCCTGTTAAACACTATATAGAGGCGATAGATGAGAAGGAGTAAGTAGCAAGGAGAGGAAACAAGCAAAGGAAGACACAGAAAGATTGTGTTGCAGTTAGTGAGTGATTTAGCTTATCCCGTAGCTGGATTTGCAGCCACACGGCTCAGTATTGCCAAATAATATTTTCCATGCTGCCATTGATGTTTCTACATAAAATATACACAGAGAAAAAAGCAGAAATCCCTCTTTTTCTGTGTACTGTGTATAAGAAATATAATAGGAGCTGGTCTCCACCTACTAGTTCAGATAGACATTTTAATTAAAGGTGTTGTCCATTCTAAAATGATAAGTGTTAGGCGCCGAGATTTTCCCGCTGCACGGGATGGATCCCAAGTCTTGTCTGGCCCTGCAGTCTCCCATTCGGGTCCTGCCGCTGAGACTGCTGCTCAGAGCAGGTGTCAGTCCTGGTGTCATTCCTGGTGTCTTGGTCAGGTTCATGCCATGCATTTGGTTACTGCTGACTCTCCAGCTAAGCCTTTAGTAACCAGTGGCATACAGGTACAGCCTTGCGCTCTGGAGGCTAAGTCCAGAGATCACCTTACTGAGCATGTCCGTGATGTGGCATCTTCCTATTGGAGGACGGATGTCAGCTGCTTTGGTGATGTGGCAGTTCTGGATTGGTTCACGGGCAAGGTCTTGTCCATCTGGACATGAGCCTAATGCATAAAAGGCTCTCAGAGGAGCACGCCGGGGCACTAGTATCATTTATGGTTGGTGTGTGAGTGAATACTCTACCACTCTGTATGCACATGGGGTAAGCGACATAGATTATCAGAAGTACTATACTACATTTCTAATTGGAGGTATTTGCAAATATTATTATTATTACACGTACTTCATACTTGGCGTCGAGAATAACCCTTTAATATAAATCCCTGCTCTTTACATGCTTGGGAGTTCAGTGTGCAGTTCTATTAATTGATTAACTGCCTTTTCTGTATGACTTTGGTACAGGCAGAATTGGTTACCGATCTTTGAGGACAATTTTTTTGTACCTAAAAGTATGTATTTGGGGTTAAAAAAATAACATTTTTTAAGATTGGATTTGATTAAAAATGTTGCGCCGCTTGGTTTCTACAGGTTCTTTGTTTCCTTATATGCAACTTTGATGGGCTTTGTGATCATAAATATCGTTTAGCCTTCACGTTTTCAATTTTCTGGATATGGGGGGCTGGGCGAGGGCTTATTTTTTGTGCGCCAAGCTAATGTTTTTATTGATATCTTATCGGGATATGTTTTAAATTGCTTTTAGTGCATTTTATTGCAATATGAGGCGACTGAAATCCCACAATTCTGGCAATTTTATTTTTTTTCATTACTCCATTTACGGATCGGATTAACTTATTTTATATTTTGATAGATTGGACTTTTCTGAACGTGGTGGTACCAAATGTTTATTTTTATGCCCTAATTTGTAATGGGGGAAAAGGGAGGTGATCTGTACTATTATACAGTGGGGAAAAAAGTATTTAGTCAGTCAGCAATAGTGCAAGTTCCACGACTTAAAAAGATGAGAGGCGTCTGTAATTTACATCATAGGTAGACCTCAACTATGGGAGACAAACTGAGTAAAAAAAATCCAGAAAATCACATTGTCTGTTTTTTTTTTCTTTTTATTTGCATATTATGGTGGAAAATAAGTATTTGGTCAGAAACAAAATTTCATCTCAATACTTTGTGATATATCCTTTGTTGGCAATGACAGAGGTCAAACATTTTCTGTAAGTCTTCACAAGGTTGCCACACACTGTTGTTGGTATGTTGGCCCATTCCTCCATGCAGATCTCCTCTAGAGCAGTGATGTTTTTGGCTTTTCGCTTGGCAACACGGACTTTCAACTCCCTCCAAAGGTTTTCTATAGGGTTGAGATCTGGAGACTGGCTAGGCCACTCCAGGACCTTGAAATGCTTCTTACGAAGCCACTCCTTCGTTTCCCTGGCGGTGTGCTTTGGATCATTGTCATGTTGAAAGACCCAGCCACGTTTCATCTTCAATGCCCTTGCTGATGGAAGGAGGTTTGCACTCAAAATCTCACGATACATGGCCCCATTCATTCTTTCATGTACCCGGATCAGTCGTCCTGGCCCCTTTGCAGAGAAACATCCCCAAAGCATGATGTTTCCACCGCCATGCTTTACAGTAGGTATGGTGTTTGATGGATGCAACTCAGTATTCTTTTTCCTCCAAACACGACAAGTTGTGTTTCTACCAAACAGTTCCAGTTTGGTTTCATCAGACCATAGGACATTCTCCCAAAACTCCTCTGGATCATCCAAATGCTCTCTAGCAAACTTCAGACGGGCCCGGACATGTACAGGCTTAAGCAGTGGGACACGTCTGGCACTGCAGGATCTGAGTCCATGGTGGCGTAGTGTGTTACTTATGTTAGGCCTTGTTACATTGGTCCCAGCTCTCTGCAGTTCATTCACTAGGTCCCCCCGTGTGGTTCTGGGATTTTTGCTCACCGTTCTTGTGATCATTCTGACCCCACGGGGTGGGATTTTGCGTGGAGCACCAGATCGAGGGAGATTACCAGTGGTCTTGTATGTCTTCCATTTTCTAAGTATTGCTCCCACAGTTGATTTCTTCACTCCAAGCTGGTTGGCTATTGCAGATTCAGTCTTCCCAGCCTGGTGCAGGGCTACAATTTTGTTTCTGGTGTCCTTTGATAGCTCTTTGGTCTTCACCATAGTGGAGTTTGGAGTCAGACTGTTTGAGGGTGTGCACAGGTGTCTTTTTATACTGATAACAAGTTTAAACAGGTGCCATTACTACAGGTAATGAGTGGAGGAAAGGGGAGACTCTTAAAGAAGAAGTTACAGGTCTGTGAGAGCCAGAAATCTTGATTGCTTGTTTCTGACCAAATACTTATTTTCCACCATAATATGCAAATAAAATGAAAAAAAAACAGACAATGTGATTTTCTGGATTTTTTTTTCTCAGTTTGTCTCCCATAGTTGAGGTCTACCTATGATGTAAATTACAGACGCCTCTCATCTTTTTAAGTGGTGGAACTTGCACTATTGCTGACTAACTAAATACTTTTTTTCCCCACTGTATATATTTTTTTATTTTTTTCATATTTTTAAAAATATTTTTTTCTCTTTTCATTGTATTAGTTCTTGACACTCCGATCATCCCACGGGAGTAGTGCCATCATGACAGGCACAATGGTTTTCAGCCAACCTCTGGCCCTTGATGCCCAGCGATCATGTCACAAGTGAGTCAATGGGTGCATAGAATGATGCGTCCCCCCGCCCATGCATTGTAAATAACTTTGTCAGAGATTGGCATATAGCAGGCCACAGCATTGCTGTATATAACAAAAATCTTGGTCTCCTATGAACTCCAGCCACGAGCTGTTATTTTTACAGGACTACCGTCATGACAAGCATAAGGTCCCTCGGACTCCTGACCATCATGACAACCCTCGCGATCATGGGTGCGCCAATGGATGCATAGAATGATGGTGCCACTGTCAGCCGCATTTAACAGGTTTACAGCCACGGGTGGAGCTCTGCTGTTAAAGGCAGATGATGGCTGATTATCACAACCATCATCTGTCAGCAAAAATGCTGCCTCGGCTTGCGGTGTATCAATTCTTCATATGTTGGTTTGGAGTTAAAACATATTTTCTCTGAAACTATAAAGCATTTCATCGGAATAGATACCTGACTGCAATCATACGGCCGGGCTCTTATTCATGTTGTCCGTGGTTCGGGCAGCTTGAATCAAGCGACAGGTTCTCTTTAACACACATTTACTTTCTGTTGATTTTACACTTCCAACATTTCTTAGGATTTTCTTCCCTTTTCATGATTCGTGATGTTTCACAAGCTCGTAAACCTGGTCGTACTCACCTTCGCGCTAATAATGCTCGGTTTCTGTGGCAGGAGATTTGGACCCGCTTACCTTCTGCCTCGGACTAGTTTAACGGTTGACATTTATGATGATACAAGTGAAATATACACAAACTTTACAAATAAAACATAATTATTGTTACGGGCTTGCGGAACGCACCAAATATTATAAGATGGTACAGAGGTGCGTTTGCAGCCCGGGGTCCACCGTGCAGAGATGTAAACTGCTGCTCAGTAATGGTGGAGCACTAACTAATACCGGCGGGTTAACCGCTGACCCGGTGTGTACAGGAGCAAACTCTGCTACCTCACAGAGCCGCTGGAACAAGTGCCAGAGCCTGTTTATCCACACAGGACTCGGCAGGAGAGCGCTAGAGCTAAGACACAGGTCTCTGCCCCAAAGACACAGGGTTAGAACCCCTCTAGTCCCACTAGCGCTCAGCACCGCAACAGCGATGTGTGGGTAGACACTTATAGAATGTTGTGCCCTGTTAGAAGTCACAGGGTGCAGCTGAACTTAGCTTACCGCACTATATGTGTACAGCGCAGCTCTGGCGGACGCCACTAACCAGCCTAAGCTCAGGACTGGAAAGCGCATAGGACGCGCATGGCGCCGCTCTAATGGATGCTGCAGTACCTCAGTAGCTTAGCGCCTTAGGTAGAGTGCTGGACTCTGGCGCTAGCATGTGTGAGGAGCTGGGAGCACTGCGGCATTAGGCAGTGCCACAACTTGGCGCTGACTCAGGACTCTAAACCCTACTAATATGCATATCAAAGAGAAGGGGTTTCATAATGAGTCATTCAACGGTTCACAAGCATCTATCATCACACACATCACTACCAATTACTGTCTATACTAGCACATGGCCGCGCGACCATGCGACTCTTTTATGGCAGCGTCCTTCCGGGACCTTCCTAGTGGTCCATTGGGAGCAGTAATAGGACCTGAGCATATGACCTCAGACCTCCAATGTGGACGTCCCACGGGCATGCTCAGTGGGCCGAAAGAAGGACTTAGTCCCAGGAGCTGCTCGCTGCTGGCTACTGCAGGTTACCATAGCTGAACCCTGATTGGCAGCAGTAACCAAGCCAACAGGAGTAGACTGAGCAAGACCCCGAGAACAACATCTTTGCTGAGCAGGCTCCTCTGCGGCCGGAGAGGAAGAGGAGACCGCAGATGGCAAAGCTCAGGATTCCTGCTGTGCAGAGGCAGGAACCCGACGCCTAACAATTATAATAATAATTTCACCTCAGTGACTCAACAGCCGGATATCCAACATTTCTTCTGTATCTCTTGGTGTTTTGTAAAACTTTGTAAGATCGTTTATTCTTTTATTTTTTTATTTCACTTTGTTTATTTTGTTATGTTGTCTCTAATGTGACATTGTTGCTTTTTTATATTTTTTTATATTGATGCTACATAAGGAATCTTGGTGTTCTGGAATAATAAGGACATCAAGTGCCCTACATGGGAAAAAAAAATAAGCCTTTCTGCATATAGAGAGCAGAACGGAATATAAAAGAATCATGCAAATCAGTAGCTCTGGCCCAATCTTGTTTTCTTTTGATAACTTTTTGGGATATTGCCTCTTTTGCTGAGATAGGTTTACTCTATTGCATATTGCACAGTAACATTAATTTTCACTTGGCAGCACGAGAAGGCACAATGGCTGTAAAATCTCCTAATTAAAATGTATGATGCACAAATATAAAGCAAGCACTAAGCTATAAACAAATATTGCTGTAGATATCTGACAGGGTGACGAGAAGCCGTATTTTTAACTGTTTAGTGAACTGGGTAAATTGTAACTAAAAAGTAAAGAAAATTCCCCAAAATAATTATGTTAAATATAGCAAACCTTCTACTATATACTTATCCTCTAAAAGCTCATGCTAGTAAATCGCTCCTGCAAAACTCACGCACATTCATATTTTATGGGTCAGCTCAATGTAAGAGTTGTTAAAGGCTTCCTAAAGAAGTGAAAGGAGACACTTTGCATTGAGGCTTAAAAGTCTCCTCATCTCGGCATGTCAGGCTTGACATGACACTCTCCGCAAGGAGAAATGTTACCCCTTGGATCCTGGCCAGATGCCTCTCACTTTGCACTGATGAGGGGCAGTACCTTGAAACATAGTGTATGCAAATTGAGATTCTGGTTTTGACTTTTATGCTAAGTCATGTGACAAGGCTTGTTGGAGAGTCGATATTGACTTTTAGAATTGCTACTTCCTATAGGTATATCTACAGTTCCAGTCCTCTTCCTCTCTGAAGAGACAATTTGCATATTTCCCAGAGGAGCATTGCGGATCAAAAGTCTCCTCACCTCGACATGTCAGGCTTGACACGTCACATGTTATGAATGAGTCACCGTAGGAGGCAAAAGCAGAAATACAAGCTAAGTCCAGAAAACCAGCGAAGTTGGCAACTATCAGATTGCAGACCCCTGAACCTATCAACACAACTAGCAGTAGCCATGGGGGGTTCCTACGATGCCCTAGACCTCTCGATCACAGCCGGAGAATTACATAGGCCTAAAGAAAGAAAGGGGAAATCTAAACTGCCCCAGAGCAGACCCCAAAGCAATAGGCAGCCCCCAACATATAATGACGGTGAAGCAAGATGAAAACACTAACACAGACAGAAAGATAGACTGAGCAAAGACGGGGCCCAAAACTACCTAGATAGGAAAGGACAGGAAGGCTGCTGTCTGCAATCTGCCAAAACCCTATCAAAGACATAAGCCAACAAGCTGATATGAAAAAGGCCCTGAAGCAGCTAGGCTTCAAATACTAAATCAGCACTCAGGTATTTTCAGAAGACAGAGCTAAATGAATTCAGCACACCCCAGCAGGGAATGGCAGAAATCCAGAAAAACAAAGCAAAACAAAGTCAAAGCACCAAAGCACAAGGCCAAGCAACAAACTTAGCTTTAGAGGAGCAGGAATTCAGACTGGTCTCCAAGGATCCCACAGAGAAATCACCCGCAGGGCAGAAGGGCGTCGGCAGCCTTATATCCAGTCAGTAACTCCACTCAGCCAGTCATCATCATCAGCCTCAGGTGTTTGATAATCAGGCTCACTACCTTTCTTTACCAGAAGAGGGAGTTCCTCGGGCCTCAGTAATGAAGGGGAAAATGAACTCACAACAGTCACACCTTCTCAATGGGAAATGTTACCCGTTGGATCCCCGTCAGACTCCTCTCACCCAGCTAAACCAGATCTCACAATTTGCACTGATGAAGGGCAGTATCCCGAAACACAGTGTCAGCAAATTGAAACTCTGGTTTTAGCTTTGATCTTAAGTCCTGTGACAAGGCTCGTTAGAGAGCTCCATTCATACTTATGGTCATATTAGCAGAGTGTAGCATTAGGCTATCTATGGTGGTCCCTTTAAGACTGGATGGCACAACAGTGCACATGAGAAACCTCAGCTCCATTTCCATGGGGTTCTCAGGATTAATGGAGGTCCAAGTAGTCCTACCCAAGCAATTGGGATGTTATCTCCTTTCAAATTTATAAGGAATGACTTTGAACTTGAGAATACAACTTTAATTTTGGTCAATACACTGGAGAGCACCCCTTTAAATAAATTTAATGTTAAAATGCTAATTTTTTTTCCACCAAAGAATTATTAGGCTATATTCATAGTGTTAGTAAAATCTGACCCAATAAAACGCCAATAAAAAAAGGAAACTTTATAGACAGAGGAAAGATTTATTTCACTAATTTTATGGCAAAGGTATGTCTTACATGGATTGCTAATAAATAAAATGAATCCGGTTGACCTTTCATAGTCACATTCTGCGCAGTTTCCTTTCATAATGACAATGTTTATGGGATTGTGATGGCTTAATGTTTTCAAAGTTTGCAAAAGATTTATAACAGTATGAATTTAGGATCCTAATAAGAAAATGTATGTAGGTTGCAACCTCAATGGGATCATTTTTCAAAGGGAGTTCAGCAACTACAATAGAGCAATGATCATCAGTTATGGGTATCTCTGACACTGTGGCAGACACTAGAGCTTTTCTCCTCTGGAGGACCCAGCCATGTAATACCCAACTTCCCCTGTGGAGATGCTGTAGAGATATGAAATATTGTGATTGGTGGATCCTGTGTAATCTACTTTACATAGAGGAGGGGGAAGAGGTGAGCTGTGACATCACCTATTGTGAATGGTGGATCCTGTGTTGTCTACTGTATATAGAATTGTTATCAATCATTGTACAGGATTAAGGAGAAGGTGAGCTGTAATATCACCCATTGTGTTTTATGCATTCTGTGTTATCAGTCATTTTACAGGAGGGAGAGGAGGTGAGCTGTGACATCAGCTATTGTAGATCCTATGTTATCAATGTTATCAACTGCATATATATAGTTGTTATTAGTTATTGTAATCCTGTCTTTGATGATAGTGAGGTTTCTGGAATGTATTCTGTACAGAACAGGACATGTCGATCGTTTATTAGGCTTAGTGGTCATTGTAAAAATTTCAAGATTTCTAAACTTTTTTCTACTATAGAAAATGATATCATGACATCGAAAATTAAAAAAATATATAAAAACAATCAAAACAATACTTCATTTTCTAATGACAGACGGACTTTAAGAAATGCCTAAATCTTTCTTTTTCAATTATCTGGATTAATTGGCTAATTATTTCATTTGCCTGCTTAAATAACTAATTGTGGTGCTGTGAGATCTGGTAACCTAAGATCCCTTTTCCCAAGTGCCTGAAGCCCACAACCCTCCATATTTACTATGAATTCTTGAAGTTGGGTGAATAATTTGTCATGTTTAGTATTCTCTCTAGTGCTACATTTACATTCCTTCAGGTATAGAATGGTAAATCCCCTTAGAGAATTTCATTATTTCACTTCTACCCTGCAGGATATACACCTTTATGCTGAGTCTAAGAGAATATCACATGTGATCTACACTACGAGAACTTCTGACTTAGATAATTATGTTGAAAGAACCCCTAGTCAGCAACAAAATGGAAAGTTAGAATGGAAGGAAAACTTTGAAACTTATTGCTCTGCCTTGCCTATAATTATATGCACTGCTCAAAAATAGAGGGAACATTTAAACAACACATTGTAACTACAAGTCAATCACAAGTCTGTGAAACCAACCTCTCCAGTTATAAAGCAACACCAATTCTGAATCAACTTCTCCTGCTTTTGTGCACATGGAACAGACAACAGGTAGAAATGATGGGCAATTAGCAAGACAACCCCTATAAAGGATTTGTTCTGTAGGTGGTGACCACAGACCATTTATCTGTTCTCATCCTTTTTGGCTGTTGTTTTGGTCACTTTTGCATTTTGTCATTGCTCTCACCCATAGCGGTACTGTATAGTAGCATGAGGTGGTGTCTAGAACCCATTGAAGTTGTTCAGGTAGTGCAGCTCATCCAGGATGGCACATCAATGCAAGCTGTGGAAAGAAAGGTAGCTGTGTCTGTCAGCACAGTGTCCAGAGCATGGAGCAGATAGCAGGAGGCAGGCCAGTACACCAGGAGACATGGAGGGAGCCATAGGATGGCAACAACCCATCAGCAGGACCGCTGCCTCCTCCTTCGTGCAAGGAAGAACAGGGGGAGCAGTGCCACAGGCCTGCAAAATGACTTCCAGCAGGCCATTAACATCCATGTGTCTGCTCATACTGTCAGAAACAAACTCCATGAGGGTGGTATGAGGGTCCTCATCGTCCACAAGTAGGAGTTATGCTTACAGCCCAACACCATGTAGGGCGATTGGCTTTTGCCATAGAACACCAAGATTGACAGATTCGACATTGGCGCCCTGTGCTCTTCACTGATAAGAGCAAATTCACACTGAGCACATGTGACAGACATGACAGAGTCTGGAGACATCGTAAAGAACGTTCTGCTGCCTGTAACATCCTCCAGTGTTGCAGTGGGTCAGTAATGGTGTGAGGAGGCATTTCTTTGGAGGGCCGGAAAGCCCTCCATGTGCTAGCTAGAGGTACCCTGACTGCCAATAAGTACCGGGGTGAGGTTCTCAGGCCATAGTGAGGCAATATGTAGGCTCAGGGGGCCTTGGGTTTCCCATGATGCATGACAGTGCTAGGCTTGGCTGAGGTGTATCAGCAGTTCCTGCATGATGAAGGCATTTATGCTATGGACTGGCTTGCCCGTGCTCCAGACCTGAATCCAATGGAGCAAATCTGGGACAACATGTCTTGTTTCCTCCACCAATGCCATATTGTACCAGAGACTGACCAGGAGTTGACTGAAGCTTTAATTTAGGGCTGGGAGGAGATTCCTCTGGAGAACACCCGCCACCTCTTCAGGAGTATGCCTAGGCATTGTAGGGAGGTGATACAGGAATGAGGAGGCCACACACTACTGAGCATCATCAGCTTGTCTTGAGGCATTTCCACTGAAGTTGGATCAGCCAGTAATTTGATTTCCCACTTTGATTTTGAGTATTATTCCAAATCCATACCTCCATAGGAAATTAATTTTGATTTACATAGATCATTTTTATGTTTTATTGTTCTCATCGCAATCCACTATGCAATAAATAATAATTTCGGACCCCAACCAATCAGACATTGATGCCCTATCCTAAGGATAGGGCATCAATGATGAAGTAGTGTACAATCTTTTTATCTCAGTCTGCAGTCAGCTGTGGACTATGACACATAGAAGCTGCAACATTAAGAATGTCCAATAAATGCTTGCTACAAAAAATATATGTACTTAAAGGAATTGTCTTGACTTAGGCTGCAAGTCTGATGTCACCATGTGATTACAAACTTGTCAATCTTTATAGTGCTCAGTGTGCATACAGGTGAGATTATCTAGTGCTGACCCTGGGAGCGATGACATTTCGACTAGACATGCGTGGCCTCACTCAAAACAAGTCAATTGAGTAAGACTGAGAGTCAGTGATAAGTGGTCATAGAGGAGCGCTTAGGAAGCAACCCAGGGGCAGACAAAAATGTCAGGTCTCCACCGCAGCTCCAGCCGAAAACCTCCAATGGAGGATAGGAGCAATGAGAAAATGGAAACGGTCTTAGGAGCGCAGGAAAGAGACTCAGACAAGAGATGGGGTTAAACCACAACGCGTTTCGATGGAGAATCCGTCTTCATCACTTCCACCTGATGAAGACGGATTCTCCGTCGAAACGCGTTGTGGTTTAACCCCATCTCTTGTCTGAGTCTCTTTCCTGCGCTCCTAAGACCGTTTCCATTTTCGCATAATTGAGTAAGACTGAACACATGTACTGTAGTTAGAAGCTGTAAGGAAGTATGCAAATTGCATACTTGTGGTCACATGACTGCCCGATCCCGGTACCGTCACTGGAGAATCCTGACAGCATGTTCTGTGCATGCTGTGAGGATTTAAAAGTCTACAGTCACATAAAGTGACTGTAGACTTTTACCCCTAGCCTGGATAATCAATTTATAGAGGATCTGTCACCAGATGAAAGGTGGCCAGTTTTGATCTTAATTTATTCCTGTTGCTCCCGTAAGCATTTCACTTTTTACGCTTTTAAAAATTCATTATACGATTCCAGAGACGCCGGCCTTTTTGTTTAGTGCTAATATTTATTTCTTTACCAAGACAGAGTGGCTCACTGTGTAATTATGCAAATCTGCTAAAGACACGCCCCTATGAAATCCTGTGAGCCACGCCTATTTTTATGAAGACCATCAAAATTTGCTCAAATTATTAAGTCTCATATCTCTGGAACTGTATGGCGGATTTACAAAGAAACAAAAGTCAGAATACTCAGGGAAGAGGCGAGTATAAAATATAAGCCAAATCCCCCCAATTTAAACTTGGCGACAAGTCCCCTTTTAGTTAAAAAAGCACAAGGTGAAACATGACACCTAGGTTTTTTGTATCTTTAAAAGTAAAAAAAAAAGTTGTAAATGTGATTAAGCAACATTATCAACCTTTTGTTATAATATTTGGCATTTTTGTTAATTTCAATTCATTCCCCCCTTTTGCTTTCTTTCTATATTTGAGATACTTTTCTTCCGATGATTTCACTTTGCATCATAGTAGATATAGTATATTATCTTCTGTCGCTTTGGACTTATAACCTATCATTTCTGTGAGTAGTATTTAAGGCTGAAACTCTTCATTACAAGTAAGTCTGGCGAGAGCCACCACCTACAACTTCCTGGCAGCCGCGAATGCGTCTGAAATACATTGCTTCACTACTTCAGTGGATAATTTATTGGTAAGGAGCCAAAATCTGTTGAATCTTGGCCACTTCGCTTTGAATTAATAATTTTCCTAATGTGCTGTACTATATAATGACAGACAAGAAAGGAGAAGAGAGAAAAGGGAAAGATCGCCATTTCTGATTTATACTGTACAAGTTGCTGGGGTGGATAATGTGGTAGAAATTTATGATAGTGCCATTGATACACATCTCTTATCAGAAAATAACCTTCATAAAAGACTGGTTAAGGGGCTTCCCATGGTATGTATGTCTGTGAAAATGATATTTTATGTTTTATATTGCATAAGTAACCCTTAGGCTTGATGAAGGACTATGTAGCAGTTTCTGGTGACACCCTCCCTGATTCAGCCCAATCGATAAGATTAGAAATTAAGCTTATTACCATGGAGCCAAGCAACATTCAGAGATGCATGCTCTTGGTGCTTAGATCATTAGAGTCAGTGGTGACCCTTTTACTATTGGCAGGTAATGTTCCCTGTAGAACAGCCATATATTGTGTAACACTGGTGGCCACGGGCTCGGTTTACACAGGAGGGGCATGATTAAGTGACTACTGGGTATTCACTAGAGTCTCTGATGGTGAAGATAGGCTTGCTGGACAGCCGTTAGACACCAGGTACCATTTTAGAGCAGTCCTCATGCTTGTAGCAACTGACCGGAGGGTCAGGGACATGGGTACAAGGTACAGGAGGGTGAATGCAAAGATGAAGTTAGACAGTTCAAGGTCATGGCAGGCAGCACAGGTTCGATACACATAGTCAAGGTCAGGAGTGTCAGACATGATGGATAGGCAAGCCGGGTCGAAAACTAGAGTAATAGTACGAACAAACACAGGACATTAGCAGGCTAACTATCTAGAAACCAGGAACCAACGTTCAGGCAAGGAGTGATGGGAGGAACTGCCTAAAATATACACTGTGCACTTGGTAAAGGCCAATGTAGCCAATCTCTGCAGTACACAGCAAGGGTAAATTTCTTCAGAAACTGTCTGTGCCTCCCTATAGCCAGGAGGAACAGCAGGAAGATACAGCCATACCGAAGAGTTCTGCAAGAGGTAAACTCAGTGAGACGGCCTGCCAAGAGGAGAAGCAGTGCAGTGACCGCAATAAGCAGAGCAGTGCTGAGGAGGCCTGTGGGTTACTGACATAGGGAAGGAAAAAAACTGTATGCAACTCAACTTCCACTGAGGACATTTCATTGTGAAAAACACTTGAATTCACATAGGAACTCTGGTAGACCTTGTTTAGTCAGGATGTGGTGCAGGGAGTTTAGGAACACACCAGGCTGGTTTCCAGGTCAGAAATGGGAGAGAAGATCCAAGAGAACTTGGCTTCAGCATCAATAACAAAATGTTAAAACATAACACAGCTGTGAATAAGGGTTGCTAACCCGAAACGCGTAAGTGTATGGATCCATAATCTTTTTTATGTTTTTGCTTTTTTCTCACAATGTTTTTAATTGCACAGTAAAAGTAATTTTTTTACATTTTTTCATTGGTGCCCAGTCTTCTTGAACCTTATCTCCCACAACAGCCACCTTTCTTCAAATTCCTAGGATACTGATACCCATAGCCCATATTGCTTCAGTGAAGAATGTGTTAGGCACTGGGATTTTTCCGCAGCATGGGATAGATCCCAGGCCTTGTCTGGTGCTGTGGTCTCCAATTCAGGCTCAGCTGCTGGGATGACTGCTCAACACAGACTCCGGCCCCAGGGCCTTACCCAGGCTCCTGCATGTGCAGTTGCTTCTGGGTCTCCAGCTAAGCCTATGGTGACTACTGGTTTATATATGCAGCGGTGTACTACGGAGCCTAAGTCAAGATTTCATCCTACTGAGCATGTCTGGGATGTGGAGCCTTTTCATTGGTGCTCACACATCACCTGCTCTGGTTATGTGGCAGCTTCTGATTGGTCTACAGGCAAGGTCCTGTCTGTCTGGACTTGACCTGTATGTACAAAAGGTCCCCTGGAGCGCATGCCTGTGTGCTAGTATCTTGTGTGTTTGGTGTGTTGGTGGCTAGTTTTCTACCCTGTGTGGACGTGTGCCACTAATAGCACTGCGAGTGTTGGTCTAGACAGGCAGTGTAGGATGGGAACTCCCACTTGAACTTAGCATCTGCACCGGGCGTCCTCAGGTGTGCGTTCGGCCGATCCTAATACTGCTTTTACCAACTAAATGAACGCCCTGGTAATTGTATAGAATTAAAAAAAGTGAATTAAAAATTAACAACAAGAAACTTTAAAAAAAATTGGAAAAATAAGAATAGTTATCAGTTTAGTGTTTGGTTTCCATCAGTAATAAAGCAAAATAATTGAAACATTAAATTTGGAGAAGTTCTGTTGATATGGTATGATCTGTCAATTCTTTAAGGTAAAAACAGATCATTAGAATACAAAAGTAGAGGACAAGATGCGTTTATTTATTTCATTAGTATGCTATAAAAACTACCAGCCAAAATAAAAGCAAACTGCTCATATCCAAGAACAAGAAATAAAAGCAGCCTGACACCTGTATTCTCAAGGTGTTAGCTATGGGTTTTAATTAGCAGCTTGTCAGGATTTTGAGTTTGTTGAGAGAAAGCCATTGGGAGTTGTGTAATAAGTTTGCACACACATCTAAGGTATAGGAAACATACAGACATCTAGAAACAGATTGTATGATTACACCTATATGAAAATACATAAAAACATTAAAGAATAAAAACAGCAGCTAACTAATTAAAAAAACAACTGAATTGGTCAATATCTACATAGAGGTACATGTGTGCTGTCAAATGCAGAAAGATAAGCATTGAAAGAGTTAAAGGAAACCTGTCAAAATAATTTACACCTATAAAGGGCTAGAAGTGCTGTATCAGCTTCCCAAATTGCATTTTCACTGATGCCTCTATTAGAACTCAGTGTGTAGTGTGTATAAAAATAATGGACCAGTCTGGGATCACCATCGCTTTATGACCTTTATCCTGGACCCCATGCTGATATTATATATATCCCCCATCTTTGTAATATGTCCCTTATCCTGAGCCCCATCCTGGTATATATATCCCCCATCCTGTTATACGTCCCCCGTTCTGCCACGGTTTTTTAATGCATAAAATAAAAAATAACAAATATACTCCCTTTCGTTCCTCTCCCCTGCCCAGCGGTGTCATCTTCTGAAGCTGGCTGCTAGCTTCAGCATGCAAGCAACGGGAGTGCATGATGTTATTGCCCCGGGCCCTCTGTCACATGCATGCCAACATCATCTGCTGGACTCTGATTGACCCAATACTCTCCAACTGGATGTGCATCCATGTATACACTTCAACTGGATGCACATCTGCTGACATCAGCGGGCTCACACCCACACGGGCCCAGTCACTATTGCAACCTTTGCAACCGCAGTCGTTACTCCCCTGGCATGATACTACCAAACCACGGGGATGTGTGTTATGAATGAGTCACTGTAGGAGGCAAAAACAGAAATACTAGCTAAGTCCAGAAAACCAGAGACGTTGGCAGCTATCGGATTGCAGACCCCTGAACCTAACAACAACAACTAGCAGTAGCCATGGGGGGTTCCTACAGTGCCCTAGACCCCTCGATCACAGCCGGAGAACTAAATAGCCTAAAGACAGAAAGGGAAATCTAAACTGCCCCAGAGCAGACCCCAAAGCAATAGGCAGCCCCCAACATATAATGACGGTGAAGCAAGATGAAAACACTAACACAGATAGAAAGATAGACTGAGCAAATGATGGGGCCAAAGCTAACTAAATAGGACAGGATAGAAAAGCTGCTGTCTGCAATCCGCCAAAACCCTATAAAAACAAGAGCCAACAGACTGATAGGGAAAAAAGCCCTGAAGACGCTAAGCTTCAAAAAGACTATATCAGTACTCAGGTATTTTCTGAAGACAGAGCAAAAAGGAATTCAGCTCACCCCAGCAGGGAATGGCAGAAATCCAGAGAAACAAGGCAAAACAAAACCAAAACACAAATGCAAAAAGCAGAACAGAAAACTTAGCTTTTGAGGAGCAGGAATCAGACTGGTCTCCTAGAATCCCTCAGGAAATCACCAGCAAGGCAGAAGGGCGTCGGCTGCCTTATATCCAGTCAGCAATTCCAGTCACCAAGTCATCATCATCCAACTCAGGTGCTTGGTAATCAGCCTCACTACCTTCCTTCACCAGAAGAGGGAGTTCATCAGACCTCAATGGTGAAGGGGAAAATGAACTTACAACAGATGTGTCATGGTACTCCCAGACAAGTTCAGGTGCAAGTGGAATGGGCTTAAAGAAATTTTCTGCTTTTGTAAAAGTGATCACCAAAAATACTATTAAAAAAATAGTGTTTATCCTTCCCGTGTCCAATGCCAAGTCGACACCACTACTCCTCACCACTTCTCCTCACAACTAGACCCGTCTCTGCTTTGACTGCAGATGTGCACATCTTTGCTGCAGCCAATCACTGATCTTCACAGCTATGCCGATGTAGAAGATATGAACCTCTAAGATCAGTGATTGTCTGCAGAGATGCTGTACGTTTTCGATGTGACATCACCACTGCAGCCAAAACACAGCGACAGGAAGAATCAAGAACCGGCGCTAGAAGCAGAATGACTGTTAACTCCAAGTATACTCCTGCTAATCTAGAATTTCGAACAACTCAGAACCTCGACAATGTTAAAGATGCGGAATTCTCTGAATTAATTTTTAGTTTTTATCTTTGAGTTTTTATTATTTTTGATTCTTCATTAAAAGAAAGAAAGAAAAACATAAGTGAACATCTTATCAGGTATAATACGAACGCTTCAATTTTCACACTTCTTAGTAAGTGACAACTTTAAAACAAATTATCATACCCTGTTTATGGAAAAAATGAAGAAGATGCTTATCGTTTATATGTAGAGCCACTTTGCAACCTTTTATCAGCGGCAAACAAGCTCCTGTACAATAGCATAAAAGAAGTTAACAGGCTCTTTCATATCAAATTATGAGGAACCGAACACTACACAAGTTGTTTTGAACTGGGATATTGATGCAAGATGCGGAGAAGATACAGTAAACATATTAA
Source organism: Dendrobates tinctorius (assembly GCF_039654945.1). Lineage (NCBI taxonomy): Eukaryota > Metazoa > Chordata > Amphibia > Anura > Dendrobatidae > Dendrobates > Dendrobates tinctorius. Next base: position 13,865,206 of record NW_027361677.1, read on the forward strand.
GGATGATGGAATATTCGAAAGCCGAGAGCTCGAGATATGAAATGTCCTTCAATTTCTAAGTGGGAAGAATGCTCATTTCTTGAAAACAATCTCTGTGCAAATGAGGTTACCGAACGAAATCTTGATCAACTTTCTAATGTCATTGTCTCAGAAGTTCATTACCAGGCAATAGAGCTCAAGATCTTTTTCCCGTGGTGGGGATGGAAGATACTGTATCATTCTTCTGATGGCACAAACTCACAAACTAGTCTTAGTTCAGTGATAGACCACAAATAAAACAATATAAAGGCCAGAAAGAAGTATCAAAAAAATGCTAAACCATTGGCGAAACGCGTTTCAAGCGTGGTGGTGGATCTAGGACTTTAATATTGTATTTGAACTCCTCATTTGATAGTCTGGTCTCAGTATTAATTTTTTCACCGCTTTTTCCCACTCACAATTATTACTACTCTGTATTTTATTTTCCCCAGCATACATTGATATACAATTGTTGTCTATTAGTTATGGAAAAGGATAAAAAGGAGGATGGATTTCTTTGGGTTGCCAAGGACGTTTCCACAGATGTGATGGAAGAATCCACAAGGGGAAAAACAAAGTTCTTTTTATTGTCTATGCGGTTCAAAGTTCATAGATGTCTTCATCAGGACCCACCACATGGAGAATGGACCTTTTTTTGCGCTGCTGATGAGACCAATGGTGGTTTACACAGATGTGATGGAAGAATCCAGGAGACGAAATACAGAGATTTGCAGTTTTTGTTGTCTATGCATTTCAAAATTCACAGACTTCTTCATCAGGACCCACCACATGGAGAATGGACCTTTTTTGAGCTGCTGATGAGACCAATGCTGGTTGACAAAGATGTGATGGAAGAATCCAGGAGACGAAATACAGAGATTTGCGTTTTTTGCTGTTTATGCATTCAAAATTCACAGACTTCTTCATCAGGACCAACCACGTGGAGGATGGACCTTTTTTGCGCTGCTGAGGACACAATTGGTGGTTTACATAGATATGATGGAAAAATCCAGGAGACGAAATACAGAGATTTGCGGTTTTTATTGTATATGCATTTCAAATTTCACAGATTTCTTCATCAGGACTAGCCACATGGGTGAACTTTGAAACATGTCAATAAAAACTGCAAATCTCTGTATTCCGTGTCTTAGATTCTTCCACCATATCTGTTAAAACCACTATTGTTGTACTAGGGAGTGCAAAAAAGTCCATCATCTGTTTTATCCTCTTCCTTGAATTAATTTAGCATTTATGGTGTTGTGGTCTAACAAATCTGCCAGGTGAGCCAACCCTGTATGTAATGTTTATCCATTATCTACCAGGTAAAACCCTATATAGCTCTAATATTTTATAGCTCCTCCTTTGGCTATCTATATGGCATAATCCTGCTCAACCATTATTTTGGAGTTTATTTGCATCCATATTTATAGTCGTATGCAAATAGCCTCTTCAAAAATAAGAAGTTGAACTTTAATGCCACCTATTGTTTGTAGCAATCCTAAAAGTAAAAAATGACTCTTTAACAAGAATTGCCACGTGGCTTAGGGAAAGAAGCTAAATCAGAAACTCCATTTGCAAACATATGTTTTTGGGTATTCACCCCTCATCAGTGCAAAGCAGTAGACTTGATTTAGCTGGATAAGAGGCCTCTGACATGGGTGTAAGGCCGGGGTCAGACTAGCGAGAAACTCGTACAAGTCTCGCATCTTAATACCCGGATGCATGTATTTCTATGCAACTCCCAAGTGCCGGCGGCAGTGCCGGATATTAAGATGCGAGACTCGTCCGAGTTTCTTGCATGTGTGAACCCGGCCTTAAGGAGGAGCATTTCTGCTTGTGGAGAGTGCCAAGCTAGTGTAAGGAGACTTATAGGCCATGCAATAGCATCTGAGAATTTAAATATGCAAATAGCCTTTTCAGAGAGGAAGAGAATTTGAACTCTAGTTCCACTTATTGGATGCCTGTTTACAGCTATTAATTATTCAAAGTTTTTTTTTTTGTTAAATTTGGTCTGATGTTAAATAGATTTTTGATAATGTTCTGACTTAAGGTACTTACTCATAAATGCTCAACTTGTGGTTGAGCGGCCCCATGCTACTCTGTTGGAGGCTGATAACCCTCGGGAATTCCTACAATGCAAGTATTCTGCCCAATGGTAAGAAACAAGACAGGTGCTCTTTTATGAGGATACTGTAACATGGGCATTTAATATGCCTATAGAGCGTTTTGCCTCCAATCATTTACAAATTGTCGAAACATTTGCAAGCATACGTTCCTTGCTATGGAAATCGGCCACGTCTGATAGACTTCAGAGGTGACTTGTAATCTAGGCAACAAGCTGCAATCAATAATTTTGAAAAGAGGTAAACTGCAAATTTGCTTGTCTTTACAAGGGCTTTGCAATTTCACCCATTTAACAAAAGAAGACCCCTTCAGGGGTTTTGTTAGCATGCATTGATTTTTTTTTTGTTCAAGAGGAATTGGAACACAAGAAAAGGTAGTGGTGGACACATCCGTAGGAATTTTGGAAAATCTGCATGTATTTTGAAATTTGAACTCCAAAGGTTTGGCCAAGTTTTCCCCAAAATCCATTTTGCGGCTAATCAAAAGTGATCCAATTGCCCTGAATAGATGGGTCGAACATTCTGTGGTCAGAGAGAAAGTGAGAGAAAGAATGAGACCATAAGAAAAGGGAAAGAGAGAAAACATGTACAAGGAAGAGTGAAAGAGAAAAAGAAAGAGAGTAAGAGAACGAGAGAGAGAATATGTGAGAGAATGAGCGAAAGAGAAAGCCCACCGGTATATCGTCTGACTTTAATTTTTTTTTATTTTACAATTGTCCTGTTTTTAATGCAAGAAGAATGGATAATGTGTATATGTTTAATGTAAATACAGCAGAATAAATACCAGATACAACATTTCATTAATTAATTACACTGGCACTGCTGTGTTATGAATGAGTCACCGTAGGAGGCAAAAACAGAAATACTAGCTAAGTCCAGAAAACCAGAGAAGTTGGCAGCTATCGGATTACAGACCCCTGAACCTATCAACAACAACTAGCAGTAGCCGTGGGGGGTTCCTACGGTGCCCTAGACCCCTCGATCACAGCCGGAGAACTACATAGCCTAAAGACAGAAAGGGAAATCTAAACTGCCCCAGAGAAGACCCCAAAGCAATAGGCAGCCCCCAACATATAATGACGGTGAAGCAAGATGAAAAAACACTCACACAGATAGAAAGATAGGCTGAGCAAACGATGGGGCCCAAGCTAACTACAAAGGACAGGATAGAAAAGCTGCTGTCTGTAATCCGCCAAAACCCTATCAAAAGAGCCAACAGCTGATAGGGAAAAAAGCCCTGAAGACGCTAGGCTTCAAAAATACTAAATCAGTACTCAGGTATTTTCTGAAGACAGAGCAAAAAGGAATTCAGCACACCCCAGCAGGGAATGGCAGAAATCCAGAAAAACAAGGAAAAACAAAACCAAAACACAAATTCAAAAAACAGAGCAGAGAACTTAGCTTTTGAGGAGCAGGAATCAGACTGGTCTCCTAGAATCCCTCAGAGAGATCACCAGCAAGGCAGAAGGGCGTCGGCTGCCTTATATCCAGTCAGAAATTCCCGTCACCCAGTCATCATCATCCAGCTCAGGTGCTTGGTAATCAGCCTCACTACCTTCCTTCACCAGAAGAGGGAGTTCATCAGACCTCAATGGTGAAGGGGAAAATGAACTCACAACACTGCTGCTTCCGCTTGACTTATATCTCTCTCCCTATTGATTGCAACAAAGTTTTGCAGACTTCTACTCTGATTTTCTTGCAGTTATTCTACATATTCCTGATTGGTTTATTTGTCCAATTTAGGAATTGTCATCCTGTCTCTGTTGTTGAGCTCTGATGTCCTGTTACTAAAATAGCTGCTGCATTCCCTGCCTCGGCTTTTATACAGGCTATGATAGTTCCTCTTGATTCCCTGTGCTGTACCATGTGATTTGATAACTACAAGGCATTAGGGGGAAGCCGGTGCAGTCGCATCTGAGGTCATAGAAGCCTTCTGTGACCGATGCAGTTTTTTGCAATGTGTATATTGTCGATAAACACTTTTTTTTCCCCGCCATTCGCGCAAATAGAATCGCGAGTTGTTAGAAGTCGACGACGCTTGTGGATTTCATGAAATTCGACTCTAAGTTGATTCGATCATCTCTGGCAAATACACTTAATATACTCTCAAAGAAAAAAAGAAACAACTTTTCAGACTTTTTTTGAGTATGTTCTTGCCAAGATTTGTTTGTTTTTCTGTTTTTATTACCACTTTTGCTGCTTTGATAACACACATGGATCATGTTCCATAGAATAAGATGTTGTGAAAGGGGCATCTTCGGAAAATCAGGCAAAATATTTTTATTGCCCATGTAGAATAAATTCCAATGATGATTCCTATTTCGACTAGTGGACGTCTCATCAACTATTTTCACGTCGGCAAGTTTGTTTATGTAGTTGTATGGGTTAATTCTTTTGTATCTCCCTCGTGGGTCTCAGTTCTAGATTTTTGCACACTAAGTAATTACGGTCATGATAGCTTGAAATATACTCTTTAGCAGTTTGTCAGGTGTCACATTTTGCGCCTTCAACTAATCACAATTAATTTGAATTGCATATTGATTTTACAGAAATCATTAGAAAGCTCACGCTGAAAAGATTCTCCCTCACAGCGACAATTAGTAAAGCCCCAAATGTGAGACATTTACAAAGGAATTAGGTTTCAATTACATTATAGTGTTATTAAAGGCTGGGGATGGTATGAATATAGCTCTGCTTTTATAACTGTTGGATAAAGGAAAGGATTGAGATGTAGAGGTAATTATTATTATTGCACCCCTTGGCTTTAAAAAAGAGAAATTAAAACGCAAATTAAGTTTCCTTTTCGTCTTTGTCCTGTTCAGAAATTATAATTTAATGCAAATATGTACTGCGCTTTAGTCATATAGCAAGTTAGGAACAGTAAAAGTAAAGTGCTACCTTAAAGTGCTACTTCAAAGTATCACCTACAGATATGTCCAACTCTACTTTTCCACTTAGTTCAGTAAGGACTCAAGTTTTATTTATATTCACGACAAGGGCGTACATATCATTGGTGCAAAACAAGAGGTAAGAGGGTCCATATCATCCCCAAAGCAGGTAGAATTATGCATTATGATGAGTTATTAGACTGTAAATGGACCATATTTTTTTTTGCAGAGTGGCCCTCTTCTATCTGTTCCCTCTCCTGAATCACAACATACTAGCAAAACCCTCAAAAGTCGGTAACTCACATCATAACCCGTGGTTGGATTCATATAAATACATAAACACAAACCTCTCCCAACGGAGTATCGTGAAAACCTGTTTTTTTTTTTAAAAAAAGCTGGTCATCCTCAGCATCTCATCTGGGAATACTTTGAAGAAAATGGATGGAGAACACATCTATTTGCTCCATATAAATGGGTTCTGGTTTGATTTTAAAGTAGAAAAGACTTCAAACTCAAAGCCAGATTTCAGTTAAAATATTTTCAAGTAATTTTTCAGAATTAACAGTCATGTGAGGGACAACACTAATTCTGGCCAATAGATGACATGAATCCTGTATTTTCACCAATTTTCCCCTCCGTAGGCTTTATCTCTAATATGCAATCCACTCTGAGCTGGTTGGAGGAAACAAGCTGCTATAATATTTCCATGCACAGCACAGCACACATAGTGGGATTCCTGCTCTTCAATCCTTTGTTAGCTCACAGAGAGAAGCAGCAGCAACATGGAGGAAATCATACAACAATCCTGATCTTTGTATGTGAATCAAACTCTGGGGTGAGGAGGTAAAAGACTTGTTATAAAGCTCAGCATATTCTTTCTGTCTCTAGATCTCCGTGTTTTCCTCCTCTTTTTTCCTCTCTTTTAAACAGAATATAATAGGAGGTGCTGTCAGTCTTTCTTGCCTTGAGCAAGATATAGCTTGGCTGTTTTTTCAGAGTATTTGATATATTCAGCAGATGTGGGATGGGAAGAAGTGGTTGATATATGAAGAAAGAGGCAAAATTCTCTTATAGGATATATTACAAAGTTTTTTTATAATAGGGAAGCTGTGTAAATTACAGATTTTCTACGAGATCCTCATCTGCTAAAGCCTAATGATGCCTTAGTCTAACCATTAGTATGTGTCAGCTTTTGTAAAACTCACCTAATTTATCTTAAGAATAGCTGTTATCTTATATACGTTTTAACATCCTGCAGTTCAATATAGATTGTTGGGGGTGTTAGGCATCAACTTTCTCCCACTGCACATGGGGAATCTCAAGCCGTGTTCTCTACAGTCTCCCATTCTTCTTTATCCGAATGCTAGGCGTCTGGTTGCCCCTCCAGGCTCAGCTATAACACTATGCATGAGTCAGCGGCGAGCAGACGCTCCTGGGACTAAGTCCTGCTTTTCTCCATCTGAGCATGCCCGTGAGACAACCGCTCATTGGTGGTTGGAGGTCACATGCTCAGGTCCTCAAGCAGCTCAGATGGGGCCATCAGGAAGGTCCCAGAAGGCTGCACCTATAAAAGGATTGCATGGCCGCACGGCGTGCGCTAGTATAGACTATGTGAAGTGAGTGTTGTATGCATGTATGTAAGTCTCAGGTGAATGACTCATTATGAAACCCCTACCCTTGGTATGCATGTGTTGTGTAGCATGGCCTGTTATGCACCCAGGCTGAGGTGCAGGTAGGAGGCAGAGTCAGAGACCGGCCTCAGCGCCAACTGGTGGCTTTGTCTGTACGCCACGGTGCATGTGCTCGGCACTCCACAGTAGCCAACGTCCATTAGTGGCATCCACAGGTGCGACGCCACACGCTTAGTAGGTCTACAGGGACTCTGACCCTGTGTCCTTGGGGCTGAGTTCTGTGACTGTTTACGGAGCGCTCCCTTTGCCGAGCTCTGTGAGCTTAAACAGGCTCCGGCATTTATGTTCCGAGGTAGTGCAGCTCTGTGAGATGGCATAGTCTGCTCCTGTACACATCGGGTGACGTTAACCCACGTGTGTTCTTTTTTTATACCGCCATATAGCGTCAACATTACCCGGCAGCAGTTTACCATTTCTGCACGGTGGACCCCGGGCTGCGAACGCACCTTATTACCATCTTTTTATTATTTGGTGCGTCCCGCCAGCCCTAACGGTGTCTGAGTACTGTCCTTTCAAGTAACTTTGTAGAATATATTTTTTCTATGTGTTTGCATGATGAACAACAGTATTTCTGTCCATTATATTGAATGACTTGTATCCTGTGTTTTCACATAGATTCCCCTTAGCAAGTTCCATCTCTGAGCTGGTGGATAGAGACTAGCTGCTGTGATGTCTCCTATAGCCAGCATAGCACACAAAGAAGGATTCATGTTCTTCATTTTTTAGCTTAGAGACAAGCAGTAGAAGCATGGAGGAAATTAAACAGCAGCAGTGATAATTGGATATATGAATCCAACACTGATCGAGGTAAAAGACTTGTTAGAAAGCTCAGTGTGAATTTTTTTGTCCCACTGCTTGTTTCCTTACTTTGCTCCTCTTTCCTTCTCTTTCCATAGAGTATAAAGAAAGGAAAAATACAGGGCGCATCCACTGTGTAAAATCCGTATCAAAAAACACATTAACAGAGAAAAAAGGAAGGTGCTCACCTATTGGGGTTGTGAAGAAGTCACAACACCCATAAACGCATGAGAAGCAGCAGCAAATCTGCACAGGGTCCTAGGACAAATTTGCAAAAAGCGGCGTGAAAGTGCAATGAGGACTGCGCTTGCTTCTGGTGGAGTACAAAGTTCTTTATTTAGCCAACGCGTTTCCTGAGTCTACTGGCTCACTTCATCAGGGCAGATTCTGCCTCATTGCACTTTCACGGCGCTTTTTGCATAGAGTATAATGGGCTGTGCCACATGACACCATAGTGAGCTGGCTGTCTGGCATTTTAAATAAAATGGATTTTAGCTGTTTATTTGAAAGGTGATTATGAGTTCCTCAAGCAGGTGTGGGGTTGAGAAATGTGTTAAATATAACAGATTTACCTGATATGATATATTACGAGGTTGCTATATGTTTGTCTGTGCGATTGATGAATACAAAGTTTGTTGAAAGTATAGTTCCCATTTAAACAAAGAGTAAGAAGAGCTCAGCAGGCCATTTTGTCTCCTTGGCTATAATCGGTTCTGCTCTCTTTGGGCAGGACATCTATGAGACCATACACTAGTTCTACCAGGAACACCTTGTCACAGCCAAAGGGACATACTGTCCTGCTCTGCTGAGTGCATTTTTAAGGATCAATGGGGTCATTGATGAGGTTTGTCATCTTGTTTGGGGATACATTTTGGAATATATTTTAGAAAAACCCGTAAAGGGCAACATTTGTTGGGTTGTGTCCATTCATCAAGTACTGACCTTTACGTGTTTGTCAAAAGTGGTTGGTTATGGGGAAATTTATGCCGTTAGGAGGCCAAGGCAGGGCAACATAAGATATTACACCCATAGAGAAATATGGGAATGTATTTTCTTCTATTTCTTATATCTCAGTAGAAATGGTTTAAGATCTTTATTTATCCAACTTCTACATTTTCTCCGAGTAATGCTGTGATATTTGGAGCTGTGTTCATTTTTTTCCAGACAATTTCAGCTTTTTTTTACTTTCAGCTTGATGAAAGTGTGGTTATATGTTCAGCACCATAAATTAGAATTATCTTCCAGTTATTTCCATGGTGACATTCAAAGACTTTACAGAGGGTATAACTTTCAGTACCGGTCATAAATAGTAGAATTTTACCTTTCGACTGTATTGTACAGACAGAGCGCAATATGTGTGTCTGAACCACTGTAAGGCAATCATTACAGAATTAATTTGGACATTACAAGAAGTCATTTATGAAAGTGCAAAGCTGGAAAAGTGCAGAGCTTTTCTTTTCACGCAAATGCAGCTAAGCACTCAGACTGATACACAGGACGAGCCAAAAGTCAAGGAGCTGAAAGTTAGACTGAGCTCAAATTTTTAAGTGCACTTCCAATTATTTGTTCCAATTTTTTTTGCTGAGATATGACTCTAAAAAATAAAATAAGAAAAGTCAATAAATAATATAAAAGCTAAACAAAGTCTGAGTTTTGATATAACTGTGTGTTTCTGACACCTCTATTCAAGTGACTTAAATACCCGAAGGGTTATTCTCAGCATCTACAATGGATAAAATTGCAAAGCGCTTGTAAAATCAAGTAACTTTGTAATTTACTTCTTATTAAAAATCTTCTCTTTTCTCAAGAATGGAGGAATTCGTAATTCTATTATGTATTGATCGTAGCCTAGTCTACTGGCCACCAGTCTATGAGCGATGGCCGGACTGCTAGGCAAAGAACTCTTGTAATAACTGCTCTGAAACCAGCCAGATCCTACAAGCTTCAGTGCCCCCAAGGTTGGTGCCAGAGGCGCTACAATAGCAAAGGTCTACAATGTAAGGCTACATTCCCACAATAATTCGTAATTCTATTATGTATTGATCGTAGCCTAGTCTACTGGCCACCAGTCTATGAGCGATGGCCGGACTGCTAGGCAAAGAACTCTTGTAATAACTGCTCTGAAACCATCCAGATCCTGCAAGCTTCAGTGCCCCCAAGGTTGGTGCCAGAGGCGCTACAATAGCAATGGTCCACAATGTAAGGCTACATTCCCACAATGAGCTTTTTGGTGAGTTTTAGATGTTGCAGACTTTCTGCACTATTTCTGCACCCATCAAGTGAGATAGGTTAATTACATTTTTTCAAAAATAGGCAGCATCAAAAATTCATCATGGGAACGTAGCCCTAATCAAAAAGGAGTGAACCCCTCCATGTCAAATAGCAGGCTGGGAGGTGGCACACTCCCAAAAACCTAACATGAGACAATTATTTTAAGAATACGTGAAAAAGTGCCAAATATACTCATACATAAGTCGACCCGAAGTATAAGCCGAGGCACCTAATTTTGCCACGAAAAACTGGCAAAACATATTGACTTGAGTATAAGCCGGGTATGCATTGTCCCTGTCCTGGTATGCATGGCTCCTCATCCCTGTCTTGGTATGCATGGCTCCTTATTCCCGTCCTTGTCTGCATGGCTCATAATCCCTGTCCTGGTATGCATGGCTCCTCATCCCTATCCTTGTATGCATCGTTCCTCATCCCTATCCTTGCATGCATGCCCCCCACGAGAAAAGCATAAAAAAAACTACTTACCTTTCCTGCGCGCTCTCGCAGCATCTTTTCTTCCAGCTTCCAGCAGCTCCTGCGGCTGGCCGATCATGTGTCTCTGCTCTTTAAGGTAATGAATATTCACCTATCTCCACTCATTGGGGACACATGATCGGCCGTCCAGAGGTGCTGCTGGAAGCTACAACAAGATGCTCCAAGGGCGTGCAGGGAAGGTAAGTAGGAGGTGTTTTTTAACAGCTGCTGGAAGCCGGTGGCTGCGTCTGTAACTGTGCGCGCAATAAGAGAAATGAATATTCCTTGCCAGTGTAGTGAATATTCATTTCCCTTTAGCAGCGGGCACAGTTAGTCACAGCCGCCGGCTCCTGCCTCCTGTGACCTGCTGCTCCGCTGCACTTCCTCCCCTGCCAGCTTCTGGGACAATTATTTGTGTATAAGCTGAGGGGGGCATTTTCAGTACAAAAAAATGTAGTGAAGATCTCAGCTTATTGCTTGAGAATATATGGTATTTGGATTTGTATATAAGATGTTTGGAATAAACCACTTGGATTTCTTCTGCAAATTTGTAATTTCAAGTGCAGTTAATCAGAATGATGGTTATTCCCAGTCATTGGGATTAATTTGTATTGGCCTTTTCCATCATTTTTTCCATGCAGAATTCAAGAAACTGGGAAGCCTTTTATTCCAGGGTTGAGAAAATCCTTGTCATATACAGTAATATTGTCATGCTGTGACCATCTTCGGTAAGGAAAAGGAGCCTCAAACTGTCCCTGGAACTGGGACCCTAACTGTTGCTGGCCAGGGGTACTCTTGAATGTAGAGAGGCCCGAGTTTCCGATCTTACTATGCTCCTGTTAAACCCTGATCTGTCCTCTCCCACACCCCATGAGTCATGGGACAGAAATGTAAGGTAAACAAGACACAAAGGCAAAACAGGGATAACAGAAAACCTCTATCATACAAAAGCACTAACCAACCATAGGGAGATGGATAGCGACAGTGAGGAATAAACTAAATGGGAACAAGGACCAGGAGATAAGCACACACATACTACAGAAAACCACAGATCACTTTCTATAACAACTCCACTCCAAACACTTAGCTTTTGCACACAGAACAGTAAGACAAATCTTTCACCTGCAGGTCTGGTCAGTTTTTCTAGGAAGAGGCAATGACCACATCAGAAGCAGCAAAAATTAAACTGCATGTTTCTGACCAGCATACAAAGGGTTGTTAACCTTTTCAGCACCAGAGGAAACTAAATCCATTTAATATGGGACACAAATGAGACCATCTACAAAGAAGACCTGCGATTCATTACTCAAAGCGAACATTTAACTGCAGGACTTCCAGGTGGACGTGACACCCTTGTGACAAATATTTAACTATTTACACATTACTTTATTAACCCCTTAACCCCCAAAGCTTTTTTCGGTTTTGCATTTTTGTTTTTCACTCCCCTCGTTTCCAGAACCATAACTTTTTTATTTTTCTATCAATATGGCCACGTGGGGGCTTATTTTTTGCGGGACGAGTTCTACTTTTGAATGACACCATTGGTTTTACCATGTCATGTACTAGAAAACAGGAAAAAAATTCCAAGTGCGGTGAAATTGAAAAAAAAGTGCAATCCCACAGTTGTTTTTTGTTTGGCTTTTTTACTAGGTTCACTAAATGCTAAAACTGACCCACCATTATTATTCTCCAGGTCATTACGAGTTCACAGACACCAAACATGTCTGGGTTCTTTTTTATATAAGTGGTGAAAAAAAATTCAAAACTTTGCTATAAAAATATTGTGCCATTTTCCTATACCCGTAGCGTCTCCATTTTTCGTGATCAAGGGTTGGTTGAGGGCTTATGCTTTGTATGCCAGTCTGACATTTTTAATGATGCCATTTTTGTGCAGATATGTTCTCCTGATCGCCCATTATTGAATTTTAATGCAATGTCGCGGCGACCAAAAAAAACATAATTCTGGGGTTTTTACTTTTTTCTCACTACGCAGTTCAGCGATTAATCCTTTTTTTTATTGACAGATCAGGGGATTCTGATTGCAGCAATACCAAATATGTGTATGTTTTATTTTATTTTTATTGTTTTATTTTGAACTAGCTGAAGAGCCCGGCGTTGCCTGGGCATAGTAACCAACTGTGTTTAGCTATAACAAATTATAATGATTATATTGCACATAAAAACTGTGCATCTAATCCTATCCTGTGTGATACCGACTGCTGAGCCGTGTATCTAATCCTATTCTGTGTGATACTGACTGCTGAGCCGTGTATCTATTCCTATCCTGTATGATACTGACTGCTGAGCTGTGTCTAATCCTATCCTGTGTGATGCTGACTGCTGAGCCATGTGTCTAATCCTATCCTGTGTGATACTGACTGCTGAGCTGTGTATCTAATCCTATCCTGTGTGATACTGACTGCTGAGCTGTGTATCTAATCCTCTCCTGTGTGATACTGCCTGCTGAGCCGTGTATCTAATCCTATTCTGTGTGATACTGACTGCTGAGCTGTGTATCTAATCCTCTCCTGTGTGATACTGACTGCTGAGCTGTGTATCTAATCCTATCCTGTGTGATACTGACTGCTGAGCCGTGTATCTAATCCTATTCTGTGTGATACTGACTGCTGAGCCGTGTATCTAATCCTATCCTGTGTGATACTGTCTGCTGAGCCGTGTATCTAATCCTCTCCTGTGTGATACTGCTTGCTGAGCCATGTGTCTAATCCTATCCTGTGTGATACTGTGTGCTGAGCCATGTATCTAATCCTATCCTGTGTGATATTGTCTGCTGAGACGTGTATCTAATCCTATCCTGTGTGATACTGACTGCTGAGCCGTGTATCTAATCCTCTCCTGTGTGATACTGACTGCTGAGCCGTGTATCTAATCCTCTCCTGTGTGATACTGACTGCTGAGCCGTATATCTAATCCTCTCCTGTGTGATACTGTCTGCTGAGCAGTGTATCTAATCCTATCCTGTGTGATAATGACTGCTGAGCTGTGTATCTAATCCTATCCTGTGTGATACTGACTGCTGAGCTGTGTGTCTAATCATCTCCTGTGTGATACTGACTGCTGAGCTGTGTATCTAATCCTCTCCTGTGTGATACTGTCTTCTGAGCAGTGTATCTAATCCTATCCTGTGTGATACTGACTGCTGAGCCATGTATCTAATAATATCCTGTGTGATACTGTCTGCTGAGCCGTGCATCTAATCCTATCCTGTGTGATACTGTCTGCTGAGCCGTGTATCTAATCCTCTCCTGTGTGATACTGACTGCTGAGCTGTGTATCTAATCCTCTCCTGTGTAATACTGACTGCTGAGCCGTGTAGCTAATCCTATCCTGTGTGATTCTGACTGCTGAGCTGTGTGTCTAATCCTCTCCTGTGTGATACTGACTGCTGAGCCGTGTATCTAATCCTCTCCTGTGTGATACTGACTGCTGAGCTGTGTGTCTAATCCTCTCCTGTGTGATACTGACTGCTGAGCCGTGTATCTAATCCTCTCCTGTGTGATACTGACTACTGAGCTGTGTATCTAATCCTATCCTGTGTGATACTGACTGCTGAGCTGTGTATCTAATCTTATCTTGTGTGATACTGACTGCTGAGCCGTGTATCTAATCCTATCCTGTGTGATACTGACTGCTGAGCCGTGTATCTAATCCTATCCTGTGTGATACTGACTGCTGAGCCGTGTATCTAATCCTATCCTGTGTGATACTTACTGCTGAGCTGTGTATCTAATCTTATCTTGTGTGATACCGACTGCTGAGCCTTGTATCTAATCCTATCCTGTGTGTTACTGACTGCTGAGCTGTGTGTCTAATCCTCTCCTGTGTGATACTGACTGCTGAGCCGTGTATCTAATCCTCTCCTGTGTGATACTGACTGCTGAGCTGTGTATCTAATCCTCTCCTGTGTAATACTGACTGCTCAGCCATGTGTCTAATCCTCTCCTGTGTGATACTGACTGCAGAGCCGTGTATCTAATCCTCTCCTGTGTGATACTGACTGCTGAACCGTGTATCTATTCCTATCCTGTGTGATACTGACTGCTGAGCTGTGTATCTAATCCTATCCTGTGTGATACTGACTGCTGAGCCATGTATCTATTTCTATCCTGTGTGATACTGACTGCTGAGCCGTGTATCTAATCCTCTCCTGTGTGATACTCACTGCTGAGCCGTGTATCTATTCCTATCCTGTGTGATACTGACTGCTGAGCTGTGTATCTAATCCTATCCTGTGTGATACTGACTGCTGAGCCATGTATCTATTCCTATCCTGTATGATAATGTCTGCTGAGCCATGTATCTAATCCTATCATGTGTGATACTGACTGCTGAGCTGTGTATCTAATCCTCTCCTGTGTGATACTATCTGCTGAGCCGTGAATCTAATCCTATCCTGTGTGATACTATCTGCTGAGCCATGTATCTATTCCTATCCTGTGTGATACTGACTGCTGAGCTGTGTATCTAATCCTCTCCTGTGTGATACTGCTTGCTGAGCCATGTATCTATTCCTATCCTGTGTGATACTGACTGCTGCCGTGTATCTAATCCTATCCTGTGTGATACTGACTGCTGAGCCGTATATCTAATCCTCTCCTGTGTGTTACTGCTTGCTGAGCCATGTATCTAATCCTCTCTTGTGTGATACTGACTGCTGAGCCATGTGTCTAATCCTCTCCTGTGTGATACTGACTGCTGAGCCGTGTATCTAATCCTCTCCTGTGTGATACTGTCTGCTGAGCTGTGTATCTAATCCTATCCTGTGTGATACTGACTGCTGAGCCATGTATCTAATCCTATCCGGTGTACTGACTGCTGAGCCGTTTATCTAATCCTATCCTGTGTGATACTGACTGCTGAGCCGTGTATCTAATCCTATCCTGTGTGATACTGACTGCTGAGCTGTGTATCTAATCCTCTCCTGTGTAATACTGACTGCTGAGCCATGTGTCTAATCCTATCCTGTGTGATACTGACTGCTGAGCTGTGTATCTAATCCTCTCCTGTGTGATACTGACTGCTGAGCTGTGCATCTAATCCTATCCTGTGTGATACTGACTGCTGAGCTGTGTATCTAATCCTCTCCTGTGTAATACTGACTGCTGAGCCATGTGTCTAATCCTATCCTGTGTGATACTGACTGCTGAGCTGTGTATCTAATCCTCTCCTGTGTGATACTGACTGCTGAGCTGTGCATCTAATCCTATCCTGTGTGATACTGACTGCTGAGCTGTGTATCTAATCCTATCCTGTGTGATACTGTCTGCTGAGCCGTGTATCTATTCCTATCCTGTGTGATACTGACTGCTGAGCTGTCTATCTAATCCTATCCTGTGTGATACTGTCTGCTGAGCCGTGTATCTAATCCTCTCCTGTGTGATACTGACAGCTGAGCCGTGTATCTAATCCTATTCTGTGTGATACTGACTGCTGAGCTGTGCATCTAATCCTATCCTGTGTGATACTGACTGCTGAGCTGTGTATCTAATCCTATCCTGTGTGATACTGACTGCTGAGCCGTGTATCTAATCCTCTCCTCTGTGATACTGACTGCTGAGCAGTGTATCTAATCCTATCCTGTGTGATACTGACTGCTGAGCTGTGCATCTAATCCTATCCTGTGTGATACTGACTGCTGAGCCGTGTATCTATTCCTATCCTGTGTGATACTGTCTGCTGAGCCGTGTATCTATTCCTATCCTGTATGATACTGACTGCTGAGCTGTGTATCTAATCCTATCCTGTGTGATACTGACTGCTGAGCCGTGTATCTAATCCTATTCTGTGTGATACTGACTGCTGAGCCGTGTATCTAATCCTCTCCTGTGTGATACTGCTTGCTGAGCCATGTGTCTAATCCTATCCTGTGTGATACTGTGTGCTGAGCCGTGTATCTAATCCTATCCTGTGTGATATTGTCTGCTGAGACGTGTATCTAATCCTATCCTGTGTGAAACTGACTGCTGAGTCGTGTATCTAATCCTCTCCTGTGTGATACTGACTGCTGAGCCGTGTATCTAATCCTATCGTGTGTGATACTGACTGCTGAGCCGTGTATCTAACCCTCTCCTGTGTGATACTGACTGCTGAGCCGTGTATCTAATCCTATCCTGTGTGATGCTGGGCTCCCCCTGCAGTCTGTGTCAGAGGGTGGTCTGTGTTGGCACGGTAATAAATTGTGTTATTTCCAGCTTTACAGAAGGATGATAACACCATAGAAATGATAAGAATAATAGACCTCAGTTACCACAACTGTCTACAAAGAAAACTGTTGCTGATAGCAACCAATCACAGCTCATTTTTCATCTTTTAAACAGCTCTGGGACAGCGTGGCGAGTTTTGAGTGGCGACTTTTGTGTTTCGACTTTTATGTGGCGAGGTTGGTGTATGTGTGGTGAAATGTGTGCTGAGGGTGGTATATGTGGTGAAGCACGTGGTAGTGTGTGGTGCATTTTGTGTGTGTGTTCATATCCCCGTGTGTGGGGAGTAGGGTGACCGCAAAAAATCGATGTCGGAATTTTGTCCGTCTGGACCCCACAAAACGTTTCCCCTTTCCACATATTGAGATAGCCAAAATTTGAGCTCGATCAAACGACGTTAACCCGTGCCGCTCGTCGCTCAAAGTTTGAAAAAATCCAAATTGAGGTATTTTAAGATTTAGGTATTTTGCATAGTCTGTTAGACTATAAAGAATGTGACAACAACATTGCAGAAATAGCCCTGACCAAATTTTCGAACCATTTGTGGTATTTGAATGCAGAGTTGGTGGGATTATCGTTTTTTGATCCCACCATTACAGACAATGAAAAGTTGTTAATGGCTAATAAATTGCTCAGTAGCACAGATGAACCATCAGAGCACGCTAGGGTTG
Organism: Dendrobates tinctorius; assembly: GCF_039654945.1. Lineage (NCBI taxonomy): Eukaryota > Metazoa > Chordata > Amphibia > Anura > Dendrobatidae > Dendrobates > Dendrobates tinctorius. The sequence continues at coordinate 13,882,361 of NW_027361677.1, forward strand.
TAAAGCCAAAAGTTAGGAAAGAAAAATTAAAAGAGGTAGGAAGTAACCGACTTTAACGACCTTCTGACAAAAGATGAAGAACAAAAGCAATATGTCCTGCAAGTTGTAAGCAAATGCCGAGCATTATATTCTGACGTTTCAAAAACTACTTTAACAAAAGCTTTGGAATAGATTAGATAACTATGTAAAATTATCAACTCATGTAGGTTAGCGTGCTCTGACGGTTCATCTGTGCTACTGAGCAATTTATTGGCCATTAACAACTTTTCATTGTCTGTAATGGTGGGATCAAAAAACGATAATCCCACCAACTCTGCATTCAAATACCACAAATGGTTCGAAAATTTGGTCAGGGCTATTTCTGCAATGTTGTTGTCACATTCTTTATAGTCTAACAGACTATGCAAAATACCTAAATTTTAAAATACCTCAATTTGGATTTTTTCAAACTTTGAGCGACGAGCGGCACGGGTTAACTTCGTTTGATCGAGCTCAAATTTTGGCTATCTCAATATCTGGAAAGGGGAATCATTTTGTGGGGTCCAGACGAACAAGATTCTGACATTTTTCCCCCCCCATATGAGATCCGGTCACCCTAGTGGGGAGTATCCCATGTCAGGGCCCCACCTTAGAAACTTTACGGTATATACTCTTTGGCGCCATCTCTCTCTTTCTTTAAGTCCCCCTTGTTCACATCTGGCAGCTGTCAATTTGCCTCCAACACTTTTCCTTTCACTTTTTCCCCATCATGTAGATAGGGGCAAAATTGTTTGGTGAATTGGAACGCACGGGGTTAAAATTTTGCCTCACAACATAGCCTATGACGCTCTCGGGGTCCAGACGTGTGACTGTGCCTGTGGCTGTAGCTGCGACAGTGCGGATGCCAATCCCAGACATACATACATACATGCATACATACATACACACCCACATTGAGCTTTATATATTAGATGAGGTTAAAGGGGGTGATTTGAACTTTTACATTTTTTCATTTTTTTTTATATTTTTAAATACATTTTTGTTTTACTTTTGGCATCTTCAATAGTCTTCGTAGTAGTCTAGAAGCTGCCACAACCAGATCGGCTGTGCTACATAGAGGCGATGGTCAGATCTCCTCTATGTAGTAAAATTGCTCACTTGCTATATGTGCCGACCACCAGGTGGTGCTCATAGCAAGCTGGCACTGACAACCATAGAGGTCTCCAGGAGACCTCTAGTTGTCATGCTGACACACTGGTGACCTGCGATCACTTGACGCAGGCCACCGGTGTGTGTATTTCCAGCGCGCTTGCAGGAAGCACTTGTTAAATGCAGCTGTCGGCGTTTGACAGCGGCATGTAATTAGTTAATAGCCACGGGTGGATCAAGATTCCACCCGCGGCTATTGTGGGCACATGTCAGCTGTTCAAAACAGCTGACATGTCTCGGGAAAGATGTGGGCTCACTGCTGGAGCTCACATCAAAGGGAGGGAGTCTAACATCAGCATAAATATATGCCCAATGTCGGAAAGGGGTTAATATTGATAGTAGATTTTGATAATGTTTATGTTGTATACTACATATGAAAAAACCTAGAAAAGAAACAATGAATACATACCCTGCAGTAAGTAAATAAATAGCAGAAATACATGTAAAAAAGGTGCTAAAAATGTTTAGAAGCTATCCCATGGTGACAACGTGTGCTCAATCTCTATGGTCCATAGCTGTGCCCGCAATAGCCACGGGTGGAATCTTGATCCACCCGTGGCTATTAATGAACTTTATTTTGAGCAAGTCTGCCTCAAAATAGATGGGAGGCAGACGAAGACCTATACTTGCCTGCCTGCCAGAGTGTCAGTCGTGCTCCCCCTGCACCTACCTATGTTTATACCAGCCATGTGTGCCTGTGCATCACCCCAGTCCGACAGCAATAGCCTGCACCTGTCGTTACAGTGTCCTGTCCCCTTGGAGGTCAGCTGCTACTGCCAGACGCTACCCTGGAGTGGTATTTAGCAGCTACCTGCCAGCTGATTATTCTCACCCCTTCGGGGTAAGTCTGGTTTGTGGCACAGTGGGGCCACAATCCTCGCTCGTGCCAACCAGTCTTTGCGCGAGCTTTACAGAAGCCACTTTTCTCCAAGAAAAACATCAAGGAAAGACTGACATGTTGTAGGAAGTACACAGAATAGATAGAAAATCACTGGAGTAAAGTTAATTTTTTCTGATGAAGCCCGCTTTAGACTGTATGCGACTTCTGGAAAAAAGGTTGACTGGAGAAGAAAATGTGAAAACTACCATGAAAGCTGTGTTGTGCCAACAGTAACGGATTCTGAGAACAATCGTGTGTGGAGTTTTTCATCCAAGGGAAGGGGGTGCAATCACAATTTTGCCATGAATGAAGAATGGTATCTAAACATCCTCCAAAAGAAACTTCTTCTAACGATCAAGGTACAATCTGATCCTGAAAGATGCTTTTTCCATGATGATAAAGCCCAACTTCACAAAGCAAATGTGATAAGTAAGTGGCTCAGTGAACAAATATTAACATTTTAAATTCATGGCTAGGTAACACCCAATCTCAATCCCATTGAGAACCTGTGATCAATCCTCAAAAAGCATTGTAGACATACAAAAATTCTAAAATTTTCATAAACTCCGAGCACTGATTAGACTTGATGGATTACCATCAGTCAGGAATTGACCCAGAAGCTGATATCCAGCTGCCAGGGCATATGGCAAAAGTCTTGAAAAAGAAGGGTCAACTCAGTTAATGCGAGTCTTTGCATAAAATTGATATTTTGGCAATGGACGTCTTTTTTTTTATCAGTATGAGGTTATTTCTTTACTCCAACCTAAGGCTTTTCTTTCTTCGAGCACAGATAGAACTTTTGGATAATTTCCTAGGGCAGTAGTCGTATAATTATAACCTTGCCGAGACAGTCTGACAATTTCATTACTACTTAATAAATTCTGCTAAAGCATTAGGATTTTTTGGCGTATTTTAAAATTACCTTACGGGAGCGTCTTTTGACAAAAACAAAAAAAAATCTTTCCAGCATGTGAATGAGAGTTCAAGGATGAAATAAAGTTGTAGGTTTACCTTTTTTTTTTATAGAAATTCTTCACTCAGTGTGTATATTGCTTAATGGGCTATATTGAATTAAATTGAATCTTCAAGAAACTTTTAGACAAGATTTTTTTTCCCCTCTAAATGGAAAAGATGTCACTTTCATAAGAAAGAAATGTAGAATCTTTAGCCAATTTGTAATACATTCATGAATATCAGACATTTAATTGCATTGAAAATTGCTCTCCACCAGACTGGGAAATTTCACTCTTATGTTATTCACTCATTCGGTTAACTAAACTTTTAGCCAGATTTTTTTTTTTATTATTATCATTTTTAAGTGAGAAAATATACATTTTGCATAGATATAAAAACATTAGAAAAATGTGAATATATTACCCTATCTATTCTTCCAAAGGTGCTGAGCAGATACAGTTCTTTAAGGGGGTGCGATCTGGGAAGAACCGCCTAAGAACAACTAAATATGTCTGGAGTATATAAAGGGAACCATCATGTTGTACATGCAGTCCAACCTGTGAATTTGTTGGAAAACTATTCCATATAACTACATTTATTCATTAAAATCTCTGGTGTTTGTGTGGCACCCCTGAGGGTCCAGTTGCCACAGAGGTACTGCACCTCATCCAGAGGTGTGGAATCCCACCCTCTGGTAAGGAGGGAGCACCACCTAGGACTCCAACACTTGCACCCAACACACGCTAATTAAGTCAGGGCATCTGGGTGTATCCTTGGGGAGGAAGGCCTCATCCCAGGCTGGCTAAGAAAGGGTGTTGGGGAGTCAGTGGGGAAAGGTAGGTAGAAGGGGAGGAGCTTTGGAAGTGGTGTGAGAGATGACATCCAATCAGTGACAGTTAGTGGGAGAAGTTAATGGTGAGGTAAAAGGATTGTTCTGGAAAGATCTAGTCAGTTGCTGGTGGGACAGCAGAAGAGCAGGACTGATGTGGGGGAGTAAGAGTCAGTGAGAAGTGAGAAACATCTGGAAGGAAGCTCCAGGACAGAGAGATGGGGACCTTGGGGCACAGGAAGTGTGGAAGCCACCCGTGGGGCCTGTATCCAGAAGTGTAGGGGCCAGGCTGCAGTGGGGGAGCTGGCCCCTGAGACTAGAAGAGAAGAATAAAGGCTCAGCTAGCAAGCGGGAGGCTGAGGTGACTGCAAGTATCTCAGCCACATCCACAACCATTCCTTAAAAAGTTAGCTATAGAGGATCTCGGGGCCTGACCCACGACGTCCGGCGAGATCCATGGCTGCTGGCTTAGGGACACTGGTTGTGAAGGCGCCAAGCAGAACTAGTGAGAATCAGCGCAGTGAGACGGCCAGAGGAAAGGTCACATCAAAGGGAGTCCTGGAAAGGTGTTTCCCAATCTGCCTGGGAGTTGGCTGGACCCCTCCCCTGGAGGACATGGCACCAAGCGGGCACCTGTGCACAAGTGAACCATGAGTAAAAACTCTGAAACTGCACCCAACTGTGTCCCTCGTGTCATTCGCATCTCGCCTGCCTACTCTGCACGCACCATCACCGGCTCAACTGATAACACCTTAACTGCCCTGGGACACAGCTCTGCCCATGGAGAGCTTCACCATCTCTGCTGCCCTAACACCATCCAAGAGGATCTGCATTGCAGCATCGGCTATCCTTGCCCCTTGCCGAATACCACAGGGGGCGTCACGATTCCATTTTCCCATCATCTTCCCCCCATTATCATCCATCATTCTTCATTAAACATCCATCTTTACTGGATGCCCAGGGCCACGGACCGGGTCACTGCCACAGTGACACATCCCCTTTAAAGCACCTGACCGGCCCGGTACCGGGTAACCTAAGGCCCTTTGGGGCGCTCCATTTGTATGCATAGGGGTCCGGTGGGGATCCTACTTGATGGTTAAAGGGAACCTGTCACCTCGGAAAATTCTATTTATTTGCAAACATGAGGTTATTCTGCAGGTCCAGTGGAGAAATAAGTATTTGATACACTACCGATTTTGAAAGTTTTCCGACCTACAAAGAATGGAGAGATGTGTAATTTTAATCGTACGTACACTTCAACTGTGAGAGACAGAATCTTAAAAAAAAATCCAGAAAATCACATTGTATGATTTTAACATAATTAATTTGCATTTTATTGCATGAAATAAGTATTGGATACAATAGAAAAACTGAACTTAATATTTGGACCAGAAACCTTTGCTGGCAATTACAGAAGTCAGATGTTTCCTGTAGTTCTTGATCAGGTTTGCACACACTGCAGCAGGGATTTTGGTCCACTCCTCCATACAAATCTCGAGAATTTTCAGGTTTCGAGGTTGTCACTGGGCAACATTGAGTTTCAGCTCCCTCCAAAGATTTTCTTTTGGGTTCAGGTCTGGAGACTGGTTAGGACACTCCAGAACCTAGAATTGCTTCTTATGGAGACACTCCTTAGTTGCCCTGGAGTGTGTTTCAGGTCATTGTCATGCTGGAAGAACCAGCCACGACCCATCTTCAATGCTCTTACTAAGGGAAGGAAGTTGTTGGCCAAAATCTTACGATACATGACCCCGTCCATCCTCCCTTCGATACAGTGCAGTCGTCCTGCCCCCTTTGCAGAAAATCACCACCGAAGTATGACATTTCCGCCACCATGTTTTACGTTGAGACAGTGTTCTTTGGGTTGCGCTGATCCATCTTCTTTCTACAACCATGGCGAGTGGAGTCGAAACAAAAAAAGTTCTATTTTGGTCTCATTTGACCACATGACCTTCTCCCATACCTCCTCTAGATCATCCAGATGGTAACTGACAACTATTAAATGGGCCTGGACATGTGCTGGTGTGAGAAGGGGGACCTTGCGTGCCCTGCAGGATTTTAATTGAAGATATTGTAGTGTTTTACTAATGGCACTGTTTGAGACTGTGGTCCCAGCTTTCTTCAGGTCATTGACCATGTCCTCCTATGTAGTTCTGGGCAGATTCCTGACCTTTCTCAGAATCATTCTTACCTCACAAGCCGAGATTCTGCATGGAGCATCAGATGGAGGCAGAGTAACAGTCATCTTGTGTTTCTTCCATTTTCTAATAATTGTACCAACAGTTTTTGCCTTCTCACGAAGCTGCTTGCCTATTGCCCTGTAGCTCATTCCAGCCTTGTGCAGGTCTATAATTTTGTCTCTGGTGTCCTTAGACAGTTCTTTGGTCTTGGCCATGGTGGAGAGGTTGGAGTGTGATTGAGCACATCAACAGATATGATTCATACAGGGGGATCAAGTTCAAATCAGATGCAAAATAATACAGGTAATGAGTGCAGAGTAGGAGGCTTCTTAAAGAAAACCACAGTTCTGTGAGAGCCAGAATTCTTGCTGATTGGTCAATGATCAAATGGTTATTTCATGTAATAAAATGCAAATTAATTATGTAAACATCATATAGTGGGATTTTCAGGATTTTTTTAACCCCTTCATGACCGAAGCTTTTTTTGGTCTTGCGTTTTCGTTTTTCGCTCCCCCAATCCATAACTTTTTAAGTTCTCCATCAATATGGCCATGTCAGGGCTTATTTTTTGCAGGACGAGTTGTACTTTTGAACGACACCATTGGTTTTACCATGTCGTGTACTAGAAAATGGGAAAAAAATTCCAAGTGAGGTGAAATTGCAAAAAAAGTGCAATCCCACACTTGTTTTCTGTTTGGCTTTTTCTTTGCTAGGTTCACTAAATGCTAAAGCTGACCTGCCATTATGATTCTCCAAGTCATTACGAGTTCATAGACACCAAACATGTCGAGGTTCTTTTTTATATAAGTGGTGAAACAAATTCCAAACTTTGCTTTAAAAGAAAAATTGCGCATTTTCCGAGACCATTTTTTGTGATCTCGGGTCAGGTGAGGGCTTATTTTTTGCATGCCACGCCTATTATTGCATTGTCGTGGTGACCAAAAAAAGTACCGTATTTTTCTGATCATAAGAAGCACTTTTTTCCTCCAAATTTGGGAGGAAAGTATGGGTGCATCCTATGGTCGGAATGTAGCATGTGGGGAGGGGGCAGCGGTGGAGTGAGACCGCACTAGGATTGCAGGAGGCAGGAAAATCCAGCGCTGGGGAAACCACATGGTCCCGATACTTAAAGTGAAGTGAATATCCAAGAGCAGCTTCCCAGCTCTCCTGTCAGCTGGGCAGTGAGCGGGGAGCAGCAAAGGACAGACAAACATGGTTTCCCCAGGGGATTCATGCAGCAGCTGGGGAGATCTGTGTCTGGTGGTGGAGGGGTAGGAAGAGAGTGCAGCAGGAGGGATCGCCACATACCTGACAGGCAGCAGAGCCAGGGCTTGATGCTGATGCGATGCGAAATGCTCCTGTGCAGGACCTGTGGTGAGGTCATGAAGGGGGCGGGCTGGAGCATCACATGACCGTGCAAAGCCCTGCCGCTTCATGATGTCATCACAGGTCCTGCAGACACCGCACTACAAACAGTGCAGCATCCTCTTGCATGACCTGTGGTGAGGACATAAGAAGGCTCTGTGTGGCCATGGGATGCTGCATTACCTCACCACAGCATGGCTAGCTGCAGGACCTGCACTGAGCACAGCCGGTACAAGAATGAATTATAAGGTTAGTAATTGCAGAACATAAAAATCACTCTGACATCCTGTGGTGAACTATAACTCCCAGCATGCCATAGGATCTGCAGGACATGCTGGGAGTTATAGTTCCCTCATGGGATCTTAAAGCAGCACTCCCGTGTTATTTTTCAGTGCTGGTGTGGTGCTTTAAATATAAGCCCTGTGCCCCCATTCTTATACTCACCCTCCAGCGTCTTCATACAGTACTTTACAGACAACACACTAGTCCCGCAGCAACATCTTCTACCTGTAGCTCCCAACATAATAACATACTATTATATATATATATATATATATATATATATTAACACCACATATAATAGTATGTTATTTATGTTATTAAATATTTTACCACATTTTTTGGTTCAAACATATTTTTCCCCTATTTTCCACCTCTAAAACCTGGGTGCGTCTTATAGTCCGAAAAATACGGTAATTCTGGCATTTTGACTTTTTTCTCACTATGCCGTTCAGCAATCAGGTTAATCCTTTTTTATCGATTGGGTGATTCTGAACGCGACGATACCGAATATGTGTATGTTTGATTCTATTTTTATTGTTTTATTTTGAATGGGGTGTAAGAGGGGTGATTTGAACTTTTACATTTTTTTTATATTTTTAAACACATTTTCTTTTTACTTTTGGCATGCTTCAATAGTCTCCATGGGAGGCTTGAAGCTGCCATAGCCCAATTGGCTCAGCTACATAGAGGCGACGGTCAGATTGCCTGTATGTAGTAGAATTGATGACTTGCTATGAGCACCGACCACTGGGTGGCACTCACAGCAATTCGGCACTGTCAACCATAGAGGTCTCCAGGAGACATCCGGTTGTCATGCTGACACACCGGTGACCTGCGATCACGTGACACTGGTGTGCGAATTTCTGTCGCAATTGCCGGAAGCACCATTTAAATGCTGCTGTCCGCTTTTGACAGCGGCATTTAACTAGTTAGTAGCCATGGGTGGATCGCGATTCCTCCCGCGGCTATTGCAGGCACATGTCAGCTATTCATAACAGAACTCTTTATTCTTTGTAGGTGGGAACACTTGCAAAATCGTCAGCGTATCAAATACTTATTTTCCCCACTGTATATTGTGATAAACTGCTGCCTGGCTGAAAGTGTAACTACTGAGAGAAAATTATCTTATTTCTTCCCAGGAGACGCTGACTTTCAATTATTAGGGCACTTTCATTGATGGCTCACTCTGCAATTTTATAGTGTGTTTACAGCAGCAGCTCACGTTATAAAATTAGTAGCATACCATGGCTCACAGTACAGCGAGCCAAGACTGTAGCACTCCCTTATAACTGAAATCCGTCGGCTTTATGGAGAAAATAGATTCATTTTTCCCAATATCCAAACTTTCAGAAATGTGGCAGGACAACGTTGTAATGCTATTTACCTGCAGATAGTATCTAAAGTGACAGGTTTCCTTTAGCAGAAATCTCTGCTTGCATATGGAAAGCTGGGAAACACAAAGTAGGACAGCCCACTGGACTTACATTCAAACCCCAGAATATGAAAGAATAATCAAAACTTTTTTGCAAAAAAATGTACAATATATAATCTGAACAGCTTCATCTACTCTATAAGTTCTGCCTGCAGATCAGATATAATTTTCAACATTATAGGTTAAATAGACCACCATTATACGTTGCGATCAGTTAGAAGTAGAGTGTCCCACAGTGTGCAGTCTGGGGAGCCAATCCGACACCTCTACTTCATTGTCATCGAACCATTTCTTATCCAATCTCGACATATGCTTCGGGTCATTGTCCTGCTGGAACACTATGTCGTCCTGTTGATACTCGTAGTACTCGAGTGTATGAAGTAACTCATTGTAGGATACTAACATATCGCTCAGCATTGAGACCATCATCCATCCTGGTCAAGTATCCAATGCATTTGGCTGTGAAACAACCCATATCATCAGGTGTCATGCCCACAGGGCGTGATGATGTATTCTGAGTTCACTAGACCACTGATGGTGCAGTGGAAGCTGTATACCTTACACTCAAGAGACAGGTGAATGGGCTTCATAAAACCAAAGATATTTATTAAAGAAAGTTTAACAAAAAGGGAGAAAGTGCCTGAGAGGATAGACCCTCTGGATCACGACACAGTACCATGTAGTGGAGCACCGGGCAAAGTATACCCCTATTCCACCATCACAACACCAGGAGGCCTAAATGCCACAAATCCTGGACCAGAGGAACGACCCGTACAGACTGGATAGAAAAGACTGTGGAATACTGGCTCTGTCGTTGTAGGAAATCCCGGAAGCTTCGTGTAATCCCAGAAAGTCTGATCCAGCCAGTATTGGTATTTTGATGGTTCTGTGAGGTGAGGCTTGACCAGCCTGAAGTGGGATCCAGAGGGACCCAGGACAGGGAACTGCCAGCAGGGAATTCTGTGGAGACAGAGGGATTGGTAAAATGCAATGCAGCAGTCTTCTAATCGCAGAGCACAGTCAAGTGTGAGCTGGAGGCAATGATCCTACAGAATGAACACGCTGTCCAGACACCTCCCTTAAGGGTTGGATGCCTTTTATGCACAGAGCATCACAGCACAGGCCGCCCTAATAGAGAACAGGTGCTGTACTTCTTTAAGTATGTGCAGGAAGTGAGGCACGCCTCCAAAAAGCATTTACAGGAGACCTGACAAGGGGATGCAGGTTGCTAGCAGAGAAAGGAGCCGCCGATCGTCTGGAACCACGGACAGGGTGAGCAGTACCAGTGGAGCTGCGTGATAGGTGCCGGTCTCCCAGCACAGTGGAGACCAGACCCGCAGCAGGGACAGAGTGGGTGAAGGGCATAGAGCCACATGATGCACACTGGTCTCCTTGTCCATGAGAGACCGGACCTGCCGCTGGGAGCATGACATCAGGCTTCCTCCACCAAACTTGACAGTTACTTCAGTGTCTCAATCCATTAGTCCCTTTTTTCCCTTGTTTCTACCAGACGCATTTGCACCCATCAGAGTCTATTCTATTGACTTTCATCTCATCTCTCCAAAATTACCCATTTCTAATCTTCTACTGTCCACTTTTTGGACTTTTTTGCAAACTAGAGCCGACTATGCTTATAATGATATTGAAGTCTAGGCTTCTTCACCTTTTTTGAGCCACCATTCCAGGCTTGTGTAATGTGCGTCCCATGGATCTTGCCTGGACGTCCATGATCTCACTATTAAGAAGCATATGAGCCACCTCCACTGACATATTTGTGGTGAGAGAAAAGATAGACCTTATGGTGAGTCGACTTGTTGACGCCAATATTTTGCCTGAATGACTATCTCTTGCCTTTTGAAAGACAGACTACATTTTGCATTCTTCCAATTTTCATAGCACTGACATGAAGCAGTTTGGCAATTTTCTTGGCCGAGAGACCGCTATCGATGAGCTGCATAATGCTGTTTCTGTTATCTTGGGAAATCTTCTTCATGGCTGCTCCTCAATTCAAACCAGTGACCATTGGCTTGGGAATGAACTTAATAACACACTGAACTATTAGGGACTGTGAGAACAGGTTGTATTTTGTATTATGCAGGAAGAAAAATATTTTTTCAACCACCAGGAGCAAAACAGTAGCAATGCAGTGACGTGACAGTAATATGCATATCTAATCATATGATAAATAGTTGCAAGTCAAATTTATGTACGAGATATCCAAGATTATCTATAAAATGATAGTAGTCTCATGTTTAAAGCAGTAGTGAATGGTGAAATATGGAGCATGAAACTCAAAAGTTCAAAACATTGTAACGCTTTTGCTTGTCGCTCTATGTGTCATATATTATATGTAATATATTGAATGCATCATGTTTGTGCCTGTATTACTCCAAGCTGACATTGGCATCAGACAGTACTTTGTTCATTCTCCTGTAGAACCTGTCGTGAAAGTCTGCACCATACTCTGACAATAGGAAACTTTGCAATCTACCTAAAGGGGGCTTCTTGGCAATACAGTAGCTTCGTCAATGAATGTATAATGCTGAATTCTAAAGGTGTGCAATATGCACAATGTTCGGATTCCTGCTTCTCTAAATGTTCTACAAGATTTGACTGTCCAGGCTAAAAATCACTGGAGAATGAGCTGCTGCGAGCGCAGCATCAGTGACTTGCGATGACATCATCGCTGTTACTGCCGGTCACTGAGGCTGTGTTCCCAGCCAGGCCAATGAACTTTGGTGACCTCAGTGAGATCACCGCTCACACCGTAAGAAAAGTTTCATTGTGCAGCTGTGAGCTCAGTGAGTTCACAGAAGTTCACTGTGAGAATGAGCTCAGCGCTGCACCATGAAACTTTTTCTCATGGTGCAAGCAGTGATTTTACTGAGGTCACCACAGTTCATTGGTCCAGCAGGGAATGTAGCCTCAGTGACCTGTGATAACTTTGATGACATCACCGATAGTCAATGATGCTGCATTTGCAGCAGCTCATGCGCCAGTGGTTTTCAGACTGGATGGTTGAAAACTATCACAGTCATGGATTATGGTGTGGGACAGAATGTCAGACAGTTGAGGGATATGGTTGTTTTTTATATTTGTTTTTTCCACAGGAGATGATTGCTTTAATGGAATAGACGTTAGGTGAATATAACTGTGTTTGTTATTTTTAAATAAAGAAGTAAAAATATGTTTTTTTAATTTAAAATAAAGGACTTTATTTTGTGTTTATTTACAAAGTACAGTAACTATGAGATTACTAATGGATAGATGTCTTATGCCTCTCCATTACTGAGCCGTGGGTTTGATGTCACAAGACAATACAAAGGTGTCATGAACCCCACAAATATGAACCCCACTTGCCACCACCACAGGGCAAGTGGGAAGAACCGGGTAAAGCACCAAAATTGCCACATCTAATAAATGCACCTTTTGTGGGGTGGCTGAGTGCTACTATTTATAGACTGGGGGGCAAAATCCATGGCCCTTTAACAGCCTGACAATACCATCCCCCACCTATCTGCTTTAGCTTGGCTGGTTGTCAAAAATGGGGGGATCGCAAGCTGTTTATTTGTTTAATATGTACTAACAATGGTTTCTACATAATTGACAACTTATCTATTGTTCTACAGTTTTCTGAAATATCACGTCAAACCTTTTTATTTGTTGAGTAGTTTAATTGTGGCTCATCATGTATCCAGGCTCCGATCACTCATGAGTCTTTGGAAGCTCTGTTGACTGATTGAGACTGCACATTGTTGATGCCTGTGAGGTTTTCTTGATCTTCTTGGATGGATATGGTAGTTATGTTGACTCTTTGAAAGCTAGAAACCCTACTGCTATTATTGTATAGAACATGTAGAAGAATAGATTAAAAAGTTGGAAGTTCCAGTAGACAGAGGCTATTGGTGGAATGAGTTCTTCCCCGGTTCCTAAGGTGCTTTGGACATGACGCAAACGTCACAGTGAACGATTTGATTACACTTATCTGTTCATAATGAATGTATTGCAAGGAGTAATTGTGCATCTGGTCTAGTTTGCTTACTAGAAGGCACGGGGAAACAAAGCCGTCATGTCCTGGCATGCCATCTGTTATGGGAAGACAGATACTGACAAAGATGTATATATAAAGTATATGGTAAAGCGACTGAGGACGATGGGCTGCAAATATTCTGTTTCGTCTCTTCTTTCTCTGCCCTTCTGCTAAGTTTTACTTGCCAGTAGATGAATAAATTGCAAATGTAACACTGTTTATTACAGAATAACAGGAGACTATACAATTTAGTGATTCTGCAATGAAAAATTGTAATAAATCCAAATGATAAGTGCTAGAACAAACTTACAGCTCTAAAACGAGATGTTTTCCCTCAACTTTCCTCAAATAGGAAACCAGCAGATCGGCAGCAATACTGTTAGGGCTGGCGGAATGCACCAAATAATAAAAAGATGGTAATAAGGTGCGTTCACAGCCCGGGGTCCACCGTGCAGAGATGTTAACTGCTGCTCGGTAATGGCGGACACTAAATGGCGGCATCACACTGGACACACTTGGGTTAACCGCCACCCCGTATGTAGTTGCGACGGACTCTGTTGCTTCACAGAACCACGGAACCGCATAACACAGATGCCGTAACCTGTTAACTGTCACAGGGCACAACTGAGTCAGCGCTAGTGTACGGTCACAAGACTCTGCCCCAAGGACGCAGGGTAAGAGCCTCTCTAGACCCACTAGGCGCACGGTGTTGCACCTGTGAACATCACTAATAGACGCTGGCTACTGTGGAGTGCAGACCAAGTGCACAGTGGCGTACAGGCAAAGCCACTACTTGGCATTGATGCTAGTCCCTGACTCTGCCTCCTACCTGCACTATCAGCCTAGACACCAACTGGCAAGGCTGAACAACACATGCGCACCAGGGGTAGGGGTTTCATAATGAGTCAGTCACCAGAGACATGGTCTATATTAGCACACGTCCGTGCGATCCTTTTATAACTGCAGCCTTCCAGGACCTTCCTGATGGCCCAATCCGAGCTGCTTGAGGACCTGAACATGTGACCTCCGACCACCAATGAGCGGTCGTCTCACGGGCATGCTCCGATGGAGAAAAGCAGGACTTAGTCCCAGGAGCGTCTGCTCGCCGCTGACTAATGCTGAATGCTATAGCTGAACCTGGGGCAACAGCAGCAACCAGTCGCATAGCATTAACCTGAGCAAGACGCTGGGACCGATGTCTCTGCTGAGCAGGATCCTCTGCGGCTGAAGAAGAATGGGAGACCGCAGAGGACGTGGCTTGAGAGTCCCCCTGTGCAGTGACGGGAGCTCAATGCTTAACAACATGTTATTCACATTGATATATCTATTTATGTATCTATTATCTTTCTGTCTGTTATCTATCTATATATCTATCTATCATTATCTATTTACCTATCTATCTATCTATTATCTATCTGTTATCTATCTATTATCTATCTTTCTATCTATCTTTCTATCTATCTATCTTTCTACCTATCTCATCCCTACCTATGTAATTAATGATTACTTTTCGGCATTTTCTCGGTGACTGCGCAATGCTCAGTGATTTCGAGAGGTTTGTACAGTATTAGTAGTGTGTGACTTAGTTAGTAAACCCTTCCCTGTAATTAATGAGTGCACTGGTGAGGAATTATATTTCCAGTGATTATCGCACCGTTATTCTTTGTGTGAAGTGCTCCTTGCATTTTGCCTCTTTCCATAAAATTCCTTTGTCCTTTCCACCCACTTAGAACTTATTTTGGGCAGGTATTGAATTGAAGCCAGCGATAGTAATGTCGGCATTGTCCTATAGAGAACGGCAGAAAGGAAAAATCCTCCCCACGTTCCGTGAGAAATTAAGGCATATACAGACTTCAACAATGTATACAATGTCTCAGACAGAAACACAAAGTGCAATTTAACCTGACTTAAACTATTTACAGTTTCTTGGAAAAAGAGGCGTCTGGTTTGACGGGTTATGTTTCTATGTTGGGTCTATTCATGGGACATAATTACCTTGCTGCATTATGTTCTGTGAGAGAATGCAAACATGATCTGCACATATGAACCGCGAGAAAGTCAGCTCTACTACTCCTGTATTTCCTATGGGCTTATATGAAGGCTGCTTTTGAGTATTCTTAGCTACTAGCTAGGCTAGTGAAGGAGATCGCCTATGGAATATATTTTTGGGACTTAGCGGTCGGGCCCTATCCTGTTAACTCTAATGGTTGAATGCCCCTTTAAATTTAAAAAGATCATCTCACAATTATCACAATTAAAGGGGTTTTCTGCCGCTTTGAAATTGATGACTTTCCAGGAGGACATTAATACCAGGTTGGTGGCGGTCTTACACCCAATATCCTTACCGGTCAGGTGTATGCAGTGGCGGCAAAGGCTAGATGTCAATAGTGTACTGGGCGGGACACCACCATTCCGTCATACTATTTAGTGACCAATGTCAGGTACTACAGATCATTTGGTCTGAGGGAGTACAGGATCTGGGGCCTCCATCGATCTGATATTGATTACTTATCCACGGTACGTCATCAATATCAAACTGGTGGAAAGCCATTTTGATATTCCTTCAACTCACATCTATTCTAGATTAACAGCTTTAGCCTTCACCTTGTATTGCTAAGTGGCGCCCACATAAATGTCCCACATCCTGTAATAATGACCATCTTGCACCCTTCCTGCAATAATGTCTGCCATCCTGATGGCATCTAGTAATAATGTCCTCCATCCTTGCCCCTTCCTAGTATAATGTCCCCCATCCTATGCTCTTTCCTGGTATAATGTCCTCCATCCTGGGACTCTTCCTGTACTAATGTCCTACATCCTATAATAAGGGCCCTATTCTTGGCCCCATCCTGTAATAATGTCTAGAAGACGTGAAGTAATTATCCCCCTCTACTCATCCTTGGTCAGGACTCATCTGGAATACTGTGTCCAGCTCTGGGCATCACATTTTGAAAAAGGCATTAAAAAACTGGAGCAAGTTCAGAGAAGAGCGACCGGTATGGTGAGAGGACTGTAACTAAGTCCTACGAGAAACGGTTAAAGAATCTGTGAACGTTTAGGTTGCAAAAGAGAAGGCTAAGAGGAGACATAATAGCTGTCTACAAATATCCGAAGTGCTGTCACATTGTAGAAGGATCATTTTTATTCTCATTTGCACATGGAAACACGAGAAGCAATGGAATGAAACTAAAAAGGAGAAGATACAGATTAGATATTAGAAAAAACTTTTTGACAATGAAGGTGATCAATGAGTGGAACAGGCTGCCACGAGAGGTGGTGAGTTCTCCTTCAATGGAAGTCTTGAAACTGAGATGTCTGAGATGGTTTAGTGAACACAAAGACCCTGGAGGTCCAAACCATGATATGTCCTCCAGTCCCTTCTTGGAGGGATCAGTGAACGGCAGAAAATTTCTGTGCAATTTTTGGCAACATTTTACAAAACGTATAAGGCTGAGTTCACACGTGGCGTTTTTTTCGCGTTTCCGCGGCGGTTTTAACTGCGCGATTTTGCCGCGAAAACGCGAAAAATAAGCATCCCATGCATTCCTATGGGATTCCGCAATGCTGTGCTAATGGAATCGCTTCGCGGTAAAAAACGCAGCATGCTCATTAATTTGCGGAATCGCGGCGATCCCGCACCCATAGGAATGCATTGTTCCACTTACTTCCCGCATGTGGCTGTGTACACCATGCGGAAAGTAAGCAGAACAATTGCGGATGGTACCCACGGTCCGGAGGAGAGGAGACTGTCCTCCGGGCTTTGGGTACCATATCCCTGTAAAAAATAGAATTTAAAATAAAAAATATTGTTATTCTTACCTTCCGGCGTCGCGCGACGTCATCGCGAATTACCGCGAGACATCGCGATCCCGCGAGAACGGACGTCATCGCGGGCATTTTCGCAAAGGATTACTGGGAACGGAAGCGTGGAGAGAGGCGGGAAGGCTGCGCGGGACGCCGGAAGGTAAGAATAACAATATTTTTTACATTCTATCTTTTACTGCTGATGCTGCATAGGCAGCCTCAATAGTAAAAAGTTGGTCACACTCGTCAAACACTGTGTTTGACGAGTGTGACCAACCTGTCAATCAGTTCTCCAAACGATGCTACAGATCGCTTGGAAAACGCTAGCATTTTGCAAGCTAAATACGCTTGCAAAATGCTAGTTTTTCCGCGGGAAAATCGCGGGAATTTAAAATGCGATTTTCCCACGGAATGGAATTTCCGCAAGAGTTCCGGTACGTGTGCACTTAGCCTAAGACGGAAAACCACTTTTTTTTTACTTTTTGAAAGATTTTTGAGCCACGTTTGTCATTTCGATTAATTTGGAGTGAGGAACGTCAAACAATAAAAAAGAAAAGACCTATGTTTTGTACCCTAAGGCTACTTTCAGATTTTCGGATTTTAAATCCGGCGGGCTGCGGCGAAAAGTTGTCAAACCGGATCCGGAAGAAGCCGCAGCCCGCCGGATCATCTGTTTTTGCCGGATACGGTGCAGGAGAGGGAGAGAGAGTCTTCGCACATGCCCTCTGAAAAAAAGCGGTCCGGCGCTGTCAAAAAACATTGCATGGAACTTTTTTTGCAGACGCCGGACAGGCATTTTTTGCCGTTTCTGGCAAAAGCCGGACACGCGGCATGGCCATCAGGCGCAATGCGGCGATAATGTAAGTCTATGGGAAGAAAGCCGGATCCGGTGGCAACAGGCGCCGGATCCGGTTTTTACATTTTTCGCCGCATCGTGCCTGATGCTTCAAAACGGAAATCTGAAAGTAGCCTAAAAGTTTCTTTTTCCAAGTTTGTGACTCTTCCTAAAATCTCTCGTCAACCACTGTAATAAGTTAATAACGTGTCCCTTTTTTGCAGTAGAAGATATTTTTCCGTTCTTTTTATGTGCTCTTTAATAATAAATGAAAGGGTAAAATACATAAAAATGGAACACAAAGCGCGACAAACAGCATTCTTTCCTATTAATAAGCATGAAAAACAGATCTGCCCTTCAAATGTTTGGATGGAAACAAATCCCATTAAGTCACTTCGAAAACCTGTATTTTTTGGATTTTAAGAGAGAAAGAATTTTCAAAACTTGCCACCTTTCCCACTCGATAATATCTCCTTTCCCGCGGTGCAAACTTGCAAGAACCGATCATTACCTTCCATTATTACATTAAACATATTATCCTAAAAGCATTATTAGCTGCAATTTGCAAATTTATATTATCTCTAAATAGGAAAAACAGGGCAAAAAAATATTTCTTTAATTCCGGCATCAGCGTGAAAAGGAAGAAAAATCCTTGAAATCTGCTGAGCTTTATGCAGCAAATTCACGGTATTTGAGAAAATAGAGAACACAACAATAATTTGAAGGTGTGAATTGAGTTAAGAAAATGATGTTCTAGGTCGCAAATATCTACAGCAAGTAATTGTTTCTTTTTTTGAAGTGTAAAGTTAGCTTGTGCTGGCAAAAAAAAATATATATTATTAGAATGGACCTCATTGTGTTTCTGCATTTTTAAAGAAGCACTGCTAGAAAAGTTTAATTTTTCATTCCCATTTAATGTAAACAAAGTGCTGATGTTCATTAAAGGGGTTGTCCACTACTCAATCAATACCTTCTCAATCCACATGTTTGCCCCCAGTAAAATATTATCACTTGTATTCACTTTCGGCGCCGGCGATGTTCCAGCGGTGTCAGTACTAACTCTCTAGGAGAGTGAGTCAGAATATTATGTTACGCAATCACTGTGGCCAATTAGTGCCGTCTTCATTCTCAACACCTTAGGATGTATCAGAGATCAAGGAAAAGTGAGTGCCCAGCTGTAGCTGACTTCCTCTTGATTAGTGATTTGTCGGCAGGCGAGGACAGGGAAGCCGGCGCTGATTGGCCACAGGGATTGTTTGACATAATAATGTGATGCAATCTCAGGGTGAACTAGTGATGACACCACTGGAACTGCACCATCATCCGAAGTGACTAAAAGTGTTATTATTTTACTGGGGGCAAACATGCTAATTTAGAAGGGGCTGTTTGAGTAATGGACAACCCCTTTAACTCACCGATTGCTACATTCTTCATTGCTCCATCCTCATCTATACCATATGATTAGTCATGTGACGTCACACACCGGTTGTTTGGACCCCCAAACAGCCCTATGGCCTATAATGGGTACATATTTTTTCTGTTGAAACCATGGATAGAACATATACAGTAGAAATAGACATCTGAATAAGGCCTAAAAGTGGGTTCTAATATAGGACCACACTTTGTACACCATGTATACTGTATTGTTTTCCATTGACATCATATTACTTTGGCCAAGTATTTTAAATTGGTTAGATTAAAAGGAATCTATCACCAGATTTCTGCTATGTAATATGAGAGCAGGATTATGTATTGACATGTGCTAAGAAAGATGCAGGCTCAGTGCTGGAGACCGCCTCAAATGCAGGGGCACAACCTTTGACACCCCTATACGTTCAAGATCATGAAGGATTTAAGAAGATGACTATATATATTTGGATAGACCTGTTGATATACCACTATCTCTCTCTGACATATGCAGTAGGTGTATCAATTCTTACTCTTGCTTTTGAAAATGTATCTTGAGAGCAGTGCGGTATGACCAACGTAGAATAAAAAATACCTAATTTCATAATACTCCGTCAGGGGATGCTTATTCTCAGTGGCTTTGATGGGACTAACAGACTATTTTTGGTTGTGCCACCATGTTGTGCGATGGAATCCTTATGAAATAAGTCAAAAAGTAAAGGAGGACATATCTGAAAACAGAATTTTATGCAAGTGATTTCTGATTAGTTTGGTCAGCATAACAGTTGGGTTGGGTCTTCCTCTAGTCCTCCAGACATTCCGTATTGTGCCAATTATTTAGTTGATTGATGTAAAAGTTTCGCCATAAACCATTTGCGCAAACAGTAAGTTTAGGATTGTGAAACTTATTTCATAGAATCATAGAATCATAGAATCGTAGAGTTGGAAGGGACCTCCTGGGCCATCTGGTCCAACCCCCTGCTCAAAGCAGGATTCGCTAAATCATCCCAGTTAGATGTCTGTCCAGCCTCTGTTTGAAGACTTCCATTGAAGGAGAACTCACCACTTCTCGTGGCAGCCTGTTCCACTCATTAATCACTCTAACTGTCAAAAAGTTTTTTCTAATATCTAATCTGTGTCTCCTCCCATTCAGCTTCATCCCATTGCTTCTAGTCTTTCCTTGTGCAAATGAGAATAAAGTTGATCCTTCTACAATGTGACAGCCCTTTAGATATTTGTAGACAGCTATTAAGTCTCCTCTCAGTCTTCTCTTTTGCAAACTAAACATTCCCAAATCCTGCAACCTTTCCTCATAAGACAGGGTTTGCAGACCGGTCACCATTCTGGTCGCTCTTTTCTGAACTTGCTCCAGTTTGTTGATGTCTTTTTTAAAATGTGGTGCCCAAAATTGGACACAATATTCTAGATGAGGTCTGACCAAAGAGGAGTAGAGGGAAATAATTACTTCACGTGATCTAGACTGTATGCTTCTGTTAATACATCCTAGAATTGCATTTGCCTTTTTTGCTGCTGCATCACACTGTTGACTCATATTCAGTCTGTGATCTATTAGTATACCCAAGTCTTTTTCACATGTGCTGTCACTTAGCCCTATTCCTCCCATTCTATATATGCTTTTTTCATTTTTATTGCCCAGATGTAGTACTTTGCATTTCTCCCTGTTAAAAACCATTCTGTTAGTTGCTGCCCACTTCTCCAGTTTATTTAAATCTTTTTGAATCCTCTCTCTCTCTTCTCTAGTATTAGCTATCCCTCCTAGCTTTGTGTCATCAGCAAATTTAATCAGTTTACCCTCAATTCCTTCATCTAAATCGTTGATAAAGATGTTGAACAATACAGGGCCCAGGACAGAGCCCTGTGGTACCCCACTTGAGACATTCTTCCAACTGGATGTGCAGCCATTTACGACCACTCTTTGGGTCCGATCACTAAGCCAGTTATGAATCCACCTAACAGTTGCCTTGTCCATTCCATACTTAGTCATTTTTTCAATAAGGATTGTATGAGAGACTTTGTCAAATGCTTTGCTGAAGTCAAGATATACTATATCTACAGCATTTCCTTGATCCACCCAATCAGTAATACCATCATAGAAGGAAATTAAATTAGTCTGACATGATTTATTAGTTACAAACCCATGCTGACTCTGTTTAATCACTTCATTCTTATCCAGGTATTGACATACATGTTGTTTAATAATTTGTTCAAAGATCTTTCCTGGTATAGAAGTCAGACTCACCGGCCTATAGTTGCCTGGGTCCACCTTCTTCCCCTTTTTGAAGATAGGAACAACATTTGCTCTTCTCCAGTCTTCTGGGACTTCTCCTGTTCTCCAAGAATTTTCAAAGATTATGGAGAGGGGTTCAAACATTTCTTCTGCTATCTCCTTCAGTACTCTGGGGTGTAATTCATCTGGACCTGGAGACTTGAATACATTTAGGTTAGCTAAGTGTTTCCTCACTATCTTTCTGTTTATAGATATCCTGGATTCTTCTATTCCCTTAATAGGACAGTGAATAACAGTTGATGTTACATTTCCTTTCTGAGAGAAAACAGATGCAAAATAGGAATTTAAAAGTTCAGCCTTCTCAACATCCTGTCTTACCATTTCATCATTTTCATCCTGTAAAAATCCTATCGCATCTTTGACTTTTCTTTTACTTTTGACATATCCCCAAAATCCTTTATTATTGCTTTTGACATCTCTTGCAAGCCTCAATTCATTTTCAGCTTTAGATAATCTGATTTGTGCCTTGCAGGTTCTGCAGACAGCATTATATTCTTCTTTAGATATGCCTCCTTCTTTCCATTTTATAAACATTTTTTGCTTCCTTTTTAGCATGTGCTTAAGTTCTGTGTTCATCCATCCTGGTTTCCTTAAATGCTTCCTATTCTTCCCTCTTTTCGGAATTGTTAACAACTGTGCTTTGAGAATTTCATTTTTCAAGATTTCCCATCCTTCCTGGACATTTTTGTCTTTAAGGATATCCAGCCATTGGATCCCTCCAATTCTCTTTCTGAATCCCTTAAAATCTGCCTTTCTGAAATCTAACCTTGACGTCTGAGTCTTCACAGGTCTTCCGCCTCTAGTTATCCAAAATTCTAAAATAGCATGGTCGCTACCTCCTAGGGTCCCAGCCACTTTTACCTCCTCAACCATTTCCTCCCTGTTTATAAGGATTAGATCCAAGGTAGCAGTTCCCCTTGTTTTCTCCTTTACCTTTTGGAAGATAAAGTTGTCAGCAAGAGAGGATAAGAATTTCCTTGACCTGTTAGTTTTGCCTGAGAGAGATTCCCAACAAATGTCTGGATAGTTGAAATCTCCCATGACAACTATGTCATATTTTTTGGAGAACTTGGCCATTTGATGCATAAAGAGTTCATCCATATCTTCAGCTTGCACAGGCGGCCTGTAGTAAATGCCTACAATGGTGTCCTTTCCATTGTTCTGTCCTTGTATTCTTACCCAAACAGTTTCCACAGAACTCCCAGTCTCTGAAGCTTCAATCTCTGTGCAGATATACGCGTTTCTAACATACAATGCGACACCCCCTCCTCGTTTATCAAGTCTGTTTCTTGCAAATAAGTTGTATCCTTCTAGTCTTGTATTCCAATCATGTGTATTGTCCCACCAAGTTTTAGTGATTCCAATGACATCATATTTCTTTTCCTGTGTTAGTAGTTCCAATTCTCCTTGTTTGTTGCCCATGCTTTGTGCATTAGTATAGAAACATTTTAGTTTGTGATTGGTTTCTCTTTCTCCAATATTTTTTTTTAATTAGATTCTTTCGTCTTTGTTCTTCCTTTCCACTTCTAATAGCAGAGTTCTCAGTAGCATTTGTCAGGTGTATGGCTTTTTCTGGTCTTTTGCTTCCCTTCCCATGTTGTTCTAGTTTAAAGCTCTCCTTACAAGTGTAGCAAGGCGACTTCCAAATACATGCTTTCCAGTCTTCGTAAGGTGCACCCCATCTCTAGCAAGTAGTCCATCGTATAAGTAGTTCACTCCGTGATCCAGAAATCCAAATCGTTGCTGACGGCACCATCGACGTAGCCAGTTGTTCACCTGCAGAATCTTATTCCACCTCCTTGTTCCATGGCCATCCACTGGGAGGATGGAAGAGAAGACCACCTGCGCTCCCAGTTCTTTCACTTTCTTGCCTAAGTCTTCAAAGTCTCTGCAGATGGTTTCCAGGTCGTTTCTTGCGGTGTCATTTGTCCCCACATGTAGTAGCAGGAATGGGTAGTCATCTGTAGGTCTGAAGAGTCCTGATATCCTGTCAGACACATCTTTAATTTTTGCACCTGGAAGACAGCACATTTCTCTTGAAGTTATATCCGGTCTGCAGATAGCGGCCTCTGTTCCTCTCAACAGGGAATCCCCCATGACCACCACTCTCCGTTTCTTCTTCACAACATTTTTCTTTCTCCATCCAGGAGGACTCTGAAGGCGTACAAGGTTGCTGTTTGTTGGCAAAGTCTTATCCTGATGTATTTCTTCATCGTTTTCCTGCGTGAGAGCCTGGTACTGGTTTCTGAGCAGTATGGGTGCTGACTGCCTCCTGATCCTCCTGCTTCTCTGGGTCACATGTCTCCAATCCTCTGTTTCTTCAGGTGCACTTCGAATTTCTTCTCTTTCTGTAACATGAAGAGATAATTCTGCTCTGTCCAAGAACTCTTCACCTTCCTTAATGATCTTCAACGTAGCTAACCTCTCTTCGAGATTTTGCAACTTTTCCTCCAACAGGGTCACAAGCTTGCATTTGTGGCATGTGAAGTTTGGCTTTTCCACTGGTAAATCTGTGAACATGTAGCAAGAAATGCAGCTCACCAAATGGCTCCTGGCCTCTTCCATCTTGAGATTTCTTAAAAAGATGAAAGATGAGCCAAAATTTGCGCACCGATAGGCACTGGGAATATGCAAATGATCTCCTCAAGACTCTTCCCCTGGTTTCTCCGATTTCCTCTTTTCAGCTGCAACGGCCAAAACCCAGTGATCGTTGAGCTCGCGGAGACTCTTCACTTATCCCAGAAGGCACTGGGAATATGCAAATGATCTCTTCAAGACTCTTCCCCTGGTTTCTCCGATTTCCTCTTTTCAGCTGCAACGGCCAAAACCCAGTGATCGTTGAGCTCGCGGAGACTCTTCACTTATCCCAGAAGGCACTGGGAATATGCAAATGATCTCCTCAAGACTCTTCCCCTGGTTTCTCCGATTTCCTCTTTTCAGCTGCAACGGCCAAAACCCAGTGATCGTTGAGCTCGCGGAGACTCTTCACTTATCCCAGAAGGCACTGGGAATATGCAAATGATCTCCTCAAGACTCTTCCCCTGGTTTCTCCGATTTCCTCTTTTCAGCTGCAACGGCCAAAACCCAGTGATCGTTGAGCTCGCGGAGACTCTTCACTTATCCCAGAAGGCACTGGGAATATGCAAATGATCTCCTCAAGACTCTTCCCCTGGTTTCTCCGATTTCCTCTTTTCAGCTGCAACGGCCAAAACCCAGTGATCGTTGAGCTCGCGGAGACTCTTCACTTATCCCAGAAGGCACTGGGAATATGCAAATGATCTCCTCAAGACTCTTCCCCTGGTTTCTCCGATTTCCTCTTTTCAGCTGCAACGGCCAAAACCCAGTGATCGTTGAGCTCGCGGAGACTCTTCACTTATCCCAGAAGGCACTGGGAATATGCAAATGATCTCCTCAAGACTCTTCCCCTGGTTTCTCCGATTTCCTCTTTTCAGCTGCAACGGCCAAAACCCAGTGATCGTTGAGCTCGCGGAGACTCTTCACTTATCCCAGAAGGCACTGGGAATATGCAAATGATCTCCTCAAGACTCTTCCCCTGGTTTCTCCGATTTCCTCTTTTCAGCTGCAACGGCCAAAACCCAGTGATCGTTGAGCTCGCGGAGACTCTTCACTTATCCCAGAAGGCACTGGGAATATGCAAATGATCTCCTCAAGACTCTTCCCCTGGTTTCTCCGATTTCCTCTTTTCAGCTGCAATGGCCAAAACCCAGTGATCGTTGAGCTCGCGGAGACTCTTCACTTATCCCAGAAGGCACTGGGAATATGAAAATGATCTCCTCAAGACTCTTCCCCTGATTTCAATGCTACACTTTCCTTGACAATTTTTTTTTGCAATACGTGTGTTAGGCATTAAGTTCCCGCCACTGCACAGTGGGAATCTCAAGTCATGTCCTGTGCAGTCTCGCATTTTTCTGCAGTCGCAGAGGTTCCTGCTCAGCAGAGACGTCGGTCCCAGCGTCTTGCTCAGGCTCATGCTATGTGTCTGGTTGTTGTTGTTGCCCCAGGTTCAGCTATAGCATCCAGCATTAGTCAGCGGCGAGTAGACGCTCCTGGGACTAAGTCCTGCTTTTCGCCATCTGAACATGCCCGTGAGATGACCGCTCATTGGTGGTCGGAGGTCACATGCTCAGGTCCTCAAACAGCTCTGATTGGGCCATCAGGAAGGTCCCAGAAGGCTGTGGTTATAAAAGGATCGCAGGGCTGAACGGCCGTGCGCTAGTATAGACCATGTGGAGTGAGTGTTGTATGCACGTATGAATGTCTCTGGTGACTGACTCATTATGAAACCCCTACCCTTGGTGCGCATGTGTTGTTCAGCCTTGCAGGTAGTGCCTTGGCTGATAGGTGGCAGAGTCAGGGACTAGCATCAACGCCAAGTAGTGGCTTTGCATGTACGCCACTGTGCACTTGGTCTGTACTCCACAGTAGCCAGCGTCTATTAGTGGCATTTGCAGGTGTGATGCCGTGTGCCTAGTGGGTCTAGAGAGGCTCTTACCCCGAGTCTTGGGGCAGAGTCTTGTGACCGTATACTGGCGTTGACTCAGCTGTGCCCTGTGACAGTCAACGGGGTACGGCATTTGTGTTATGCGGTACCGTGGCTGTGTGACGCAACAGAGCCCGTCACTACTACACACTGGGTGGCATTTAACCCATTGGTGTCCGATGCGATACCGCCATTTAGTGTCCGCTATTACCCAGCAGCAGTTATCTCTGCACGGTGGACCCCAGGCTGCGAACGCACCTTATTACCATCTTTTATTATTTGGTGCATTCTGCCAGCCATAACAACGTGTAGGGCTTTATTTTCTGGAAAACTCAGGTGTCAAATGTGTTTTGTACTTTTTTCTTCAAAGATTCAGTAACATCTCTATATTTAAATAAAAGCTCGGAAAAAAACTGTTTGATTTCCACAAACATCTCTATCCGGGGAACCTTAAAAATGTAATGGATTTGTTATGCTAATAGCTGCAAAAATGAAAATGATCACCTAATATCATTTACCCATCAAAACTTAATTACTAAAAAAGAATTGAAAAACATAAAGTATGCAGAAAAAGATTCTGAAAGAGAGCTTAATGAAAGAAATTGGGTTCTAACTTTTTATTCTTTAGAAAATTGAAAAATGAAAATTAGCTATAGAAGAGCAAATTTATTTGAGATGAATGGAATTCTTCTTGACTTTTACAAAACATTTAGATTCCCCTGAAACCAGGCACACTGCTTTTTGCTAAGACAGTAAGTGCCCAACAGAACAGTCGTATATTTCTGGACTAATTTCCATTTTTGAATTTTCATTTTTTCCTCCCCTTCATCCCACAGCCGTAACTTTTTGCATTTTTTGACCACATAGACTTGGTTTTTCAGGACAAGTTGTACTTTTGAATGATACTATTCATTTTACAACATAGCGTACTGGAAAAAAGGAAAAAAAAATTCCAAATGGGGAGAAATTATATATAAAAAAAAAAAAAACTAATTCTGACTTTGTTTTTTGAGCATTCTTTCTACTGTGAACATTGTTTGGAAAAATTGACCTCATAAATTGACTCTCCTCATCAGTACGATTACAGTGATACCCAACGTGTCCAATTTTTTAAAATTCTTTTATTTGTTATTAAAAATCAGACGTTTGAAAAAAAAGAAAAGAAAAATTTGGGCTGTGACGCCATTTTCTGAGACCTGTAACATTTTCATTTTTCCATCAATGAAGCTTTTTCAAGGCTTATTTTTTTGCAAGCTGAGATGACATTTTTATTCATACCACTTTGAGATAGATGTGATGTTTTCATCGCTTGTTACAGCATTTTTTGTAGTTTTTCCTTGACCAAAACAATGTCATTTTGGCATTCTTGATTCTTTCTTTTCCATTTTTGGTGTTTACTGATTGAGTAAATTATTTTTCTATTTTTGGAATATCAGACTTTTCTGAAAGCGTCCGTACCACATAGGTGTATTTTTTAATTTACTTTTTAATGGGGAAAAAGTGGGGTGATTTGAACTTATGTTTTTATTTTTTTCATAATTTTTAAAACATATTTTTTCCATTTTTCACTCTTTATAGGCGACTTGAAACTACAATCGTCTGATCTCTTGTATTACGTACATCAATACCAATATTGTTGAATATAGTGAAAATCACGGTGTTATTTGAAGCCCAGCCACAGGTTTGGTTTCAAGGGATCTTCATAATGACAAGCATGGAAGTCTTCAACAAACCCCGGGCTATCATAGCAATCCATCGGTGACCCACAGTCATGCCGAATGGAATGACGCATCCGGCAAATGGTGAGCTGTTAATGACGCTGTCAAGTTTGACAGCGACATTTCACAATTTAACACTCATCGGCGTCGATTTGTACTTCCTGCGATTGTTAGAGGCAGGTCCTGGTGGTAATACTCAGCCATTGCCTGCTGGGTATGAGGCAGGCTCACCTCATGAGCCCGCGCCATATACCCGCTTTCGACTTGCACTGTCTATTTGTAGCAGAAGATAAAAGTCTAAATATTTACTCTGCTATCCTAATATTTATTCTCTGAATACAAGAGAGGTCTCTACCTCTTCACTCTAATTAGACACTATCTCAGTAACACATAATTTTGGTAACGCGTCTACTTAGCTACAGTCTGAATTTTGGAACAGTAGCAAATCAGCTATTTTCTTACATATCACAACCCACCACCATTAACATGTCTGTAATTATGTAATCAGTTTTCATTAAACTTTTGACAGATCCACTTAGCCTTTTTGAAAAGTAGTCATTTAGGGGGAGAAAAATGGAATAAAAAAAATATTTCTGTGAGCCAAACAACATAATAACGGATGGCACAAAAGAGTTTAAGGATCCAGGCTTTCATTTTCTAACATTAGCCCCTTTGCGGTACATGCAGAGCATCTAATTTCGGAAAGAGCGACTGGAAAAGTATTGTAAAGAAAACACTATCACGTAAGTCTCCACGAGGCAGCACTCAAGCTGTCCTATACAATTAAACACCTACCTCAATCTGTTATATTTAAACCTTCTGTTTTTGAAGGTCTCATTTGAGCAATTTCTATAAAAGCGTATAATTTACAACAATTATAACCAAACAATAAAATGATTGTCTTAGTGCTCTAGAATGCAAACTGGAAAGGAACAATCTAGCGATGTGGGCACAGTTTTCTCTTTTAACCTACTCTTCATGACAAAAGATTGTAAGGGTGAAATGACAAAGACTTAGAGACCAGTAGGTCTTCGAGAATCGGAAAGGGTTGTCCATGTTATATACATATCTATTACCTGTCTATCTACACAAATACACAGTGTAAGGGTACCGTTACACATAGCGACGCACCAACGATTCCGACAACGATACGATCTGGCTAAGATCGTTTGTGCATCGCTAGTAAGCAGTCATACCGGCCGATCTTCATAACGACGCATCAGCGATCAGCGATGTCACTAACGACCACGGCGATCGTTGGTACCGTGTCACACACACTGTCTATAATAGCGATTCAGACTTTGAATAGACGTCCTTCAGCGCTATCTATATTAGTTCGGAGTCGCCAACGAGGTCGCTCGTCGTTGAAAAGGGGCGTCAAACACAGCGACGCATGCTGGTCAGCGTGACGCCAACGATCAAAAAATGATCCTGAACGTTCGCACACGATCAGCGACATCGCAGCAGGGAGCCGGTCGTTTCCGCGTGTCACACTTAGCGAGATCGCTAGCGATGTCGCTGTTGCGTCACAAAATCGTTGTCGCTTCAGCGATATCGCTAGCTATCTCTCCGTGTGTAACGGGGGCGTTAAGAGCAGAAGCGTCTCAGCTCTATAGTCTCCGAAGTGGCTTTTCGTAGGTATTGCAGCTCAACTTGTTTTTTTCTTATTTTTTCACTTACAACGTTTGGCAAAAATTATGGAATCACCGGCCTTGGAGGATGAACATTCAGTTGTTTAATTTTGTAGAAAAAAAGCCGATCACAGACATGGCACAAAACTAAAGTCATTTCAAATGGCAACTCTCTGGCTTTAAGAAACACTAAAAGAAATCAAGAGCAAAAAATGTGGTAGTCAGTAATGGTTACTTTTTTAAACCAAGCATAGAGAAAATGATGGAATCACTCAATTCTGAGGAAAAATTTATGGAATCATGAAAAACAAACCAACAAAAAAACCACTCCAACACATCACTGGTATTTGAAATGACTTTAGTTTTGTGCCATGTCTGTGATCTGCTTTTTTTCTACAAAATTATACAACTGAATGAACATCCTCCAAGGCCGGTGATTCCATAATTTTTGCCAGGGGTTGTAGTTGACATCATGAATGTTATGGCCGACGATTTGAGAATCATACAGTATTGTATTGTTTCTGTTGTGTTTCTACACAATAAAGTTTGCCTTTTAAAAGTTTGTCTCTCTCCCTGTCTGCCTCTCTAGCTATGATGTCTGGAACCCCTCCCTTCTTCTTCCTCAGTCTGAGTATGTCAACCTTCTTAAGAAGCCTATATTGCATCTCTTGTTAAAAAATATTCTTTCTTGCCTACTGTAATTGTGCATAACTACAAGAATTCAGATTGAATCTAAAACTTATTTTCAAATGTTCATACGTACCTCTACAGTCGAGTCTAGCTATCTGATGAAATCTCTTTATGTGAGTACTAGTACATAGAGACATCCATAGAAACAAAGCCTCAAGTGCCCGACAATCGCAGCTTAGTTATGGAGTCAGAATAATGATGTGTATGTATTCCAACCCCAACTCCAAAAAATGTCTGACAAAATGTAAATAAAACTAGAACAACTAGAACACGATAATTTGGTAATCTTATTGCCATACTTTAATCACAATAGAAAATAGAACACTGATCAGAAGCTGAAGGTTGGACATTTTTCCATTTCATTTACATCTCAAAATATCTGAGACTGGGTTAATACAGGTAATAGAGGTACTAGTGAAACCTGGAGGATCATCCGAGTGCAGTCTGATGGTTTCCACAGACTGACTGAATTGGATGGCTGACTGAAATCAAATATTGGATCAAACTCAGGTATGCAACAATTTTTTCCTCGTGGAAAAAATAGGACAGGTACACTGCTCCGTAGAATGACATTGGTCCAGGAGCAATCCAATGCTTTGTCGATAATATGGTAATCTACACGAGCCCTTAAGATAAAGATTAGAGTTGAGCAAAATTTTCAAAATTCGGTTTCGATTACGATCGGCGGCGAATATTGTTTTTGCAATATTCGCTCAACACAGCCCAATGTCAATGGAGTCAATGGGAGTAGAAATGACCGAATATGTTTGGAACCGATCATAAAACATACATTTGCCATGAATAGGCCAATATGGCATGAATATGGCAAATTCAGATTCGGTGTCCGGTCCCGAAATTATTCACTCAGCTGTAGTAAAGATCACCCATAATGGACCAACATGTGTTACTTTTGCATCTTGGACCCTTGATATGAGGTCACTGACTGATTGGGGCATCCAGAGGGTACAGAAAAAGTAAAAAAAGCCAATATATGCTATAGATGAATTATAAAATGCTGTAAAGTACTAACTATGATCTATTATACTGCCTTAGACAATCATATAAATCCTTTGTTTTCATTTGAATCTCAGAACGTTTTTATTTTAATTTCAAATTCTGTCGAGCACTAAACATTCAGCATCAGAAAATATCAATGATGACTTCACAGAAAGTGTTCAGTATACCTTCAGCAAGGAAAACCTTCTGCAAGTTAATCCAATATTAATAAAATGTCATTTTTAACTTTGGAATTATTGCTTTATGTCAGGTTGTTTGGTGCATCAATTTTCATTGCAAGTGACGGCAGGAGCAGTGGTAAAAAGTCTGCACATTTCTCCAAGACCAAAAAGCATAATTATATTGTAAAACAAATCTGTCAGTTTCACACAAATCTAAATAAGTAACATGACAAAAAAATCAGGAAATAATTGGTCTCCGCGACTGTGCTCTAATTTAACAGCAAAAATCAGTCATAAGCCAGCTGGTGACTATCATTTCTTTATAGGGTCTTTCCATTAAGACAACCTCTATTAGAACACATGGACATCATAGAAAAGTGTCCGACGCAAAGAGTGGTCTTTCTCCTGGTGAATTCATTTGCAAGTCCCATTTGGAGTCTTTCTCTCTCTATATATACTTATATGATCTTGCACTCCTCCCATTGGCCTTGCAGGTGGCCGTAATCAGCTCTACCTGCCCATAAACTTAGCCCGGTAGCGACGTTTATCCAAAATTGTAGGCTGTGGCCAAGAAGTGGCATATACTGTAGAGTAGGGACCCAGCAGAGGGAGGTCACCTTGCCGTGTTTGATGGGCTTATATGAATTGGCCAATTTGTGAGCTAAGAACCTTCATTTTCATCTATTACTGTAAGTTTAAAAAAAATTCTGAAAAAAAATATTTTTGAGAAGTATAATGTAAATTGAATGTTTTTAATGTTTTTCTGTGTTTTCACATGGCCTAGATTCATGCACATGTGCTGCTGTGTTCTTTTCTGTCCATATTATGCAGTTTTTGCAGCTTGCACGTGTTCACATTAGGAGGTGCTGGTGTTTTTTTGTTACACAGTCACTGTCGATCTCTGTATTACCTGTACACTGACACTATATACAGAGCTCCTGTGTGTATTGTCACTGGTGATCCCTGTATTACCTGTACACTGACACTATATACAGAGCTCTTGTGTATAGTGTCACAGGTGATCACTCTATTAGCTTTACACTATACACTATATACAGAGCTCCTGTGTATAATGTCACTGGTGATCACTGTATTACCTGTACACTGGCACTATATAAAGAGCTCCTATGTATGTCAGTGGTGATCACTCTATTAGCTTTACAGTATACACTATATACAGAGCTCCTGTGTATGATGTCACCAGTGATCACTGTATTGCCTGTGTATGAAGGCACTTGTGGAAATATTAGTATTGTGTTTTTATAATAATGATCAGTACTGTAGTATTCGGTAACTATGTGTTGGTAATATGTGGTCTGGTCATGGAGTGGTGGTATTTGTCCCTTCTATATGGTATAATTTGGTCACTATGTGGTGGTAATATGTGGTCCGTCCATGGTGCACTGGTATTTGTCCCTTGTATGTGATATTATTGGTTATTTTACAAAAATGTATGTGACACTTTTCCATAAAGAAAAATAAATATACCTGAAAAGGGTATTGGATATTTTAAGAAATTTTTAACTGGCCAAAGTAGAGTAGGACCCTGCGAAAACAGTCTATTTTGTCATGGTGGCAGGCTTACAAAATCTTTTTAGCCAAAGCAAAAGCTGCTGTCTATGTATGTGATCTGTTGTTCGATAGGAACTGTAAATATGTGATTGGTGAGGACATAGTACAGAAGTGGAGTTTTTCCAAGAGTGAGCGGTGGACTGTGGAAGGCTCGAGAAGTGTAGAAAAAGTTGGGGTGGAACCTGAGCGGAGTCTCAAGGAGGTCTGAAAACATTGCCAGTATGGGGCCCTGTAATTCCTGGTGGCAGCTCTGACCTATTTTCTACCTCTCAGCTTCCTCACCTTGCTCTTGCAATCTCCTGTATCAGACTGTTCCTCTCCCTCCTAAACAACTTTTATGCCCCTTCCTCTTCTTCCACACATCCACAGCCCCACCATCAGTGTCCTCTCTCTCTTTCTGTGCCCTCTTCCTCCCACCTGAAACCCCTCATTTGCGTTCAAACGCTCTATTTTTTATTTAATTTTACATTCTTTTTTTTTCACTTCACTTCATATTTTGTTTTCTTTTCTGGCACCAAAAATGACAACAGACTATAAATAAAAAAAATGAAACATTCTGATATACGAGGGCAAAAATGAAAGCATAACGTTCACACGTACTAGATTTCATACTGATTTTGGTGCTTATTTTTTTTTTTAAAAAACGACTGTATGTGAAATTGGGCAATAACCTCATACCATGCAAGTGAATAAGGTTTTCATAATCCATAAATTCCATGTGATTTTTTTTCTCATGAAATTAATTCTCAGACAAGTTTTGCAACCAAAAACATTTGGACAACTTGAGGTCTCACAGCTATTTTAAAGCTTCCAGTTTGCTATTTGACCAAATGGCAGAGAAGTTGCAAGCAAGTCGCAGTCGCGTGGAACATGTATTGAAGTCCATGGCATGTGAATCGCATGAGCCTTGCCACAAAAAATATGAACATTTGAGACTCTGTATCATAGCTGAAGTATGTTACAGGATGCAATGCACCACTACATGAAATCATTAGATTCCATATCACAATGCGACATGTCACAGTATACTCCCAGCCTTCCATTATTTTCTAATGACGCTAATGCTCCTATTCTTGCTATTTTGTAAAGATGATAGAACTTATGGAACTTTCAGAAATATTGATTTATTAACGTTGACTAGAGATGAACGGATTAAATGAGAATTGGATAATGAATCATTAATTTGATTGTGAAAACCCGGAGCCCCCGCATATATATTACTGTGATGCAGTTGCCACCGGGAAAATGGCTGCCAGGGGCGACGCATGCTCAGATTGAAATCTTGGTAAGGAGATCTTGTCCCGAGATCTCAGGAGACATCATCTCGGCATCCAAGATATCGTTGCAGATATCTTAATCTGAGCATGCAACGTCCCCGATGGCCATTTTCCTGGAGGCCACCGCATCGCAGTAATGGCTGTGCGGGGGGCTCTGAGTTTTTTTTTATTATTATTTATTATTATAGCGCCATTTATTCCATGGCATTTTACATGTGAGGAGGGGTATACGTAATACATACAAGGACAGTAATCTTAAACAATATAAGTCACGACTGGTACAGGATGAGAGAGGACCCTGCCTGCGAGGGCTCACAATTTACAAAGGATGGGTGAGGATACAGTAGGCGAGGGTAGTGTAAGGGGGTGAAGTACAGAAGGAGCCGAGGGAGGGGCCTCCTCTGCTCCGTGCCCGGAACCATTGAGCAGGGCAGCAGGTTCCCCGGGGGACACTTTAGCAGCCTGTTCAGCAGCCAGGAACAGGAAGGGAGGAGAGCTGAGAGCGGGAAAACAGCGCACGCTTTCCTCAGAGCAGCGCAGACATCAGACAGGGGAGGATGCTGATGCAGGCGGGGAGAGAACTATGGTACAACTGCCAGTCAGAGAGACCATGGACAAAGACTGCAGACCGTGAGTACATGTAGCCTGGGACTGCAATGTCAGGAAGGTTGCGCACTCCCCCTGTGATAAGACGCTGCCCCGCAGAGAGACTGTGTTCTGTGACAAGACGCTGCCCCGCAGAGAGACTGTGTTCTGTGACAAGACGCTCCCCCGCAGAGAGACTGTGTTATGTGGCAAGATGCTTCCCTGCAATGAGGCTGCATTCAGTGGAGCTGTGACCTGTTTAGAGAAGCTGAGCCACGTACAAGGTTGCGGTGACTCATGTTTTAATGCAGAACCCCTGATTCCGGCGAGAGAGCACCACTGCAGAATAAGAGAAAAGGACTTGGAGCAATGGGGATTGTTTTGAATGAGTCACCGAGGAGGAAAAACAAAAACAAGCTAAGCCGCAGAAAACCAGAGAGGTTGGTAACTAAGCGGATTGCAGACCCCTGATCCTATCCACACAACTAGCAGTAGCCGTGGAGCATACCTACGATGATCCTAAATGCCTCGTCACAGCCGGAGAACTAAATAAGCCTAAAGCAAGAAAAGGGGAAATCTAAACTGCTCCAGAGAAGACCCCAAAGCAATAGACAGCCCCCAAACATGTATTGTCAGTGAGACAAGATGAAAACACAAACAGATAGAAAAATGGGCTGAGCAAACGATGGGGCCCACACTAACTAGAAAGGACAGGAAAGGAAAGATGTTGTCTGCAATCACGCACAAAACCCTGCCAAAAAATGTCTAACACTTTCTGATAACAAAAACCCTGAAGTCGCTAGACTTCAACTCCCTATATCAGCACTCTGGTATATTCTGAAGACAGAGCAAAAAGAGACCAATCTGATCAGGGACAAAAAGCAAACTGGCATAAACAGAGACATAAGAATGGAAATTCAGCACAGCCCCAGCAGGGGCTGGCTGTCCACAAAAACTGAGTAGACCAGACCAAATCTCATGTGAAAAATAGCAGAGCACACTAAGCTTGAGAAGGCAGGAACAGAACTGGAAACCAGAACCTCAGGGCAGGAGAAAATCACCAGCACAAAATTAGGGAGTCGGCTGTCTTAAATCCAGTCAGAGACTCCTGATGTCCACTCACAGTCCTCCTCCTCAGGTGTTAGGTCTCTGCCATTTAGATCAGCTTCATTACCTGCTGTCACCACCAGAGGGAGCCCGGATGGAGAACTCACGACTTCTCTGTCAACACAGCCATCTCCACCACTCTCACCAGAAGCCAGAGGTAAACCAGAAAATGAGTTCACAACAGGGGATATCGTCAGTCTCATACCCCTCTGGCTCCCGCATTAGCCCCTCGTACCCCGGCTGGACAACATTAAAGGCCCAGGACAGAGAATACTATGGACTACAAGTGCTGCTGGTGATTCGGTGCCAACATTGGAGAAGAGTGACCCCTTCAATCAAGACCCCTGCAGAATGATAAGTTTTCACCATAGGAAAATAACTCTTATTACGGCTGAATTCTGTTTATGCTTTTCTGCTGTTTGCTAAACCCATTCACATTATATTCATCTCTATACTGTTAACTTTACCAATATTATTCCCTGTAAATAAACCTCCCCTTTAACTGTTGGTCTGTCTGCTCCGTGGTGACATACCTATTCCTGCACGCTTCTTACAGTAGAGCTGGTCGTGCAGCGGTTTGGTGGATTGGTGGTTAATGCAGGTTGTAGGCTTGTCAGAAGAGGTAGGTCTTCAGGTTCTTTTTGAAGGTTTCAATGGTAGGCGAGAGTCTGATATGTTGTGGTAGAGAGTTCCAGAGTAGGGGGGATGTGTGAGAGAAATCTTGTATGCGGTTGTGGGAAGAGGAGATAAGAGGGGAGTACAGGAGATCTTGTGAGGATCGGATGTTTCATGCAG
Organism: Dendrobates tinctorius; assembly: GCF_039654945.1. NCBI lineage: Eukaryota > Metazoa > Chordata > Amphibia > Anura > Dendrobatidae > Dendrobates > Dendrobates tinctorius. The sequence continues at coordinate 13,918,909 of NW_027361677.1, forward strand.
GTAAGTACCGGGAGACGAGGTCACAGATGTATGGAGGACTCAGGTTGTAGATGGCTTTGTATGTCATGGTTAGGGTTTTGACCTGGAGTCTTTGGGTAATGGGAAGACAGTGCAGGGATTGACAGAGGGGAGAGGCTGGTGAATAGCGGGGGGGCAGGTGGGTTAGTCGGGCAGCAGAGTTTAGAATACAATGGAGTGGTGCGAGAGTGTTAGAGGGGAGGCCACAGAGCAGGAGGTTGCAGTAGTCTAGGCGGGAGATGATGAGGGCATGGACTAGGGTTTTTGCAGATTCTTGGTTGAGGAATGTACTGATCCATGAAATATTTTTGAGTTGAAGTCGGCAGGAAGTGGAAAGGGCTTGGATATGTGGTTTCACAAAATGCTGACTGAGCCCCCCGCACCACAGAGCACCGCAGCCATTTTCACCCACAGCAGAACACTCCCTCATCCCAGCATGTGGCCTGCAGCAACTTGCCACTCTCGCCTCCTCCAGCAGTGACCCTGGGACCCTGCTTCACTGCAGCCACCACCCCTGATAAGCAATAAGATGCATGGATTATAAGAGGCACTACCATTTTATTAAAAAAAGTTTTTTTCCTATTTTTCTTCTCAAAATTTGGGGTGCGTCTAATAATCTGCAAAATACGGTAATTTTGGCACTCTTGATTTTTTCCCTGCTTACTGTGTTTACCGATAGGGTTAATTATTTGTATATTTCGATAGATCGAGCTTTTATGAACTCTGCGATACCGCAGACATGTATTTTTTTCTATTTTTATTTTCTTTATTGGGGCAAAATTGGGAATGATTTGACCTTTTATGTTTTTTTTTCATATTTATTTTTTCTTTCTTAATTACCGTACATTTGTAAGTCCCCTTAGGGGACTTGAATCTGAGATTACCTGAACAATGCACCCCTCTGCCGATGCGCTTTAAATGCCAGACATTGGCTTTTTAATAGTTTAACAGCTCAGCTCCACCCACGGCTGTTAGAGGCAGATGATGGCTAAATAACACAGCCATCATCTGCCGCTTTTGAGCCTGCTTCAAAGTCAGGGAGCCGGCATATGAAGTGTCCCTGAGCTGACTGTAGTCACAGAGTGGTGCTGTTTTTTTTTAAATAAATGAATACTTTATTACTATTTTCCAATCCCGAAAAATTATATACATTAATCAGTGAATGACTGTTCACTGTATTTTTAGAGTATATTGGGCATTCACAACCTCTACTAGAATGTTCGTTGGCCATTTTTCTTCTTTCTTTCTCTTTTTTTAACCTACGCTGCATAATTTCGAGTGTCAACCAAAGAATTAGGAAGGAAGGTGAATTAATTTCTTTCCATCAGAAAGGCAACTTTCACTGGGCAATTCCCCGGATATTTCGATCAGCCATCCTTTGGGGCATTCTTAGTACAAGAAAGTCTATTAATTCTCCACGTACTTGTTGACGATGGGGAAAAGAAGAAAAAAAAAAGAAACTATCAGGATTATGTGTTGAATATTTCTCATGTAGGGAAAGTACGGGAGGCAATTAATCTCCGCGAACTAAAATATACCTCTTTTCATTAATCTTTTATTGTAAATGAGCAAAGTAATTGAACCAGTAGTGCACTGTCAGAATAAATGCAGTGCCTATGGGATATGCATGAGAGAGTACATACTGATTGAGTATTAAATATCTAACGGCAATAATCTATGGTTCATTACCTCTATTTTGAGAATCTTAGTTGCATAGTACTTGAATTTTAAACAGCCTGAGAGCTACTTTTCCAACATCGTGCTTGAGAATATACAAAAAAAAAAGAAAAAAAAATCACTTTATTTGGGTCACTTTATACTTAGAACCAAAATACATAATCTGCCCAAAATATGATGAATTCAAGTGGGTTGATTGGAGGCTCGAGAGGGGATAAGGGAAATGGTAAAGCAAGATTGATGCACCAAGAAGATCCTATTTTCTATCAGGTTTTTTTTTCTTCTTTTCCGCTGTGAAGATATTTTATAGAGCTATATAAAAAGAAACTGTGGAAATTATCCACTGGAACCATTAGCTCCTGCTTTCACAGTCGATCTCCAGCTACGGGAAACAATCATTTGACATTAGTATTGCATAAAACTTCAGCCTTTTTAACGGCAGACAAGAAAAAGAATCGGAATAAATGACACGTTAATTAGGATGATTGCTTATTTTCTGCCCGGTCGTACGCGAGGAACTGTGGAGTAAGCTGTCTCTTTCTAAATAAGCATATTTTATAGTCAATAGGATAGCGCTGCGAGCCAGCGGGCTACGGTGTCATTGGAATTGGAGGCTAAATTGAAGAAGAGTTGCCAGGCTTTATTGGGTAGGATCAAAGACATATCAGACAACTTGGCCGGAGGAGATATTAAATCACATCGCTGTCCCGAGAAGACCTGGCTTGAGATATTTTAGAAAAATGGTCCAGGAGCCTAAAAGACCAAGTCTTTATTCAAAGGAATTGTCTTATCTCCTTAACTTCTCCACTCTGAGCAAATACATTCCAGTGGAATTGAATTCTCCTCGAGTGTTACACAAAATCTGCAATCTCCAAAATATGGATTTGTGTGGAATTTGCTTCCACGTGGTTTCACCACAAAATGGAGACCACTAGCTGCCATTTTTCTGAACTGTAAAGAACCATCAAAAAGTTAAATAAAAATTCTGCTCCTCACCTTACCACTCACCTCTCCGGCCCCTCCGCTTCCCATTATCACTTGTCCAGTCCTCGTCCATCTTCTGAGATCCTCAGGCATCTCCCATTGGGCCGGGACATCGGGTTTCTGCACATGCACTTGAAAGGTGACAGAACACTTTGTGACATCATTACGTTGTCACCTTTCACATTCTTGCACAGAATCCTTTCTGGCCTTATCAGAGCTGGAAGTCCAAGTTCAGTATGAGTGGTGTTACACTCCTGTCCTGGGTATTCTGAGCTTCATTCACTTCTCCTCCTGGGTCATCTGTCTTCTGTTGTGCACCATGTTGGGTTTTGCTGGTTGCCCAGCATAAATCAATGACATAATCTCCCTAGACATATTTAAGGTCAATTGACAGACAAACTTGTGTCTTGGGATTGAGTTTACAAACCTCTATGTTTGGTGTGCTCCAAATTCTGTCCATACTATGTTTACTTGCTTCCATCCCTGCTGGGTTGCACTTCATTTGCTCCTGAGATTTCTGAGTGTGCCAAGTCCTCACTGCCTACATGCCTTCGAGCTTGCTGCATGAATGTTTGTGGCTTGGAGGATCCACCTCACCTGGTGAGTCTTGACAAGAGGCCTAGGGAGACATCAGAAGATGCATCAAGGACTAAACAGGTGACAGTGAGGAGCTGGGGTAACAGTGAGGTCAGCATAAGGATTTTTTTTATTTTTTACATATTACATTTATTATCGTTAGGGGTCTGGAGAGACTCTACAGCATGATAAGCGAAAACAGATTCATGGAGGAAAACGTTTCTGCAAATTGAATTTCCCTGTCAACTCCTTAAAAACATGTTCATATTATGCCTGATCCGCTCATCTGTAAAGATAGAGACTTTACGATGTATAGTTTTCTGCTCAATGCCTACATTAGAGGCTTCCTCTCCAGTCTTTCAGTGGTGGCTGGTTGCTTTGGTAAAGAGTCTGCAAGTACTGCTCTGAAGCTGGATGGATCTAGTACCCCTGTGCTCCTCCAATACTCCAGAGGCAAAGCAGCATTAGAGAACATATAGACTGAGCCAGCAGCATGATCATGCAGCTGGAATGGACTGTCAATCTTCAGGAGCACTTCTCCTCCCACCAGGCAGGAAGTCAAGAAAAAGATGGACTCCTGAGAAAGAAAACAAGACTTTTTACTCTGCAATGCAGCTAAACACATAGTAGGTGAGCATTACAATTCTGATGCTAGTAAATTATAGGTCCACAGCGGAGACACAGTAGATCGATAATGCATTAACTTAAGAGTTGTGACTTCATGCCGCACCACCCTTTTGCAACAACAGTCTAATCGTGACTGTGATCGCTTGTGCTTCAGCGTCCCCATGAGCCATTGGGAATAGACAAAGCAGTTATTAATGATAAATTCTTAAAAAGAAAAAAATATGAGCCAACATATAAAAGCTCAATTTAAAAAGGAAATGAAAAATAAGAAAGATTAGAGTAGAACTAATAGTGTCTAATGGGTATTAAAACATCCGAAATCCTAAAGGTACAGCCTTGGGTTAATAGGACCTTGAGTATAAATGTTTGATGGAGCCAAATTCCACAGTGAAGTAGTTGCAGTGGCTACTACTTGAACACCCACCACTACTACACCGTCCTGCACCTCTGCTTCCATTGTGCCATGAGGTCACTGTTCATGGTCACCTGAAAGCTCCTAAAAGGCTACCATGAACAGGGTTGGTGCTAGCTTTTTGGTTTCCCAGAACCCAGTGGTTGCCCTGGCCTTCACCCATTAACCCCTGTACAGAAATCTGGACTTACACAGGAGTCCATGGGAAAGGGGCACAGCGTCAGCTGCTGTTGAGTGGCACAAGTTGGCAAGAGGTATAGTCAGATAGCTATGTCAGAACCAGGCGGTACGGGAGGTACAAAATCAGGAGAAACCTCAATAAATTAAGGTCAGAGAATAGCATAAATCAGGATTAAACAACAGATGCACAAAACATAGGTAAAACCAGGTTTCACAAACATTGACTGGCAAAGGGCACTAACTCTCAGGGGTTTATGTAGTGAGCAGACCCACCCAGTGCTAATAGTAAGAAGACAACCAAACTAATAGGATTAACTCCATAGCTCCTGGACTGGCCACAACCACAAGACCAATGAATAAAGTAGCCTAGCAGCCAAATTAGATACCGATTACACAATGAAGTAGGACACAGTATTGGAAATATGGTAATGTCCATTGTGGTCACGATGCATCACAATTCATACACGCAAAGCATGTGCCATGGTCATTTTGGACCAACATATTGCACTTTGGATGTTTGTTTAGCCACTTAATACACAAGTAGCATGGAGCAAAACGAACATTTGCAACATTTGTATTATTGATATAATGCGCCATGACAGTACGATACAATCCACATTTCCAGCATATGTACTTTATAAACCGAGCCAGCATGCAATCATACTTAATGGTAAAATTGGAACAGTTCCGCAGTCTAGTGACTGCTCTACATATGTCAGTGGGACACAATGTATGTAATATGACATTCTTTCTTAGCAAGCTCTTTTTCTCACATATGCCCCAGTTTTCTTTTGATAAATATTGCTGTGGTGAAAATATTCTCATTTCTGCATTTTGTAAAGAAACATTTAACCCCGTGCAGGTAGCGTTAACTCTTTCTGTAACGTTGTCACTAATATAAGTTCCCATTGTAAAGCAATGAATTAATATTATTACATTCTGTCATTTCTATATAGTATCATGATATGAGGAGTTGATGAACTCAGCTCATTTAGAAAAAGGCAGGATATACAATATGCTGCCATAAAGGTCTGATGGGTTTGGGTCTTATCACTGAGACCTTTACCTTTTGGAAGAATATGGGTCTCAGAAAGTTTAATCCACTTTCAACTTGGTCCTGAGTTTCTGAGTCATCCGTGACTTCATTAGCAGGAATCCAGAAACAAAGAAAAAGTTTATGCTCACCTGTCCTAGACTGGCAACTTACCTGCATTACTGCTGCAGTGTGCAATATATGCCAGGGTGAGGAGCTGCACCCCCAGTACAGGTCAGAATTAGTGATAAGTGAACCCCTGTATGTTCGAGACCGGCGGATTCAGCCTAACACTTAAGAAAAGTTTGGTTCGAGTACCAGATCAGTACCCAAGCCCGAACTTTAGCCTGGACCCCATTCAGATGGATGGGGGGCCTGAACATCCATTGTTTGCCATTGTCACGGGTGTGGTGCTCCTGATGAAGAAGTCTTGTACTTTGAAACACGATGAGAATTTATCCACAATTTAATGGCTACATGGTCTAGATCCTGAATTTTTCAGCAGCGCAGATTAAATCCACATTTACCCATTTTTTATATCTGACTAGCTGAAGAGCCCGGCGCTGCCCGGGCATAGTAACTAACTGTGGTTAGTTATAGCAAATTATAATTATCCTCCATCCCATAGTCCTGTGCCCATATACCCATCATACATATCCTCCATCCCATAGTCCCGTGCCCATATACCCATCATGCATATCCACGATCCCATAGGCCTGTGCCCATATAACCATCATACATATCCTCCATCCCATAGTCGAGTGCCCATATACCCATCACACATCCTCCATCCCATAGTCCCATGCCCATATACCCATCACACATCCTCCATCCCATAGTCCCATGCCCATATACCCATCACACATCCTCCATCCCATAGTCCCATGCCCATATACCCATCATACATATCCGCCATCCCATAGTCCTGTGCCCATATACCTGTCATACATATCCTCCATCCCATAGTCCAGTGCCCATATACCCATCACACATCCTCCATCTCATAGCCCCATGCCCATATACCCATCATACATATCCTCCATCCCATAGTCCAGTGCCCATGTACCCATCACACATCCTCCATCCCATAGTCCCGTGCCCATATACCCGTCATACATATCCTCCATCCCATAGTCCAGTGCCCATATACCCATCACACATCCTCCATCCCATAGTCAACCATTATGACATCATAATGAGCGGCCGGGCTTGCAACCTATGATGACGTCAGCGTCGCCATGGCAACCATTGTGACATCATATTGAGGGGCGGGGCTTGATGCACACTTTTTCCCCATTATGTAGATAGGGGCAAAATTGTTTGGAGAATTGGAACGCGCGGGGTTAAAATTTTGCCTCACAACATAGCCTAGGACCCTCTCGGGGTCCAGATGTGTGACTGTGTCAAATTTTGTGGCTGTAGCTGTGACGGTGCGGATGCCAATCCCGGACATACACACATACATACATACATACATACATACATACATACACACACTTGAGCTTTATATATTAGATTGTCATGGGTGTGTCAGAGGCTGCAGATAATCGCACAGCATCAGGCTGCAGAAGATCTTTGCAGTTGGCTTTGCAGACAACTTCCTAGTCCTTCTGACTCTTGGACCCAGTGGTTATTTTTGGGGCCCTAGCTCTTATCTATGAAAACCCTGACCGATATGCCTTGGCTGTGTCCAGGTTGCATCACCTTCAGCAGGGGAATCAGTCAGTGGAGATGTATAGCTCAGAATTCAGCAGGTGGACAATCGATACTAAGTGCAATGACCCGGCTCTCAGAAGCCAATTTCTTCAGGGTCACGCTGAAAAGTTGAAAGATGCTTTCACGTTATATGAAACTCCTGAGTCCTTGGGGGCATCTATGTTGTTGGCTATATGTGTTGACAGATGCCTTCGTTATAGGTGGGTATGACCACCTTCTCTGCAGCCTCTGTTTCGGGGTATTGCCCTTTTGCCAGGGGAGCAGTCTAGTGGTGAACCCGTACGGCAGAGGGTGAAGGAACCCATTCAGTTAGGGAGTGCCTCTGCATTGTACATTTCCCGGGAGGTTCGCAAAAATAAGGGTGTGTGTTTTCTTGTGAAAAAAATTGACATTTTATTGGGGCCTGTCCTTTGATGCCTAAACAAAAGGAGACTCATTTAACCCTTGTTAGTCTAGCGTGGAATGAGGAGGGGAGTTGATGAACACATCTCATATAGAAAAAGGCAGGATATGCAATATGATGCCATAAAGGTCTGGTGGGTTTAGGTCTTATCATCAACCTGCAGTTCACTGTTTGTCCTGACAGCAGAACTGGTGCTGGAGAGCAAAACCGAGGAGATTTCTGTGTTTTACAGTGCAGCCGGAGTCAGCATGGTTGATTATGAGTTTGCCAGAGCTCACAAGCTGGTTTGTTATTCTTTACCTAAGTCTATTCCAATCTTCGCAATCGACTCAGCGCCACTTGCACAGAAAGCTCTCACTCAAATTGCACAGAATGTAAGACTCAAGCTGGAGGGTGGTTCATTCTGAAATAATTTCTTGCTATGTCCTGGACGATCTTTCCTCCCCAGATACCTTACCTGCATTTTTGTTGGGGTTTGAGGACATTTTCTCTGAGATGGGGTGTCAGGATTTGCTTCCTCGTCGTGAGTATGACTGTCCTATTAATCTGACCCCAGGAGCTAAACTAGCAAAGTTCAGATTGCATAATCATCTCTGGTCCTGAGATGCAAGCCATTAAGGATTTCATTGCGGAAAGTCTGGAAAAGGGACACATCAGACCCTTATATTCACCCATGGTGGCAGGGTTCTTCTTCATGAAGAAAGAAGATGGCAGTCTACGTCCCTGTTTAGATTTCCTGGAAATGAATCAAATTACCATCCGAGATCCATACACTCTTCCTCTGATTCCTGATTTGATCAGCCAAGTTGTGGAAGCTAAGGTATTCTCCAAGTTGGATTTAAGGGGGGCCTACAACCTGGTTAGAATCAGAGAAGGGGATGAATGGAAGATGGCATTCAATACCCCTGAGGGACATTTCGAGAGTTTAGTCATGCCTTTCAGTCTCACCACCATCACCACTGACGGTGCTTTTGCCCCAGACCCTCAGCTCATACCAGGACTTTTGTCCCTTCTTGTGCCCTGCCGGACTTCCCTGTATGGCTCATAGCCCTTCTTGTGATCCTTTTATATTACTTCGCTGTGGCCTCTACTTCTACTTCTGAAAGCAAACCCTATACAAAGTCGAAACGTTACCTCAACACTTTATTACTTCTGTGGTGACTTCAATAAATTCCTCTATATGCTTTTGAAAAATCATATCTCGAGAGCGGCTGTTTCCTTATATTTATTTCAGTCTGATCAATGCACCTGCGGTATTTCAGCATTTCATCAGCGATATTTTCCATAATTTAGTGGGTAGGTTTGTGGTGGTCTATCCAGATGATATTTTGGTTTACTCTCCTGATTTGGAGAAACATCGGGGGCATGTTAAAAAGGTGCTGCAAATATTATGAGATAAGTAATCATATGCTAAACTAGAAAAATGTGTTTTTTCACCGTCCAGTAGTTGCAATTTTTATGGTACCTGTTCTCATCTTCAGGTTTTTGGATGGATCTGGAGAAGATCCATGCTGTCCTTGATTGGGACCGTCCTGAGAAATTGAAGGCCCTACAACGCCTTTTGGGCTTTACTAATATTTGCTGGAAACTCATCTGGAATGATTCAGTAATTGTGACACCTCCTACTGACATAACAAGGAAGGGGTCAGACTTTTCCAAATGGTCGGAAGATGCGCTGAGGGCTTTTTACTCCCTTAAGAGCTTCTTTTGCCACTGATCCTAAACCTTTTCAACCCTATGTGTCCCAGCACTTTGTTGTGGAGGTTGATGCTTTAGAAGAGGGGGTTTGAGCAGTGTTGTCTCAGGGTCCATCCCCTGGTAAATGGCGTCCATGCACCTTCTTTTCTAAAAAATTTTCATCTGAGAGAAATTATGACGTGGGTAATAGGGAACTGTTGGCAATTAAATTGGTATTTGAAGAATGGCGACATTGGTTGAAGAAGGCTGCCCATCCTATTACTGTTATCACTTACCATAAAATCTTATCATATGTTCAGTCGGTCAAACGTTTCAACCCTAGGCAAGCTAGATGGTCCCTGTTTTTTACTAGGTTAAATTTTGTGGTCACTTTCCCTCCAGGGGTCAAAAATGTCAAGGTTGATGCTTTGTCCCGGAGCTTCCCTGGTGGTAGTGACCATGACGAGACCATGAGGACCCTGTCCCAATTTTGCAGAAGGGGATAGTTATCTTGGCATTGTACCTTGAGCCATCTAGAATCATAGAATCATAGAATCGTAGAGTTGGAAGGGACCTCCTGGGCCATCTGGTCCAACCCCCTGCTCAAAGCAGGATTCGCTAAATCATCCCAGTCAGATGTCTGTCCAGCCTCTGTTTGAAGACTTCCATTGAAGGAGAACTCACCACTTCTCGTGGCAGCCTGTTCCACTCATTGATCACTCTAACTGTCAAAAAGTTTTTTCTAATATCTAATCTGTGTCTCTTCCCATTCAGTTTCATCCCATTGCTTCTAGTCTTTCCTTGTGCAAATGAGAATAAAGTTGATCCTTCTACAATGTGACAGCCCTTTAGATATTTGTAGACAGCTATTAAGTCTCCTCTCAGTCTTCTCTTTTGCAAACTAAACATTCCCAAATCCTGCAACCTTTCCTCATAAGACAGGGTTTGCAGACCGGTCACCATTCTGGTCGCTCTTTTCTGAACTTGCTCCAGTTTGTTGATGTCTTTTTTAAAATGTGGTGCCCAAAACTGGACACAATATTCCAGATGAGGTCTGACCAAAGAGGAGTAGAGGGAAATAATGACTTCACGTGATCTAGACTGTATGCTTCTGTTAATACATCCTAGAATTGCATTTGCCTTTTTTGCTGCTGCATCACACTGTTGACTCATATTCAGTCTGTGATCTATTAGTATACCCAAGTCTTTTTCACATGTGCTGTCACTTAGCCCTATTCCTCCCATTCTATATATGCTTTTTTCATTTTTATTGCCCAGATGTAGTACTTTGCATTTCTCCCTGTTAAAAACCATTCTGTTAGTTGCTGCCCACTTCTCCAGTTTATTTAAATCTTTTTGAATCCTCTCTCTCTCTTCTCTAGTATTAGCTATCCCTCCTAGCTTTGTGTCATCAGCAAATTTAATCAGTTTACCCTCAATTCCTTCATCTAAATCGTTTATAATGATGTTGAACAATACAGGGCCCAGGACAGAGCCCTGTGGTACCCCACTTGAGACATTCTTCCAACTGGATGTGCAGCCATTTACGACCACTCTTTGGGTCCGATCACTAAGCCAGTTATGAATCCACCTAACAGTTGCCTTGTCCATTCCATACTTAGTCATTTTTTCAATAAGGATTGTATGAGAGACTTTGTCAAATGCTTTGCTGAAGTCAAGATATACTATATCTACAGCATTTCCTTGATCCACCCAATCAGTGATACCGTCATAGAAGGAAATTAAGTTAGTCTGACATGACTTATTAGTTAGAAACCCATGCTGACTCTGTTTAATCACTTCATTCTTATCCAGGTATTGACATACATGTTGTTTAATAATTTGTTCAAAGATCTTTCCTGGTATAGAAGTCAGACTCACCGGCCTATAGTTGCCTGGGTCCACCTTCTTCCCCTTTTTGAAGATAGGAACAACATTTGCTCTTCTCCAGTCTTCTGGCACTTCTCCTGTTCTCCAAGAATTTTCAAAGATTATGGAGAGGGGTTCAAAAATTTCTTCTGCTATCTCCTTCAGTACTCTGGGGTGTAATTCATCTGGACCTGGAGACTTGAATTCATTTAGGTTAGCTAAGTGTTTCCTCACTATCTTTCTGTTTATAGATATCCTGGATTCTTCTATTCCCTTAATAGGACAGTGAATAACAGTTGATGTTGCATTTCCTTTCTGAGAGAAAACAGATGCAAAATAGGAATTTAAAAGTTCAGCCTTCTCAACATCCTGTCTTACCATTTCATCATTTTCATCCTGTAAAAATCCTATAGCATCTTTGACTTTTCTTTTACTTTTGACATATCCCCAAAATCCTTTATTATTGCTTTTGACATCTCTTGCAAGCCTCAGTTCATTTTCAGCTTTAGCTAATCTGATTTGTGCCCTGCAGGTTCTGCAGACAGCATTATATTCTTCTTTAGATATGCCTCCCTCTTTCCATTTTATAAACATTTTTTTCTTCCTTTTTAGCATGTGCTTAAGTTCTGTGTTCATCCATCCTGGTTTCCTTAAATGCTTCCTATTCTTCCCTCTTTTCGGAATTGTTAACAACTGTGCTTTGAGAATTTCATTTTTCAAGATTTCCCATCCTTCCTGGACATTTTTGTCTTTAAGGATATCCAGCCATTGGATCCCTCCAATTCTCTTTCTGAATCCCTTAAAATCTGCCTTTCTGAAATCTAACCTTGACGTCTGAGTCTTCACAGGTCTTCCACCTCTAGTAATCCAAAATTCTAAAATAGCATGGTCGCTACCTCCTAGGGTCCCAGCCACTTTTACCTCCTCAACCATTTCCTCCCTGTTTATAAGGATTAGATCCAAGGTAGCAGTTCCCCTTGTTTTCTCCCTTACCTTTTGGAAGATAAAGTTGTCAGCAAGAGAGGATAAGAATTTCCTTGACCTGTTAGTTTTGCCTGAGAGAGATTCCCAACAAATGTCTGGATAGTTGAAATCTCCCATGACAACTATGTCATATTTTTTGGAGAACTTGGCCATCTGATGCATAAAGAGTTCATCTATATCTTCGGCTTGCACAGGCGGCCTGTAGTAAATGCCTACAATGGTGTCCTTTCCATTGTTCTGTCCTTGTATTCTTACCCAAACAGTTTCCACAGAACTCCCAGTCTCTGAAGCTTCAATCTCTGTGCAGATATACGCGTTTCGAACATACAATGCGACACCCCCTCCTCGTTTATCAAGTCTGTTTCTTGCAAATAAGTTGTATCCTTCTAGTCTTGTATTCCAATCATGTGTATTGTCCCACCAAGTTTCAGTGATTCCAATTACATCATATTTCTTTTCCTGTGTTAGTAGTTCCAATTCTCCTTGTTTGTTGCCCATGCTTTGTGCATTAGTATAGAAACATTTTAGTTTGTGATTGGTTTCTCTTTCTCCAATATTTTTATTAATTAGATTCTTTCGTCTTTGTTCTTCCTTTCCACTTCTAATAGCAGAGTTCTCAATAGCATTTGTCAGGTGTATGGCTTTTTCTGGTCTTTTGCTTCCCTTCCCATGTTGTTCTAGTTTAAAGCTCTCCTTACAAGTGTAGCAAGGCGACTTCCAAATACATGCTTACCAGTCTTCGTAAGGTGCACCCCATCTCTAGCAAGTAGTCCATCGTATAAGTAGTTCACTCCGTGATCCAGAAATCCAAATCGTTGCTGACGGCACCATCGACGTAGCCAGTTGTTCACCTGCAGAATCTTATTCCACCTCCTTGTTCCATGGCCATCCACTGGGAGGATGGAAGAGAAGACCACCTGCGCTCCCAGTTCTTTCACTTTCTTGCCTAAGTCTTCAAAGTCTCTGCAGATGGTTTCCAGGTCGTTTCTTGCAGTGTCATTTGTCCCCACATGTAGTAGCAGGAATGGGTAGTCATCTGTAGGTCTGAAGAGTCCTGATATCCTGTCAGACACATCTTTAATTTTTGCACCTGGAAGACAACACATTTCTCTTGAAGTTATATCCGGTCTGCAGATAGCGGCCTCAGTTCCTCTCAACAGGGAATCCCCCATGACCACCACTCTCCGTTTCTTCTTCACAACATTTTTCTTTCTCCATCCAGGAGGACTCTGAAGGCGTACAAGGTTGCTGCTTGTTGGCAAAGTCTTATCCTGATGTATTTCTTCATTGTTTTCCTGCGTGAGAGCCTGGTACTGGTTTCTGAGCAGTATGGGTGCTGACTGCCTCCTGATCCTCCTGCTTCTCTGGGTCACATGTCTCCATTCCTCTGTTTCTTCAGGTGCACTTCGAATTTCTTCTCTTTCTGTAACATGAAGAGATAATTCTGCTCTGTCCAAGAACTCTTCACCTTCCTTAATGATCTTCAACGTAGCTAACCTCTCTTCGAGATTTTGCAACTTTTCCTCCAACAGGGACACAAGCTTGCATTTGTGGCATGTGAAGTTTGGCTTTTCCACTGGTAAGTCTGTGAACATGTAGCAAGAAATGCAGCTCACCAAATGGCTCCTGGCCTCTTCCATCTTGAGATTTCTTAAAAACGATGAAAGATGAGCCCAAATTCGCGCGCCTATCGGCGCGCGGTTTTTCAGAAGGCACTGGGAATATGCAAATGATCTCCTCAAGACTCTTCCCCTGGTTTTCCGATTTCCTCTTTTCAGCTGCAACGGCCAAAACCCAGTGATCGTTGAGCTCGCGGAGACTCTTCACTTATCCCAGAAGGCACTGGGAATATGCAAATGATCTCCTCAAGACTCTTCCCCTGGTTTTTGATGAGGTGTTGGAGGCTCAGGGGGATGCCCCAGCCGCCTGCCCTCCACCCTCCAGTAAGGTAATTTATGCCACCAAATCTGCACTGCAAAGTAATTGGGGAACATCTCAACTCTGTGCTTGCTGGTCATCCAAGTGGTAAGGAAACCACAGACCTCCTTTCTCATTGTTTTTGGTGGCCAGGATTGCATCGGGATGTGGTTGAACAAGTAGGTGCTTGTAGTATCTGTGCACGTTCTAAAGTATTGCATACCCGTCCGTCTGGTACCCTTCTTCCACTACCTATTCCTAGTAGACCATGGACACACTTGTCCATGGATTTTAGTACTGACCTATCAGTATCTGCAGGCAAGATTGTGGTTTTAGTGGTTGTAGATAGATTCAGTAAAATGGTTCATTTTGTCACATTGTCGACACTTCCAAATGCCAAGACTCTTGCTCATGTGTTTATTAATGAGATCATGAAGCTTCACGGGGTTCCCTATGATTTGGTGTCAGATCTGGGGACCCAGTTTATTTCCAAGTTCTGGAGACCTAGATTTATTGGTCCCTATAAAATAACCACTGTCCTTAATCCAGCAGCGTTTCATCTTGAGCTACCTCAAGCTCTTAACATCCACAATATCTTTCAAAGGTCTTTGTTCAAAAAATATGTGGAGCCTCTTGAGCCCTCACCCCTACTGCCGCCCCCAATAATAATTGATGGAAACCTAGAGTTTCATATTTTGAGGATTGTAGATTCTCGCCTCCAATATCGTTCCCTACAATATTATAAAACAGGAATGCATTAGTGCATTACCCTGAAGACAAAATGTAGATGTCCATATTTGTACTTTTATATTACCTGCATGGATATGAACCCCAGGTACCCCACACATTTTCGCCCTCACTATTTGCCTTTATTATTTTAACTTATTTTAAAGGACAAGTGCATTACTGCCTTCATCTACATTAATGTTTTTCTCTTTATAAAAAATTTAATGTTACTTAATACATGATGAAAGGCTTGCCATGTAGCTATGCTTATGTGGGCATTCATACACTAAGTCAGCTAAATACTCTCATTAGTAAATATGTGGCTTTTATAACAGAAATTATAGTCAGAATACTCCAAAAATCAAATAAAGCAAATGTCTTGGCTCTGCAATACTCTCAGAATTTCATTATATGATTAAATTCCTCCTCTCATTTGGAGCAGGTGGCTTAGCGAGCCCAAGGAGAGAAGGGAGTTTTTTTGCAGAATAAATATATTGGAAATGGAAAATTATATATCAGTGCCATTAACGCAACTCCTTAAATTCATGTTATCAGCAGAAACTTACTTACTTGACTTTCACCTTTTATGTTATTGGACTATTTATCTAGTCGGGATGACACAGTTGGTTAAGTACACTAAGACTTTTCCCCCAGAAGTTTAATAAATCAATAAACAAGTTTTCAAAGGATTATAAAACAGACATAAATTGGTTTATATATTCAAACTTGACTCTGCTGTCATGATTCCACCCCTCAATGTGTCTGGGATACAGTTACTGACCGCTCAGCTGTCCAATCTGGTGCAGGGGTGTGCTGAAGCTGTCAGCACTTTAACTGTGAGCTCAATTGACCAATCTGAGACTGGGAGGTTTTGAGCTGCCGTCAGGTGTTCCATGTCTCAGGTGATTGCCCAGCCACTTATCTGGGCTGTTAGTCTCAGGTCTCTGCTAGATGTACATTCAGCGCTATGTGGCTTGTCTCTCTGTGCTTTGTGTTCTGCTTTTTGTTTATTTTTCTGCCTGACCCTGGACCTCATTCTGATCATCCATTTTGCCTCCTTTCTTTACTCTGATTTCTTTCCTCTTGGTATTCAGACCTCAGACCGTTACCTCTGTTTATGATGTACTCTCCTGGCTTTTCACCTCAAACTTCAAGGCCACCTTGACTCTCAGTGTCAAATCTACAACCTTCTAGTGCCCCTATATAAATCAGAATGGTCTGTAGAAACAAGTCGATTCCTTTTATAATAACGTCACATTGTGTCCCTTGTTGATCTCATGACTTCTCTTTTCGGAGGTGGATCAAGTGAATGCTAGTCGACCGCTGGTCGGTCAAGCCATCAAGTGACCACTGCCATTGATCTGATAGAGTCTTCACATTCAAGATGAAAGATTGTTTTTTTTTCCCCACTCAGAAAGTATATGAAGGCTACAACCTAGACAGGGGAGGGACACAGGAGTATGTAGGAGTGACATGAGTCTGAATTGTATAAAAAAAAAAATCCCTACCATCTTGGGCCCATTTGGAATGTGTTTAACTTTTAACGTAGTAGACAATCCCTTTAAGGCATGTGATGACATTTAAAAAGTCTCCCTATGGAGCAAGAATAGATTTAAAATGGATCAAATATTTTTTTTCTGCTTTATCCTCTTCACAGCATAGAACTTAATGTAATGTCCTATGTTTCAGATCACCAACCGAAATTAAATATTAGACAAAGATAACACAAGTAAACACAATGAAGTTTTTAAATCAAAGTCATCATTTTTAAGGGAAAAGGAAATCCAAACCTATGAGGGCCTGTGTGAAAAAGTGATTTCCCCACCCCTTTAAAACATAAATTAACTGTGCTTTATCACATCTTTGGGAAGCTGAGTTCAAATTCTCTAGCCACACCCAGACCTGATTACTGCCACACCTTTTCTCAATCAAGAAAATATAAATATAAATATGACCTGGCTGACAAAGTGAAGTAAACCAAAAGATTCTCAAAACCTAGACATCATACTGTGATCCCAAAACAATCTGGAACAAATGAGAAACAAAATTATTGAAATCTGTCAGTCTGGGAAAGGTTATAAAACCATTTCCAAAGTGTTAGGACTCCAGTGAACCACAGTGAGAGCCGTGATCCACAAATGGCTGAAACACAGAACAGTGGTGAACCTTCCCAGGAGTGAACCGCTAATCAAAATTGCCCCAAGAGAGCAGCCACGACTCATCACAAAAGAACCCACAACAGCATCCAAAGAACTACAAGCCTCACTTGCTTCAGTTAAGGTCAGTGTTCATGACTCCACCATAACAAAGAGACTGGGCATGGCAGAGTTCAAAGACGAAAACCACTTCTGAGCAATAAGAACATAAAGGCTCATCTCAGTTTTGCAAAAAAAATATTGATGATCCCCAAGACTTTTGGGAGAATACTATGTGGACTGACAAGACAGAAGTTGAACTTTTTGGAAGGTATATTTCCCGTTACATCTGGCATAGAGGCAACACAGCATATCAGAAAAGGAACATCATACCAACAGTAAAATATAGTGGTGGTAGTGTGATGGTTGGAGTCTATTTTACTTCTTCAGGATTTGGAATATTTGCTGTAGTAAATGAAACCATGAATTCTGCTGTCTACCAAAAAATCCAGAAAGAGAATGTCCGGCCATTTGTTTGTGATCTCAAGCTGAAGCGCACTTGGGTTATGCAGCATGACAATGATCCAAAAGAAACCAGCAAAGCCACCTCTGAATGTCTTTAAAGAAAAAAATTAGGATTTTGAAGTGCCTAGTCAAAGTTGTGACCTTAATCAGAATGAAATGCTGTTGCATGACCTTACAAAGGCAGTCTATGCTCGGAAACCCTCCAATGTGGCTGCATTACAATTTTTCAAAGAAGAGTGGGCCAAAATTCCTCCAAAGTAAAAGACTAATTGGCAGTTATCGCAAAAGCTTGATTGCAGTTATTGGTGCTAAGGGTGGCCCATGCAGTTATTAGGTTTAGGTGGCAATCACTTTTTCACACAGGGCCCCGTAGGTTTAGATTTCTTTTTCCCTTAGTAATAAAGAATTTAATTTAAAAAATGCATTTTGTGTTTATTAGACAAAGATGAGACAAGTATTTAAATTTATTTGGTGATCTTAAACATTTAAGTGTAACAAACATGCAAAGGAAAAGTAAATCAGGAAAGGGGCAAACCGTTTTTTATACATCTGTACATATACAATGGTCAGATATGCAAAAACAATAGTGGTAGGACAAAAGATATAAGCAGATGGATCATGTCAAATACAGGGTATTGTTCAATCATGTGTGCGTTGGGCTGCAGGGGACATGGGCTTCCAGCTGGCTCCTAAGTCCTTCAAAACATGTTACAGTATGCGTTCCTCAGTGTCGAAGTGCACTGCATGCATAACAGAGAGAGGGACCACATGTCCTTACAGTAACTTTTATCCTCCTTGGGTCATTTCCCTACTGCACTCTTGGCTGAATCTCAATCCCCTCTCTGCCTCTTCAGCTAAAAATTCCAAAACCTAAGATGGGTCATAATAACTTAATTGATGAACCTAGAGAGGCAGTTTTGGCACCAATGTATCTGGACAGGACCCTGCTAAATGTTAAGACCAAACACAGCTTTGCTATCTGGTTTCTACTAGCTGATATATGTAACTCCATAGTCTTAGGTGCTAGAATGAGTCAAGACCCAGGCTGGCATTCGCCATGTTCTGGGGATCTAGAAAATATTCATGATGTACAGTCGGAAGTATTGAATCTAAATAACTCCTTATGGAACTATGCTTATGGAATGTTCTAGAAGGTTTCTGCAGCTTTTCAGTATGACCATATTGCAAGCAAGTAGAGATGAGCGTACCCCTGGATGTTCAAGACTGGAGGGTTAAGTAGAACAGTTAAAAAAAAGTTTTCACTTGAATGGAGAGCCCGAAAATCTAGTTTTTGCCACGTTGTCATGTTCATGACAGCGTGGCAAATACTGTTTCTGATCGGCGGTAAAATCATTACCACCAGAAGTTATATAGAAGTTATCACAAAGGCCCCATGTGTATATCATACCCTCAGGTCTGTCCGATCCGCTGATCCGACGCGTGTCGCTGTTCCTCAGACAGCTTCGTCATGGAAGCCGGTCACTGGCTCAGGCTGATGGGACTACGGTTCCCATCAGACTACGCCTTCTGCCACTAATAACTTTAAATATATTTATATATATATATATATATATATATATATAAAAAATATTTATCAGAGCATAATTGGCTTCCATGAAGTCTTCTCTCCACTTGTGACTTCCAGCACATCTGCTATCCGTTTGCGGTCTCCTGGCCATCTCCGGTCTGCCTGTGGCTTCCGGTACCTCTGCTTCTTATTTGCATCTTCTAGAACTTCTGCTACCTATTTGAAGTTTCCATTACCTCTGCTACCTGTCTATCATGTGCTTGACCTGACTGCTGAATTGATGCCAGTGTGCCCACTTGGACCTTGGGCTTAGAAGATCAACCTTACCCAGTGATTATAACAGCTGCCCATGAGTGACAGATCTGCCCTATATGAGAAAATGGAGATGGTCTTAGGAGCGTAGGAAAGAGACTCAGACAAGAGATAGGGTTAAACCACAACGCGTTTCGACGGAGGATCTGTCTTCATCAGGTGGAAGATCTGCCCTATACACACACATTACGGGGAAAAGCTGAGAGAATAATATTCTTATGTTTGCATTACTGTAACATGTCCTATAATTGCTTGTTATCACCTTACACTACTAACATTTTCACTTAGTTAATTATCAGTTCAACGAAGATATAGGATTACGCTACATACGTGAACTGTGTGTGCAATGCTTTAAGCTAATTGCTATTACTAATTATCCCATCTGACAGTTACACATAGAAGTTCGTTAACCCAACCTTTTAAACAACTCGCAGACTCTATAGGGAATGCTATAAAGGTCAGTTTTGATGTTGACTGGCAGTTGTTAAATTACATTAATTCTGTGATTAAAGAAAACAAAACACTACACGTGGGGTATGTATAATGAGACAAAAAAATAACAAGATGTCACCGTATAATAACTCAATTAACACTTGAGATATTACGAGCGCCCAAAGGCGGGTAAAAGTTTTATAAAGGCTATCCATTCTATCATTGCCTGTCAGCTCATCAAAGTCTTTTCACTTTGAGAAGATCTTAGAAGTCTTAAAAAAAAATATAACAATTGAAAAAAGTTGAAAGGGGTTGCCCTAGCTGAAACACCGGTGGAATACATGTCATCAATGTCTGGTGGACCTTTTACTAATGCATTGCTACAAGATGCCACTTTGTCGCCTATTGACTCTTGTTCTTTTTTTTGATGTTTTATGGCTTCAACTTTTTGATCTAGTTGATTTACAATCAAGCTTTTTTTTGGGGGGGGGGATTTTGCCTTGAAAGGTGTACCCATTTTAACTTACTAAAATACTGCAGATAACCCATCAAAGTTACAACTTGGAGAATAAGAAAAGTTTGAGTAAAGCCCCCGTCACACACAGCGAGATCACTAGCAAGATCGCTGCTGAGACACAAGTTTTGTGACGCAACAGCGATCTCGCCAGCGATCTCACTGTGTGTGACATGTATCAGCGACCGTTCCCCCCGCCGGGTATCGCTGATCGTGCTCTAATGTCCTGGGCCATTTTTTGATCGTTGGTCTCCCGCTGGCCAGCGCACATCGCTGCTTGTGACATCGGAAGACCATCGATCAGCGAGCTCCCAGCGCTGTAAGCAGAAGTTGGGAGCTGGTATCCAAGGTAAACAGCGGGTAACTAAGCACGCGCATCGCTTAGTTACCCGCTATTTACCCTGGATACCAGCATGCTTGCGCTGGGAGCTGGTATCCAGGATACACAGCAAGTAACTAAGCGACGCGCGTGCTTGTTACCCACGCCGTCGCTGGTCCTGATTGCTGGTGAGATCTGCCTGTCACCAGCGATCATGTAGCGATGCACCAGCGATCCTGACAATGTCATATCATTGTCGGGATTGCTGGTGCATCACTTAGTGTGACGGGGGCTTTAGAGAACATGCCTCAACATGTCAATGACTCTGCACACAAAGCAAATGCTTCAAAAATGGCAATTTTGTTTGACAATATCTACCTGATATTGACGTCAACCCAATCTACCCAGGGGAGTATTTTTCTAGAATTTAGGTCCCAGATTTAAGGGAATCTACCAGCAGGTATTTCTGTTTAATCTGAGAGCAGTATGATGTAGGGACAAAGAGCTTGATTTCAGTGATATTATTAGCTTGTGTGCTGTAGTTTTAATACTATCAGTGTTTTATCAGCAGGAAATTATCACTGCAGGACTAGGTTTCACATGCCAGATAGTCCAGTTAAGTGTGTAACTCCGCCTCCACCACTGATTGGCAGCGGCTCTCAGATTACATAGAAAAAAAAATCTGCTGACATATTCCCTTTAAGGCAATGTATCTAAAGCCCCCCCAATTCTCATTAAACTAAAGTCAGCTGAAAACAATGAAGTGGTTTTTAAGATATTATTGAAAAGGTAGCAGGGTAATTTATTGAAACTAGAAATGGGCAAATAAATTAGATTAAGAGTGAATTATACATGAATTTTCAAAAATTTGATTTCAGCAAAATTCAGATTTTTTTTGTAATTTGCTTCCACTTCGATTCAGCCAAATGACAGCCACTGAACTATAATGGCCCATCAAAAGGTTAAAAATAAACCCTTCACTCTCCTCATCACTCACCTCTCTGGTCCTTCACTTACTTATCTCCACAGGTCTGGTCCACGCCACCTCCTCTGATCCCCCATCTCTCACATTGGAATTGTCGATCCTCTTATACTGTATCAGAC
This sequence comes from Dendrobates tinctorius, assembly GCF_039654945.1. NCBI lineage: Eukaryota > Metazoa > Chordata > Amphibia > Anura > Dendrobatidae > Dendrobates > Dendrobates tinctorius. The sequence goes on from NW_027361677.1 coordinate 13,940,577, forward strand.
TTTTGGCTGTCAAGTCACATTGATCATTCTACAGATGCGAACAGGAAGGGCATGGTGCAAGTCATGATGTTGACACCGTTGACCTCTTGCATGCTTGAGAACTTTACCGGGTACCATGACAGCCAGATGTCCAGTATAGTGTGAGAGGCCCAAAGATTCCAATGTCAACAGTTGGGGATCAGAAGATGATGCCAGGACCGGATGAGTGGTGGCGTGACCGGAGAGGTGTGCAGAGTGTTCATTATAATTCGGGGCCTGGACCCTAGAGTATATTGTGGAACATTAAATTTGTGGAGAATAAATACTCCTTAAAATAAATTTTGCCTGACCCGCTAATCTCGAATTGACAAATATTGTTTATTTTTTGTGTTGGTCAAGCAGTAGAAGAAAGAGAGGATTAAAGCAGACACAAAGATAACCAAAAGACTACTGTAGTTGTTGTCACTTTGCTAAGAAATTCAGAAAATGAAATACTAATGAAGATGAATTTGCTTCTCCTCCACCGAAGATTTTGGACACAGTTCCCCGGTTTCACATCTCAGAATAGACGCCAAGATTGTGTCACAAGATAGACATCCGAGGAGCAGGCACTTGGTTTGTTAATTACCTGGATTAATTTAATGAATTTATTCTCATTAGGTTTTACGAATCACACCTCTGGAAAAATGTGAAAGAATGTACATCAACAACATGCTGATATCATAAAACAACTAAGAGCCCAAATTATTTTTTTATTATTATTTTTTTAAAGACTGAAAATATTGCTTCAGTGTTATCTCATTACTAGACGAAATTTAAGCCAGATCATTACATTTTATTCTCCTTTTTTTATGATGCTTTATTTGAAAATGCTAAAAGAAGTTGTAACAACTTGGCAGGTTATCATCTATCTAAACCAGTGTTTCCCAAACTCTAGTCCTCACGGCCCCCAACAGGTCATGTTTTCAGGATTTCCTTAGTATTTCACAGGTGATGTGTCATGCTCGCCATGTCTGTCATGTCTGCCATGTCTGTTTTGCCTCATGACCCCTGGAGCGTTGTGCGCGCGCATCTCATGTCTGCTATCCTGCATGTTCCCTAGAGCAGTGTGCACCTCATAGTGTGAGTACCTCATAACTGTTGAGCTGCGGGATGCCTGCGTTTGTGCTCTGCCTTCTGTGATCGTCTCGTCATGTTTTGAACCCCTGATCATGTGTCCTTCCTATGTTCCAGCAGAGGCTGGTTCTGCATTCATCTCTGCATGTCTGCAACTCTGATCATGTGACCTGCCTAGGTTTCAGCACTGGTTCTGCTATCATCTCTGCATGTCTGGAACTCTGATCATGTGACCTGCCTAGGTTTCAGCACTGGTTCTGCAATCATCCCTGCATGTCTGGAATCCTGATCATGTGACTGCTCCCTGTGATCCTGGAGGATCTGAACTGGAAGTTCTTCCCTGGTCCTGACCCAGAAGTGGAGGTGCTATGCCCTATATCAGACCGCTCCTTCCTATGCTCAGGGCCTGAGTATTGTGTTGCTTCCCTGCATTGCTGCTTGGTCTGCTGGGTTGCTCCCTCTATTCTGTGCCCTTGCACTTTGCTCTGTCGTGCGTCTCTGCACACGCTCCGTGCTCATATTCCGTTTCTTGTCTCGTGCTTTGTCTCATGTTGTCCTTCGTGCTTTGTTTGTCCTCGCTATGCTTCCTTGTTGTGCTATGTACTGTACCCTGTCTCTGACGTGTCTTTCTACACGTGCAGGCCACCACTCTGTACCCTGTCCCTGATGTGTCTTTCTACACGTGCAGGCCACCGCTCTGTAACCTGTCCCTGACGTGTCTCTCTACACGTGCAGGCCTCCGCTCTGTGCCCTGCCATGACGTGTCTCTCTTCACGTGCAGGCCTTCGTTCTGTACCCTGTCCCTGGCATGCCTCTCTACACATGCAGGCCTCCGCTCTGTACTCTGTCTAGTCCCAAGGCTCTCCCTTGGCCCAGCTCTGGGCTTCGGCCTACGCTCCGCTGCTAGACTCTGTCCCTGGTGTGTCTCTCCACACGCGAAGGCCTTGTCTTCTACTTTGCCCCTGGCATGCCCTCTGCATGCACAGGACTCTGCCTCTTACCCTATGCCTTGTCTTTGATGATTCGTGAGCCCTTGCACTTTTCGTACTAGGCTTTGCCGTGCTGTTTCGCATGCGTCTCTGTCCTGTACCTTTGCCTAGCCCTGCCTTGTGGCTCTGTGCCCTCCTGCACGTGCCTGGTCGCCCTGGGCCTGCCTGTTGTGCCTCTAGTCATACTCGCCTGTGTGCCTCAGCCGTGCCCGAAGTCCAGGGCTATAGTGGTTACCGGCTGTGTGAGCCGCAGCTGTGCCACCTCTAAGTCGTGCCTACCTGCTTATGCCACCGTCGGTACTGCCTGCCAGTGCCCCAGCCATGGTTTCCATGCTCCCTTGCACTCACGCTGGTTCTCGCACTGTGCATTTTCGTGCTACTCTTGCACAAAGTCTTTTGCTTACTTTTGCTCTGCTTTTTACCGTGTCTTGCCTGCCGGATTCCGTAACCTGCCGACTGCTGCCAGAGGTCCGGACCCTGATGACTGCGGCCTGATGTCTGGAGCTGATTTCCGCAGTCTGATTCCTGGATCCTGTGGGTCGGTGCCAGCCCCCCCGGATTCCGATGCCACCGTACCCTATCTTGGATCCTGGTGTGTCTTCGGGCACGCACTCTGTCTTGGACTCCGGCGTGTTTGTTGACACGCATCCTGTTTCTAACTTTTTTTTTTTTAATCACACAAAATTCCTGAAATTTAAACAACCCCTGTAATTGGGACACATCCCTTACAAAGTACAATAATTCACACAATTGCTTCCTAAATCAGGCAACACAAAGGGATGCTAATAAAACAATTTTTTATTGAAATATTTTTAAAAGACATGATAAAGGAATTCATGAATTTACAATACTATTAAGGACCTCATGTCATAGACAAACTACGATGCAAAGAGAAGCTGAAAAAACAGCAATATCACCAAATAATCAAATAGTTGAACCCGCTAAGAAAATACCTCTTTCATATATAGAATACTTCATTCATATATAAAGTGCAATTTTACAGAATGCTAAATTCTATGCACCAAACTCCTTCCTCTAACTAGATGGCACAAAAGGCCCACCCAATGGGCACATGTAACTATGGCATTTATCAAATAAATACTTGTGTAAAAAAGAGGGCTAAATAAGCCACTATAAAGTGCTTAGCATCAAATAAATGCATATGACTATAGCGCTATAGAAATGTGCCACTGGAAGGCTGTACAGTCTGCTGTGTAAAACACTACCAATCATGTATAATAAACAGCCATTTTACTTGATGTCCCGGTTGATCGTTGCCTGCTGTCCGGAGTCCGATGTCCTCGTGCTTCTGTCTACCATCTGCACGTACCATGCTTTGGACCTTGGCGTGCCCTTGCCCGCACCTCGCTCTATATACTCTGTGTGTTCACGTTTTGCACCTGTTATACCCTGAAGTGTTCCTCATGCCTTGGACCTCGGCGTGCCCTTGCACGCATCTTGCTTTATGTACTTTGTGTGTTCACGTTTTGCACCTGTTGTACCCTGAAGCCTTCCTTAATGAAGTTTCCTTGAACTAACGTCTTGTCTCGCCTTGTCTTGTTTCCCTGAGCCGGCCGTCTGGTCCAGCTGCCGTGGTGGCTCACCCCCTTGGTTTTGCCCCTTACACTCCTTGTATAGGGGGTGGTTCTCACTAGGTTAGCTCACCCTAGGTGTGTGCCATGGCCCAGCGGGTCCACTCATTCAAGAAAAATGACTCAGCTTAAGCTGACGCTCGTCACATGATGGAAGTATCATCAAGGCATCAGGAATTCTCTCACATGTGTAACACTGTGGAAATCCTGAAAACATGACCTGTTGGGGTCTGCGAGGACTGGAGTTTGGGAACCACTGATCTAAACGATCGCTGAGATCCACACCGATCAGTTGGTTGGGGTTTTAACATATCTCATTAGAATGAAAGGGGCATGCCAGCATTTATTGTCTATCGGTTTCCCAAGTATGGTGCTCAATAGTTTTATTTTAAAAATGAGCTTACATAAAGGGAATGTAGTTTTTTAGAAAAACACATAAATAGGCATGTGATTGAGGGGAGCTGATCCATGGGTTACCCCTTGTAGAACATTATGAAGAAGGTACCATACTCAGGCAAAGGACCCCTGCAGATGATCATATATCTCGGATGATTGTTATCCGTGGTTTTGATGGATCACACTCGTACACAAGTTATTCTATGGGGCTGTACACATGTCTGTTTTTTCCGGATTTGCCTCCGAGAATTGAATGGAACCCAACCATTCATGTCTATGGGTCCATGGAAAAAAATCTGACCTTACTTGGATGACATCCAAGTGTGGTCCGATTTTCATGGACTGACATAGAGAAGATGAAGAAACTTATTATTTTTTGTCCCATGTCCAAGAAAAATCGGATTACACTCCGATCACACTCTGATCAAAGTGTGATTAGCTAAATCGCGGATGTGGAGAAAACGGTCATCTGCACCTGCCCGAATGAAAAGAACCCACAAAGATATGTAGATAGACATTTCTTGAATAGTCCCTTTGGTACACAAAAATGGCAAATTTAGGGGGTGGCATCACTATTTATTTTATAGTAATGGACTACGTGAAGGATAAATCATCAGTGAGTTTTACCAAAAAGTCTTTTTATAGAATTAATCAAGTCAATTTAGAGTAGGTCTGTATAGTGTTATAATAGATGTAACTCTAGAATATACTATATACAGTAGATGACATAAAAAATAAAAATTTGTGAATTTATTATAAACCATTAAGATATCGTAGAATAAATATGGGTCTATGGTTTGCATCGTTCCCAAATCTTCCCAAAAAGCCTATGCTAGGTACATTTTAATTTGTTTGCAATTTTGTTTTTTATTACTTATTTTTTTTATCGTATATTTTTTTGTAACCTAGACATATTCAAGAACGATTGACCAAATAGTTATAATAAATTGACTTGGATTCTACTTAATGTCCGGCCAAAAGATTTTTAGACAGATCGAGAAGGCTTATAAATCATAGAATCATAGAATCATAGAATCATAGAATCGTAGAGTTGGAAGGGACCTCCTGGGCCATCTGGTCCAACCCCCTGCTCAAAACAGGATTCGCTAAATCATCCCTGTCAGATGTCTGTCCAGCCTCTGTTTGAAGACATCCATTGAAGGAGAACTCACCACTTCTCGTGGCAGCTTGTTCCACTCATTGATCACTCTAACTGTCAAAGTTTTTTCTAATATCTAATCTGTGTCTCCTCCCATTCAGTTTCATCCCATTGCTTCTAGTCTTTCCTTGTGCAAATGAGAATAAAGATGATCCTTCTACAATGTGACAGCCCTTGAGATATTTGTAGACAGCTATTAAGTCTCCTCTCAGTCTTCTCTTTTGCAAACTAAACAATCCCAAATCCTGCAACCTTTCCTCATAAGACAGGGTTTGCAGACCGGTCACCATTCTGGTTGCTCTTTTCTGAACTTGCTCCAGTTTGTTGATGTCTTTTTTAAAATGTGGTGCCCAAAACTGGACACAATATTCCAGATGAGGTCTGACCAAAGAGGAGTAGAGGGAAATAATCACTTCACGTGATCTAGACTGTATGCTTCTGTTAATACATCCTAGAATTGCATTTGCTTTTTTTGCTGCTGCATCACACTGTTGACTCATATTCAGTTTGTGATCTATTAGTATACCCAAGTCTTTTTCACATGTGCTGTTGCTTAGGCCTATTCCTCCCATTCTGTATATGCTTTTTTCATTTTTATTGCCCAGATGTAGTACTTTGCACTTTTCCCTGTTAAAAACCATTCTGTTAGTTGCTGCCCACTTCTCCAGTTTATTTATATCTTTTTGAATCCTCTCTCTCTCTTCTCTAGTATTAGCTATCCCTCCTAGCTTTGTGTCATCAGCAAATTTAATCAGTTTACCCTCAATTCCTTCATCTAAATCGTTGATAAAGATGTTGAACAATAAAGGGCCCAGGACAGAGCCCTGTGGTACCCCACTTGAGACATTCTTCCAACTGGATGTTCAGCCATTTACAACCACTCTTTGGGTCCGATCACTAAGCCAGTTATGAATCCACCTAACAGTTGCCTTGTCCATTCCATACTTAGTCATTTTTTCAATAAGGATTGTATGAGATACTTTGTCAAATGCTTTGCTGAAGTCAAGATATACTATATCTACAGCATTTCCTTGATCCACCCAATCAGTGATTCCGTCATAGAAGGAAATTAAGTTAGTCTGACATGACTTATTAGTTACAAACCCATGCTGACTCTGTTTAATCACTTCATTCTTATCCAGGTACTGACATACATGTTGTTTAATAATTTGTTCAAAGATCTTTCCTGGTATAGAAGTCAGACTCACCGGCCTATAGTTGCCTGGGTCCACCTTCTTCCCCTTTTTGAAGATAGGAACAACATTTGCTCTTCTCCAGTCTTCTGGGACTTCTCCTGTTCTCCAAGAATTTTCAAATATTATGGAGAGGGGTTCAAAAATGTCTTCTGCTATCTCCTTCAGTACTCTGGGGTGTAATTCATCTGGACCTGGAGACTTGAATTCATTTAGGTTAGCTAAGTGTTTCCTCACTATCTTTCTGTTTATAGATATCCTGGATTTCTGATAAAAACAATGGCATGAAAAGTACTAATAAAAGTAAAAAAAAGGATTGGTTACTTGATGAAACTAATAATTCATGAGGTCTGTAAATTGAAACAGGTGGCAAAAATTAAAAAAATTAGACAGCATACGTTAGAAGCAGAGATACAGATTTCATGAATGTGTCACTTATTAGGCTTTGTGCTGTTGTTTCCATTATCACCAGGAGGTTATCACTGCCTGGACCACAGTGCTAGTGAGCCCTGGTCCCACCACTCCCCCTCCTATGATAAGCAGCTCACTGTCAATAGACATTGTACACAAAAAACTGTGGTGTGGGCGGGGTTAGCTTTATGAGCTGCGCTACATGTTATATCTAAAAAGTCTGATTGTTTCACCACTGCTGAATCCAGTAGACTAAGTGATACATCACTGGAATCAGAGTCTCTTTTTCTACATTGTGCTGCTCTCAGATGAGGTAGCAAAAAGCTGCTGACAGATTCCCTTTAAAGAATAAGCCATTAAGATATATTAAAAAATGTAGTAACCAAGCAAATGTCTTCATTATACAAAATATTCACATTTACAGCTATATCTTAGAAGGAAAAAAATAGAGAAAGAAAGAGAGGAAAAAGTATGCATATGTGGGAAAAAGTGTGTTATTTGACATATTTTTAATATAGCTAATGTACTGCACGTTCTTTGTTACCACCATCTGCAGTATATATGCACATCGTCAGCTTCCCACGGAGTGAAAGAATCGCAAATAGACCAGTTGTCACATTATAACAAATAGTGTTAAGTACAATGCTGTGATGGAACTTTCCACAAATAGATATAATACTTCTATATCGATAGAAATGTTTGAGCTGAAAAAAGCAAACAAAAAATAATACTATGCCAATTAATATAAGAAAAGTCTTTTCTTTTCCGGATGACTTTAAAATAGCAGGCTATGAGCTTAAATGAACACTAGGGATGAGAGAGTGTGCTCGGGGATCCTCAGATATCACTCGAGTATCTGGGGGCTCGTATGTGATCGGCAGTCCAAGAGCATTGGCTGTTGCCTGGATTTGAACCTTGACTTGGTAGTGGCTTTACTGGGATTGGTTGGCTGCATTAGGCCGGCTTCACATTTGCGGATATTCGAGCTGCGGACTTCCTCCGTGAAGCTCTGCCCACTGCCACACCTCCTCCGGTGAGCTCCGCCTACATCCGCATACTTCCGCATGCGGCCTGCGTACTCTATCTTTAACATTGGGTATGCAGGTCATGCGGATGTATGCAGATGCCTCCGCAAGCATCATTTTGACGATGCGGTGACCCGCATCAAATGCATCTTGTCGGAATTTTATGTGGTCGCCGCATCGACAAGATGCATGCGGAGGCATCCGCATACATCTGCACGACCTGTGTACCCAATGTAAAAGATAGGGTACGCAGGCCGCACGCAGAAGTATGCGGACGTAGGCGGAGATGACCGGAGGAAGAGCGGCAGTGGGCGGAGCTTCATGGAGGAAGTCCGCAGATGTCCGCAGCTCGCCCATTCACAAATGTGAACCTAGCCTTACCTCATCATAGGTTACAAAAGGACAGGTGCTGTCGCACTCGACTCACTGACTCCGTGGCATAGCTCCGATTGGAGGGAGAGAGCAGTTATCCAGGTCTTTGTGTGCACAGGTTAACTAATCAGAGTCGTCTAGTATTTATACTGGTGCTGGTGCTGAACTAAATACTGAATACTAAATGTCCTTCTATGGAATAATCTTTGTGCTTTGTTGTTTTTATCAGATAGATTCTGCATTTAGTCTTAGGACAGTTGCAGGAGCAGGGAGAGTGGCAGCACACATCTCTAGCCAGAGCTTAGGGCTTTGCACTAGCTGCACTAGCAGCAGCTCACTCCTCAGTGGTTCTTAGCCTGGACAGTGGCATCTTGAGATCGTCCAGATTGAAAACTGTTTATCCCCAGACATGGATTACGGCAAGGGACAGAACCACAAACAGGTAAGAGATATAGTTGTTTCTTACTTTTTAAAAAAGTAATGTAATTGAAAAAGCCTTGTGGGGGTCCCCTGTAATTTCCATAATCAGAAGCGGGAAATCTGACAGCTGGGGGCTGATGTTAATATTCTTGAAAAGAGACAATATTCATAAAGGTTCCCAGGTGATTAGTATCAGCTCACAGCTGTATACTTAGCGATCCTGGTTATTAAAATGGGGTAGCATACGCTGATCAGTGTCTCTGCTTGATGTCAGGCTGTATAGCCACATCATGCAACAATGCAGCCTGCCATCTAGATATAGCAGAGTTAGACCTGTCGTAGGACAAATGGATTATTATCTTCTCTGCAGAAAGGTGAGGAATATTGTGGTTAATTATTTTAATTCTGTCATAGGAGAGCATGGCTTCTGTGGCCTTGGCAATGATATAAGTATGTGTTAATTTAGATTTATTAAAGGAGTCTGTGTTATTCTTTCAATTACAAGACGTTATACTTGCTGTATGTTTATTTACAATATAACTATAGAACTAGTAATGGATAGGTGTCTTATAGACACCTCTCCATTACCAAACCATGAGCTTGATGTCACCAGACAGTACAAAGGTGACTTCAACCCCATAAATATAAACCCCACTTGCCACCACCACAGGACAACTGGGAAGAGCTGGTCAAAGTGCCAGTGTTGGCACATCTAATAAATGTGCCTTTTCTGGGGCAGCTGCGGGCTGCTATTTTTAGCCTGGGGGACCAATAATCATGGTCCCTTACCAGCCTGGGAATACCAGCCGCCAGCTGTGTGCTTAACCGGTTGTCATTATTACTTAAATAATTAAAAAATATGGTGTGGGGATCCCTCTATTCTTGATAACCAGCCTTGCTGAAGCTGACAGGTGAGGGTTGCAGCCCACTGCTGTCAGCTTTGCCTGGCTGGTTACACAAATACAACCAGCCAAAACACGTCATTTTTTGGGGGAGCTGCTGATGAATACTCCCATCAGGCGCTGTCTGCTCTTGCTGTTAACAATTGAATACAACTCTCAATATTGCCCCCTGCACTGACTGCTCTTGCTGTTAATAATTGAATACAACTCTCAACATTGCCCCCTACTAGCGCTGTCTCCCATTTCTATATGTTGTGGGTCACTTATAGCTCAGATACCTGGGAATCGAGCTCCAGAAAGCACGTGGAGGCAGTCCTCCCAGGCTCCCAAGGAAAGAGAAGTGGACACCTGAGGTGGATTACTCTATTACACTCCTTATCACCTTTTTTTCCTTTTTGAGTGTAGAAGTACATCAACTACACTTTCAAAATATTTGAATGAGGCCCACCAATGGTTGCCTTTAAGGGGTCTATGGCTGACTGATGATCCTTCTTATAATTTTTTCCTGGCTTAGTGCAAAGTATTTATGAGTGTAGGAGTACATCAATTTCACTTTCAAAATATTTGAATAAACCTGTCAGTTGTTTCAATGATCTACGGATGACTGAATGATCATCCTTATAATTTTTTTACTGGCTTTGCACTTTTTGCAAAGCCTTTATGAATGTAGGAGTACATAAAATACATTTTCAAAATATTTTATGTTCAAAAATTTTTCTGGATTGAAATTTTCATCCATAAAATGCTATGTTCTTTGTGTTACACTAAGGTGTTGTTAGGGCTGGCAGAACGCACCAAATTATAAAATAATAGTAGGTGCGTTTGCAGCCCGGGGTCCACCGTGCAGAGGTGGTACACTGCTGCTAGGTAATGGCGGAAGGATAGAGCGGCGTAAAAACTGTCACGCGTGGGTTGCATCACCCAATGTGAACAGGAGCGGACTCTGTTAATTCACAGAGCCGCACAGCCGCTGAACGTGGATGCCGGAGCCTGTTTAACTCACAGAGCCCGGTCAAAGAGCGCACAGCAAGCGGCCACAGAACTCTACCCCAAGGACACGGGGTTAGAGTCCTTCTAGGCCCACTGAGCGTGTGGCATCACTGCCACGAGCACCGCTATAGACGCTGGCTATGGAGTGTGGAGCACGGGGCATGGAGGCGTGCCGAGTCACTGATGATGGCTAATGCCTGACTCAAACTCTGACCTCCCTGCGCCTAAGCCTGGGCGCTAGCAGGCTAAGCTGCACAACACATGCATAGCAAGGGTAGGGGTTTCATAATGAGTCAGTCACCAGAGACATTCATACGTGCATACACCACTCACTCCTCATAGTCTGAAAATACAGTCTATCCTAGTGCATGGCCGAGCGGCCATGCAAATCTTTTATAGCCGCGAGTGTCCGGGACCTTCCTGGCTTCTCGGATGGGCCAATCCGAACAGGAGCAGAACCTGAGCACGTGACCTTCGATCTCCAATGGGAGATCACGCCACGGGCATGCTCAGTGTCCCGACATGAGGACTTCGTCCCTGGAGAATCTCGCTGCTGAGCAGCATGCATTGCCAAAGCTGTACCAGAGGTAACAACAGTAAGCAAACCCATGGAGCTGGTCTGGGCAGAGCGCCAGGACCGACGAGTTTGCTGAGCAACCTCCTCTGTGGCTGGAGAGGAATGGGAGACCGCTGGAAGCAAGGCTTGGGATTCCCGCTGTGCAACAACAGGAACTTGATGCCTAACAGGTGTTGTCTAAAACTGTTAGAAAGCTTTCAAAAAATGTTGAATTCAATTAGTCACCCACGCAGTTATTGTTACATTATGGTGGCATAAAGAAATCATTCAAAATTTTTTTGTGGATTCAATTAATCATCAATGCAACTTAGCGTGCTTTGTGTAAAATTACGGTGTTAGGGCCTGCGGAATGCACCAAATAATATAAAAGGAGATATGAGGTGCGTTCGCAGCCCAGGGTCCACCGTGCAGAGATGGAACCTGCTGCTGAGTAATGGCGGAACAAGATGGTGGAGGAACGCTAGCTCACACGTGGGTTAACTTCACCCAGTGTGAATGGAAGAGAACTCTGTTGCTCCACAGAGCCAGTAAAACAAGCGCTGGAGCCTGTTGAACTCACAGAGCTCAACAGGCTGAGTGATAATTAGAGGTCACAGAGCTCTGTCCCAAAGGCACAGGACTAGAGATCCTCTAGACCAGGGTTTCCCAACTCCAGTCCTCAAGGCACACCAACAGATCATGTTTTCAGGATTTCCTTAGTATTTCTCAGGTGATAATTGCTTCACCTGTGCAATACAAAGGAAATCCTGAAAACATGATCTGTTGGTGTGCCTTGAGGACTTGAGTTGGGAAACCCTGCTCTAGACCATCAGCTCTCGGCGCTGTGGCTGCAGTGCCAGCAAAAGGATGGAATATATACAATCGTGCCAAGCGCGCACAGTACCGCTTCGGCGGACGCCACTAACCACCCCGGGTAGGGAGGAAAGCGATACAGTTGCGCACGGCGTTGAACTTGCGGTTACTGCTACCTGGTGCGGTACGACAGTGCCCTGAGCAAGGAGGCACAATCGGACGCTATATAGTGCAGAGGACTGTGGGGGAAACTCGACTACTAACATACGGTGGTTTAAATTATTTTGAAACCTTTACCTGGAACAGTTCACAAAATATTTTTGTTCCAAAAATGTACTATTGTCATACATGCTGTATAACATGCTTTATGTGAAATTTTGTTGGTTTGAAGTAAAAAAGAAAAATTTGTCTGCTTCAGGTGTATAAATTTGGTGCTACGGCTGGCAGAACACACCAAATAATATAAAGATGGTAACTAGATATGTATTTCCTGAAGGAAGTACAGATAGTGGTTTGAAATGGTGCCCGGGCTGCCCCTTTAAGAGAGACTTGCCTGCTGCCCCTGCAAGACTTTCAACTCAAGATCCATTTTAAGTGTGGGTGCCTCTCAGGGGCCACTTTGGCCTCAGGGTCTGATTTGGTGGGTGGGGCCCCTCAGGATCCGATTCGGTGGCCTGGGCTCCTCAGGGTTTGAATTGGTCGCCAGGATCCCTCAGGGTCTGATTTTGTGGGTGGGGCCCCTCAGGGTCCGATTTTGTGGGTGGGGCCCCTCAGGGTCTGATTTTGTGGCCGGGGCCCCTCAGGGTCTGATTTTGTGGCCGGGGCTCCTCAGGGTCTGATTTTGTGGCCGGGGCTCCTCAGGGTCCGATTTTGTGGCTGGGGCCCCTCAGGGTCTGATTTTGTGGCCGGAGCCCTCAGGGTCCGATTTTGTGGGCGGGGCCCCTCAGGGTCTGATTTTGTGGCCGGGGCCCCTCAGGGTCCGATTTTGTGGTTGGGGCCTTTCAGAATCCTATTTGGTGGGCGGGGCCCTCAAAGTTCAATTTCATGAGCGGGGCCCCTCAGGGTCAGATTTGGTCAGTGGGGCCCCTCAGGGTCCGATTTGGTCAGCGGGGCCCCTCAGAGTCAGATTTGGTGGGCGGGGCCCCTCAGGGTCAGATTTTGTGGTTGGGGCCCCTCAGGGTCCGATTTTGTGGGTGGAGACCCTCAGGGTCCGATTTTGTGTCCGGTGCCCCTCAGGTCCGATTTTGTGGTTGGGGCTTTTCAGAATCCGATTTGGTGAGCGGGGCCCCTCAGGGTCCGATTTGGTGAGCGGGGCCTCTCAGGGTTCAATTTGGTGAGCGGGCCCCCTCAGGGTCCGATTTGGTGGGCGGGGCCCCTCAGGGTCCGATTTGGTGGGTGGGGCTCCTCAGGGTACGATTTGGTGGGCGGGGGCCATTCTGGGCCTGATTTTGTGGGCGGGCCCCTCAGGGTCCGATTTTGTGGGTGGGGCCCCTCAGGGTCTGATTTTGTGGCCGGGGCCCCTCAGGGAACGATTTTGTGGCCGGGGCCCCTCAGGGAATGATTTTGTGGCCGGGGCTTTTCAGAATCCGATTTGATGAGCGGGGCCCCTCAGGGTCCGATTTGGTGAGCGGGGCCTCTCAGGGTTCAATTTGGTGAGCGGGGCCCCTCAGGGTCCGATTTGCTGGGCGGGGCCCCTCAGGGTCCTATTTGTTGAGTGAGGCCCCTCATGATCCGAATTGGTGAGCGGGGCCCTTCAGGGTCTGATTTGCTGGGTGGGGCCCCTCAGGGTCCTATTTCGTGGGCGGGGCCCCTCAGGGTCAGAATTGGTGGGCAGGGCCCGTCAGGGTCCGATTTGGTGGTTGGGGCCTTTCAGAGTTCAATTTGGTGAGCAGGGCCCCTCAGGATCAGATTTGGTGGGCGGGATCTCTGAGTCCGATTTGGTGGGCGGGGCCCCTCAGGGTCCGATTTGGTGAGCGGGGCCCCTCAGGGTCTGATTTGGTGGGCGTGATCTCTCAGAGTCCGATTTGGTGGGCGGGGCCCCTCAGGGTCCGATTTGGTGAGCGGGGCCCCTCAGGGTCTGATTTGGTGGGCGTGATCTCTCAGAGTCCGATTTGGTGAGCAGGGCCCCTCAGGGTCAGATTTGGTGGGCGGGATCTCTGAGTCCGATTTGGTAAGCGGGGCCCCTCAGGGTCCGATTTGGTGAGCGGGGCCCCTCAGGGTGGTTTTGGACTTTGTTGACTGGTGCCAGGCTAACCATTTAGAACTCAACGTAAAGAAAACCAGGGAGCTGGTGTTGAGTTATGGAAGGTGCATGAAGGATTGCTTACCTATCACTATTGATGGTCAGGATGTGGAGATGGTGGAGAATTTCAAATATTTGGGGGTTCACCTGGACAGCAAGCTTGATTGGAGGTGCCATATGGAGAAGGTTTGCAAGAAAGGGATGAGTAGACTTTACTTCCTAAGGAAGTTAAGGTCGTTTAATGTGTGTAGCAAAATGCTTGAAATGTTCTACCAATCCATTGTGGCGAGTGCAATCTTTGATGCAATTATATGCTGGGGTAGTAGTGTGCGCACAGCTGACGCGAATAAGCTGAATAAACTTATCAAGAAGGCTAGTGCGGCGGTGGGTCTACAACTCAGGACTTTCGAGGAGGTATTAGAGGATAGAATTACTAAGAAATGCAAGGCTATAATGAGCAACAATACACACCCGCTCTATGAACTGTTTGCGAAGCAAAAGAGCACATTCAGCAAGCGTCTACTCCAACTAATGTGTAAAAAGGAAAGATATAGAAAATCGTTTGTTCCGACAGCTGTGGGGATGTTTAACAAATGTATAAGTGTAAAGCATCCCAAGACTAAATGAAGTTCAAAGTGTATGGGGGGGAATTGGTGAGTTACAAGTACCAGTCTATCCGCATCTGCTGTCCATATAGACTTATTTTGTAAAGTGTGTATTGTTCTTGTAATGTTCTTGATCTTTGTTCTGCTGCTGTAATACTGTAATTTCCTCCGGGATCAATAAAGTTTATCTAATCTAATCTAATCTAATCTAATCTAATTTGGTGGGCGTGATCTCTCAGAGTCCGATTTGGTGGGCGGGGCCCCTCAGGGGCACACATTCTCTCTCAGGGGCATGCGTCATGTGATGAAGCTAGATTTGCATTTGTGCTGTGGGTTTCGCTTTAAGAGCTGATATTATGTGGCAGAAGCTCTGTCCTGGGGGCATCATGTGACGTTCGTAGGCGTTGGCATAGTAACTGGGTGTGCCTGCGCATATCAATGAGCTTTACTGCCATTTCAATTGCCTCAGGGCACGTTTTAAGTTTCCCATTCAAGTGCATTGAGACAGTGCATTCCAATGATGGGAAAAAAAATTTCAAACGCAAATTGCGCAAAAACTACAAATCCTATCGACACGAAAAATACTTAGCACACCTATCGTGGACGCTGGCTTTGAAACGACGCCTCAACGGAGTCGGTGCATCTGGCGATTCAGGTCGCATTAATTGCGGAAATAAACTGAATAGTAATATTAATACTAGATGTGTATTTCCTGAAGGAAGTACAGATAGTGGTTTGAAATGCTGCCCGTGCTGCCCCTTTAACAGAGACTTGCCTGCTGCACCTGCAAAACTTTCAACTCAGGATCCGTTTTAACTGTGGGTGCCTCTCAGGGGCAACTTTGGCCTCAGGGTCCGATTTTGTGGGTGGTGCCCTCAGGGCCCGATTTTGTGGGTGGGGCCCCTCAGGGTCCGATTTTGTGGCCGGGGCACCTCAGGGTCCGATTTGGTGGGTGGGGCCCCTCAGGGTCCGATTTGGTGGCCGGGTCCCCTCAGGGGCTGATTTGGTGGGTGGGGCCCCTCAGGGTCCGATTTTGTGGCCGGGGCCCCTCAGGGTCTGATTTGGTGGTTGGGGCCCCTCAGGGTCCAATCTTGTGGCCGGGGCCCCTCAGGGTCCGATTTTGTGGGTGGAGCCCCTCAGGGTCCGATTTTGTGGCCAGGGTCCCTCAGGGTCCGATTTTGTGGGTGGGGCCCCTCGGTCCGATTTTGTGGCCGGGGCCCCTCAGGGTCCGATTTGGTGGGTGGGGCCCCTCACATCCGATTTGGTGAGCGGGGCCCCTCAGGGTCAGATTTGGTGAGCGGGGCCCCTCAGGGTCTGATTTGGTGGGCGGGATCTATCAGAGTCCGATTTGGTGGGCGGGGCCCCTCAGGGTCCAATTTGGTTGGCGGGGACCCTTGGGGTCCGATTTGGTGGGCGGGATCCCTCGGGGTCTGATTTGGTGGGCGGGGCCCCTCGGGGTCCGATTTGGTGGGTGGGGCCCCTCAGGGTCCGATTTGGTGATCGGGGCCCCTCGGGGTCCGATTTGGTGAGCGGGGCCACTCTAGGTCTGATTTGGTGGGCGAACCACTCTGGGTCCGATTTTGTGGGCGGGGCCCCTCAGAGTTCAATTTGGTGGGCGGGGACACAGTCTGATTTTGTGGGTTGGGCCCCTCAGGGTCCGATTTTGTGGCCGGGGCCCCTCAGGATCTGATTTTGTGGCCGGAGCCTCTCAGGGTCCGATTTTGTGGTTGGGGCCCCTCAGGATCTGATTTTGTGGCCGGGGCCCCTCAGGATCTGATTTTGTGGCCGGTGCTTCTCAGGGTCCGATTTTGTGGTTGGGGCCCCTCAGGGTCCGATTTTGTGGCCGGAGCCTCTCAGGGTCCGATTTTGTGGTTGGGGCCCCTCAGGATCTGATTTTGTGGCCGGGGTCCCTCAGGGTCCGATTTTGTGGCCGGGGCCCCTGAGGGTCCAATTTTGTGGGTGGGGCCCCTCAGGGTCCGATTTTGTGGTTGGGGCCCCTCATGATCCGATTTTGTGGGTGGGGCCCCTCAGGATCTGATTTTGTGGGTGGGGCCCCTCAGGGTTCAGTTTTGTAGGTGGGGTCCCTCAGGGTCCGATTTTGTGGCCGGGGCCCCTCAGGGTCCGATTTTGTGGCCGGGGCCCGTCAGGGTCCGATTTTGTGGCCGGGTCCCTCAGGGTCCGATTTTGTGGTTGGGGCCCCTCATGGTCCGATTTTGTGGCCGGGGCCCGTCAGGGTCCGATTTTGTGGCCGGGGTCCCTCAGGGTCCGATTTTGTGGTTGGGGCCCCTCATGGTCCGATTTTGTGGGTGGGGCCCCTCAGGGTCCGATTTTGTGAGTGGGGCCCCTCAGGGTCCAATTTGGTGGGCGGGGCCACTCTCGGTCTGATTTGGTGGGCGGGGCCACTCTGGGTCTGATTTTGTGGAAGGGGCCACTCTGGGTCCAATTTGGATGCCACGATTGCTCAGCCTCCTTTTTGTAGGCCAGGGTCTATCAGCCTCCGATTTGGAGCCTTGGGTCACTCAGCTTTCGATTTGGCGCGCCGGCCCTTTAAGAATCACTTTGGCGCGTTGGCCCTTTAAGAGCCAGGATGGCTCACTGGGCTTCTAAATCCACTTTGGCGCACACATTCTCTCTCAGGGGCATGCTAGATTTGCATTTGTGCTGTGGGATTTGCTTTAAGAGCTGATATTATGTGGCAGAAGCTCTCTCCTCGGGGCGTCATGTGATGTTCGTAGGCGTTGGCATAGTAACTGGGTGTGCCTGCGCATATCAATGAGCTCAACTGCCATTTCAATCGCCTCAGGGCATGTTTTAAGCTTCCCATTCAAAAGCATTGGAGACAGTGCATTCCAATGACGGAAAAAAAATTTTCAAACGCAAATTGCGCAAAAACTACAAATCTGATCGACACGAAAAATACTTAGCACACCACTCGTGGACGCTGGCTTCGAAACGACGCCTCAACGGAGTCTGTGCATGTAGCGGTGCGGGCCGCATTAATTGCGGAAATCAACTGAATAATAATAATAATACTAGATGTGTATTTCCTGAAGGAAGTACAGATAGTGGTTTGAAATGGTGCACGGGCTGCCCCTTTAAGAGAGACTTGCCTGCTGCCCCTGCAAGACTTTCAACTCAGGATCCGTTTTAACTGTGGGTGCTTCTCAGGGGCCACTTTGGCCTCAGGGTCCGATTTTGTGGGTGGGGCCCCTCAGGGTCCGATTTTGTGGGTGGGGCCCCTCAGGGTCCGGTTTTGTGGGTGGGGCCCCTCTGGGTCCGATTTTCTGGCCGGGGCCCCTCAGGGTCCGATTTGGTGGGTGGGGCCCCTCAGGGTCCGATTTGGTGGCCGGAGCCCTTCAGGGTCCGATTTAGTGGGTGGGGCCCCTCAGGGTCTGATTTGGTGGGGGGGCACTCTGGGTTACATCTGGTGGGCGGGGCCCCTCGGGGTCTGATTTGTTGGGCGGGGCTTCTCAGGGTCCGATTTGGAGGGCGGGGCCACTCTCGGTATGATTTAGTGGGCAGGGCCCCTCAGGGTCCGATTTGGTGGGCGGGGCCCCTCAGGGTCCGATTTGGTGGGCGGGGCCCCTCAGGGTCCCATTTGGTGGGCGGGGTCACTATGGGTCCGATTTGGTGGGCGGTGCTCTTCAGGGTCCGATTTGGTGGGCGGGGCTACTCTGGGTCTGATTTGTTGGGCGGGGCCCTTCAGGGTCTAATTTGGTGGGCGGGGACACTCTGAGTCTGATTTGGTGGGCGGGGCCCCTCAGGGTCCAGTTTGGTGGGCTGTGCCACTGTGGGTCCGTTTTGGTGGGCGGGGCTACTCTGGGTCCGATTTTTTGAGCGGGGCCACGCTGGGTCCGATTTGGAGGCCAGGGTGGCTCAGCCTCCGATTTGGAACCTGGGGTCACTCAGCTTTCGATTTGGCGCGCCGGCCCTTTAAGACTCATTTTGGTGCGCCGGCCCTTTAAGAATCACTTAGGCGTGTCAGCCCTTTAAGAGCCAGTTTGGCGCACTGGGCTTCTAAATCCACTTTGGCTCACATTATCTTTTAGGGGCATGCATCAAGTGATGAAGCTAGATTTGCATTGAGACAATGCATTCCAATGACAGGAAAATGTTTTTTCAAACGCAAATTGAGCAAAAACTACAAATCCGATCAACACAAAAAATACTTAGCACACCACTCGTGGACGCTGGCTTCGAAACGATGCCTCAACGGAGTCTGTGCGTGTAGCGGTTCGGGTCGCATTAATTGCGGAAATCAACTGAATAGTAATAATAACACTAGATGTGTATTTCCTGAAGGAAGTACAGATAGTGGTTTGAAATGGTGCCCGGGCTGCCCCTTTAAGAGAGACTTGCCTGCTGCCCCTGTAAGACTTTCAACTCAGGATCCGTTTTAACTGTGAGTGCCTCTCAGAGGCCACTTTGGCCTCAGGGTCTGATTTGGTGGGTGGGGCCCCTCGGGATCCGATTCCTTGGCCTGGGCTCCTCAGGGCTTGAATTGTTGGCGGGGATCTCTCAGGCTCCGATTTTGTGGGTGTGGCCCCTCAGGGTCCGATTTTGTGGGTGGGGCCCCTCAGGTTCCGATTTTGTGAGTGGGGCCCCTCAGGGTCCGATTTTGTGGCCGGGGCCTCTCAGGGTCTGATTTTGTGGCCGGATCCCCACAGGGTCCGATTTTCTGGCCGTGACCCCTCAGGGTCCGATTATGTGGGTTGGGCCCCTCAGGGTCCGATTTTGTGGCCAGGGCCCCTCAGGGTCCGATTTTGTGGCCGGGGCCCCTCAGGGTCCGATTTTGTGGCCAGGGCCCCTCAGGGTCTGATTTTGTGGTTGGGACCAATCAGGGTCCTATTTTGTGGTTGGGGCCCCTCAGGGTCAGATTTGGTGGGTTGGGCCCCTTAGGGTCTGATTTTGTGGGCGGAGACCCTCTGGGTCCGATTTGGTCGGCGGGGCCACTCTGGGTCCGATTTGGTTGGCGGGACCACTCTGGGTCCGATTTAGTGGGCGGGGACCCACAGGGTCCGATTTGGTGGGCGGGGCCCCTCAGGGTCCGGTTTGGTGGGCGGGGCCTCTCTGGTCCGATTTGGTGGGCGTGGCCACTCGGTAAGATTTGGTGGGCGGGGCCACTCTGGGTAAGATTTGGAGGCCGGGGTCGATGAGCTTCCGATTTGGAGGCCGAGGTCAAAGAGCCTCCGATTTGGAGTGCGGGGTGGCTCAGCCTCCGATTTGGAGGCCGGGGTGGCTCAGCCTCCGATTTGGAGGCCGGGGTGGCTCAGCCTCCGATTTGGAGGCCGGGGTGGCTCAGCCTCCGATTTGGAGTCCGGGGTGGCTCAGCCTCCGATTTGGAGGCCGGGGTGGCTCAGCCTCCGATTTGGAGGCCGGGGTCGATCAGCCACCGATTTGGAGGCCGGGGTGGCTCAGCCTCCGATTTGGAGGCTGGGGTGGCTCAGCCTCCGATTTGGAGGCCGGGGTGGCTCAGCCTCCGATTTGGAGGCCGGGGTGGATCAGCCTTTGATTTGGAGGCCGGGGTGGATCAGCCTCCGATTTGGAGGCCGGGGTCGCTCAGCCTCCGATTTGGAGGCCGGGGTCGCTCAGCTTCCGATTTGGAGGCCGGGGTCGCTCAGCCTCCGATTTGGAGGCCGGGGTCGCTCAGCCTCCGATTTGGAGGCCGGGGTCGCTCAGCCTCTGATTTGGAGGCCGGGGTCGATCAGCCTCCGATTTGGAGGCCGGGGTGGCTCAGCGTCCGATTTGGAGGCCGGGGTGGCTCAGCGTCCGATTTGGAGGCCGGGGTGGCTCAGCCTCCGATTTGGAGGCCGGGGTGGCTCAGCCTCCGATTTGGAGGCCGGGGTGGCTCAGCCTCCGATTTGGAGGCCGGGGTGGCTCAGTCTCCGATTTGGTGTGTCGGCCCTTTAAGACTCATTTGGGTGCGCTGGCCCTTTAACAATCACTTTGGCGCATTGGCCCTTTAAGAGCTAGTTTGGCTCACTGGGCTTCTTTTAAATCCACTTTGGCGCACACATTCTCTCTCAGGGGCATGTGTCATGTGATGAAGCTAGATTTGCATTTGTGCTGTGAGTTTCACTTTAAGAGCTGATATTATGTGGCAGAGGCTCTGTGCTGGGGTTCAAGTGAAGTTCGTAGGCGTTGGCATAGTAACTGGGTCTGCCTGCGCATATCAATGAGCTCAACTGTCATTTCAATCGCCTCAGGGCACGTTTTGCCATTTCCTATTGAAAAGCATTGGAGACAGTGCATTCCAATGACGGGAAAAAAAATTTTCAAATGCAAATTGCGCAAAAACTACAAATCCGATCGACACGAAAAATACTTAGCACACCTCTCATGGACGCTGGCTTCGAAACGACACCTCAACGGAGTCTGTGCGTGTAGCGGTTCGGGCCGCATTAATTGCAGAAATCAACTTAATAATAATAAGAAGAAGAATAAGTTAGCAGCGTTCGGATTACAATATAGTGGTTTTTTCAAACCACTATAACTAGATGTGTATTTCCTGAAGGAAGTACAGATAGTGGTTTGAAATGGTGCCCGGGCTGCCCCTGATTTGGTGGGTGGGGCCCCTCAGGATCCGATTCGGTGGCCTGGGCTCCTCAGGGCTTGAATTGCTGGCCGGGATCTCTCAGGGTCCAATTGTGTCGGCTGGTGCCCCTCAGGGTCCAATTTTGTGGCTGGGGCCCCTCAGGGTCCGAATTTGTGGCCATGGCCCCTCAGGGTCTGATTTTGTGGTTGGGGCCCCTCAGGGTCTGATTTCGTGGGTGGGGCCCCTCAGGGTCCGATTTTGTGATGAGGCCCCTCAGGGTCCGATTTTGTGGCCGGGGCCCCTCAGGGTCTGATTTTGTGGCCGGGGCCCCTCAGGGTCCGATTTTGTGGCCGGGGCCCCTCAGGGTCCGATTTTGTGGCCGGGGCCCCTTAGAGTCTGATTTTGTGGCCGGGGCCCCTCAGGGTCCGATTTTGTGGCCGGGTCTGCTCAGGGTCTGATTTTGTGGGCGGAGCACCCAGAGTCCATTTTGGTGGGCGGGGCCACTCTGGGTCCGATTTGGTGGGGGGCCACTCTGTTTCCGATTTGGTGGGCGGGGTCCCTCTGGGTCTGATTTGGTGGGCGGGGCTCCTCTGGGTCTGATTTGGTGGGCGGGGCCTCTCTCGGTCCGATTTAGTGGGCGGTTCCCCTCAGGGTCCGATTTGGTGGGCGGGGTTACTCTGGGTCCGATTTGGTGGGCGGGGCCACTCTGGGTCTGATTTGGTGGGCGGGGCCACTCTCGGTCCGATTTAGTGGGCGGTGCCCCTCGGTCCGATTTGGTGGGCGGGGTTACTCTGGGTCCGATTTGGTTGGCGGGGCCATTCTGGGTCCGATTTGGTGGGCGGAGCCCCTCGGGGTCTGATTTGGTGGGCGGGGCTCCTCAGGGTCCGATTTAGTGGGCGGGGCCACTCTGGGTCCGATTTGGTGGGTGGGGACACTGAGTCTGATTTGGTGGGTGGGGTCCCTCAGGGTCCAATTTGGTGGGCGGGGCCACTCTGGGTCCGTTCCGATTTGGCGAGACCCACTCTGGGTCCGATATGGTGGGCGAGGCCACTCTGGGTCCGATTTGGTGGGCGGGGACACTGAGGCTGATTTGGTGGGTGGGGTCCCTCAGGGTCCGATTTGGTGGGCGGGGCCACTCAGGGTCTGATTTTTATGAGCGGGGCCACGCTGGGTCCGATTTGGAGGCCAGGGTGGCTCAGCCTCCGATTTAGGGGCCGGGGTGTCTCAGCCTCCGATTTGGGGGCCGGATTGGCTCAGCCTCCGATTTGGAGCCTGGGGTCACTCAGCTTTCGATTTGGCGCGCCGGGACTCATTTCGGTGCGCTGGCCCTTTAAGAATACCTTTGGCGCGTTGGCCCTTTAAGAGCTAGTTTGGCGCGCTGGGCTTCTAAATCCATTTTGGCGCACATTCTCTCTCAGGGGCATGCGTCATGTGATGAAGCTAGATTTGCATTTGTGCTGTGGGTTTCGCTTTAAGAGCTGAAATTATCTGCCAGAAACTCTGTCCTGGAGAGGTCATGTGAAGTTTGTGGGCGTTGGCATAGTAACTGGGTGAGCCTGCGCATATCAATGAGCTTAACTGCCACCTCACGACTGTCCCATGTTTTCCCTATGGCAACATTTTCCCATTGAAATGCATTGAGGAAAACGTTTTTTCAAACGCAAATTGCGTAAAAACTACAAATCCGATCGACACGAAAAATACTTAGCACACCACTCGTGGACACTGGCTTCGAAACGAGGCCTCAACGGAGTCTGTGCGTGTAGCGGTTCGGGCTGCATTAATTGCGGAAATCAACTGAATAGTAATAATAATACTAGATGTGTATTTCCTGAAGGAAGTACAGATAGTGGTTTGAAATGGTGCCCGGGCTGCTACTTTAACAGAGACTTGCCTGCTGCCCCTGCACGACTTTCTACTCAGTATCCGTTTTACCTGTGGGTGCCTCTCAGGGGCCACTTTGGCCTGTGGGGCCCCTCAGGGTCTGATTTGGTGGGTGGGGCCCCTCAGGATCCGATTCAGTGGACTGGGCTCCTCAGGGCATGAATTGGTGGGCCGATTTGGTGGGCGAAGCCCCTCAGGGTTCGGTTTGGTGGGCACGGCCCCTCAGGGTCTGATTTTGCGGGTGGGACCCCTCTGGGTCCGATTTGGTGGGCGGGGCCCCTCAGGGTTCGATTTGGTGGGTGGGGCACCACAGGGTCCGAGTTGATGGGCGGGGCCCCACAGGGTCTGATTTGGTGGGAGGGGCCACTCTGGGTCCAATTTGGTGGGCGGGGCCCCACAGGGTCCGATTTGGTGAGTGGGGCCCCACAGGGTCCAATTTCGTGGGCGGGGCTCCTCTGGTTCCGATTTGGTAGACGGGGCCTCTCAGGGTCCGATTTGGTGGGCGGGTCCCCTCAGTATCCGATTTGGTGGGTGGGGCTCTTCAGGGTATGATTTGGCAGGCGGGGCCCATGAGGGTCTGATTTGGTGGGCGGCGCCCCTCATGGCCTGATTTAGTGGGCGGGGCCACTCTGGGTCTGATTAGGTGGGCGGGGCCCCTTAGGGTCAGATTTGGTGGGTGGGACCCTTCAGGGTCTGATTTGGTGGGCGGGGCCACTCTGGGTCCAATTTGGAGGGCGGGACCACTACGGGTCTGATTTGGTGAGCGGGGTGCCTCAGGGTCCAATTTGGTGGGCGGGGCCTCTCTGGGTCCGATTTGGAGGGCGGGGCCACTCCGGGGCCGATTTGTTGGCCTGGGTGGCTCAGCCTCCGATTTGTAGGCCAGGGTCGATCAGCCTCCGATTTGGAGGCCGGGGTGGATCAGCCTCCGATTTGGAGGCCGGGGTGGATCAGCCTCCGATTTGGAGCCTGGGGTCACTCAGCTTTCGATTTGGCGCGCCGGCCCTTTAAGGCTCATTTTGGTGCGCCGGCCCTTTAAGATTCACTTAGGCGCGTCGGCTGTTTAAGAGCTAGTTTGACGCACTGGGCTTCTAAATTCACTTTGGCGTACATTCTCTCTCAGGGGCACGCGTCATGTGATGAAGCTAGATTTGCATTTGTGCTGTGGGTTTCGCTTTAAGAGCTGATTTTATTGCCAGAAACTGTTTCCTGGGGGAGTCATGTGAAGTTCTTTGGCGATTTGGAGGCCGGGGTGGATCAGCCTCCGATTTGGAGGCCGGGGTGGATCAGCCTCCGATTTGGAGGCCGGGGTGGATCAGCCTCCGATTTGGAGGCCGGGGTGGATCAGCCTCCGATTTGGAGGCTGGGGTGGCTCAGCCTCCGATTTGGAGGCCGGGGTGGCTCAGCCTCCGATTTGGAGGCTGGGGTGGCTCAGCCTCTGATTTGGAGGCCTGGGTCGATCAGCCTCCGATTTGGAGGCCGGGGTGGATCAGGCTCCGATTTGGAGGCCGGGGTGGATCAGGCTCCGATTTGGAGGCCGGGGTGGATCAGCCTCCCATTTGGAGGCCGGGGTGGATCAGCCTCCCATTTGGAGGCCGGGGTGGCTCAGCCTCCCATTTGGAGGCCGGGGTGGCTCAGTCTCCGATTTGGTGTGTCGGCCCTTTAAGACTCATTTGGGTGCGCTGGCCCTTTAACAATCACTTTGGCGCGTTGGCCCTTTAAGAGCTAGTTTGGCTGACTGGGCTTCTTTTAAATCCACTTTGGCGCACACATTCTCTCTCAGGGGCATGTGTCATGTGATGAAGCTAGATTTGCATTTGTGCTGTGGGTTTCGCTTTAAGAGCTGATATTATGTGGCAGAAGCTCTGTCCTTGGGGCATCATGTGACGTTCGTAGGCGTTGGCATAGTAGCTGGGTGTGCCTGCGCATATCAATGAGCTTAACTGCCATTTCAATCGCCTCAGGGCATGTTTTAAGCTTCCCATTGAAAAGCATTGGAGACAGTGCATTCCAATGACGGGAAAAAAATTTTCAAACTCAAATTGCGCAAAAACTACAAATCCGATCGACACGAAAAATACTTAGCACACCTCTCATGGACGCTGGCTTCGAAACGACACCTCAACGGAGTCTGTGCGTGTAGCGGTTCGGGCCGCATTAATTGTGGAAATCAACTTAATAATAATAATAATAATAATAAGAAGAAGAATAAGTTAGCAGCGTTCGGATTACAATATAGTGGTTTTTTCAAACCACTATAACTAGATGTGTATTTCCTGAAGGAAGTACAGATAGTGGTTTGAAATGGTGCCCAGGCTGCCCCTTTAAGAGAGACTTGCCTGCTGCCCCTGCAAGACTTTCAAATCAGGATCCGTTTTAAATGTGGGTGCCTCTCATGGGCCACTTTGGCCTCAGGGTCCGATTTGGTGGGTGGGGCCCCTCAGGGTCCGATTCGGTGGCCTGGGCTCCTCAGGTCTTGAATTGCTGGCCGGGATCCCTCAGGGTCAGATTTTGTGGGTGGGGCCCATAAGGGTCTGATTTTGTGGGTGGGGCCCCTCAGGGTCCGATTTTGTGGCCGGGGCCCCTCAGGGTCCGATTTTGTGGCCGGGGCCCCTCAGGGTCTGATATTGTGGCCGGGGCCCCTCAGGGTCTGATTTTGTGGATGGGGCCCCTCAGGGTCCGATTTTGTGGCCAGGGCCCCTCAGGGTCTGATTTTGTGGCCGGGGCACCTCAGGGTCCGATTTTGTGGGTGGGGCCCCTCAGGGTCTGATTTTGTGGCCGGGGCACCTCAGGGTCTGATTTTGTGGGTTGGGCCCCTCTTGGTCCGATTTTGTTGGTGGGGCCCCTTAGGGTCCAATTTTGTGGGCGGATCCCCTCTGGGTCTGATTTGGTGGGCGGGGCCCCTCGGGGTCTGATTTGGTGGGCGGGGCTCCTCAGGGTCCGATTTGGTGGGCGTGGCCTCTCTCGGTCCGATTTAGTGGGCAGTGCCCCTCAGGGTCCAATTTGGTGGGCGGGGCCCCTCATGGTCTGATTTGGTGGGTTGGGCCCCTCAGGGTCCGATTTGGTGGGCGGGGCCCCTCTGCTTCCGATTTGGTGGGCGGGTCCCCTCTGCTTCCGATTTGGTGGGCGGGGCCCTTCATGGTCCGATTTGGTGGGCGGGGTCACTCTGGGTTCGATTTGGTGGACGGAGCTCCTCAGGGTCTGATTTGGTGGGCAGGGCCCCTCAGGGTCAGATTTTGTGGTTGGGGCCCCTCAGGGTCTGATTTTGTGGCCGGGTCTACTCAGGGTCCGATTTTGTGGGTGGGGCCCCTTAGGGTCTGATTTTGTGGAGTCCCCTGGATCCATTTTGGTGGGCAGGGCCACTCTGGGTCCGATTTGGTGGGCGGGGCCCCTCAGGGTCTGATTTGGTTGGCGGGGCCCCTCGGGGTCTGATTTGGTGGGCGGGGCTCCTAAGGGTCCGATTTGGTGGGCGTGGCCTCTCTCGGTCCGATTTAGTGGGCAGTGCCCCTCAGGGTCCAATTTGGTGGGCGGGGCCCCTCAGGGTCCGATTTGGTGGGCGGGGCCCCTCAGGGTCCGATTTGGTGGGCGGGGCCACTCTGCTTCCGATTTGGTGGGCGGGGCCCTTCATGGTCCGATTTGGTGGGCGGGGTCACTCTGGGTCCGATTTGGTGGACGGGGCTCCTCAGTGTCCGATTTGGTGGGCTGTGCCACTCTGGGTCCGTTTTTGGTGGGCGGGGCCACTCTGGGTCCGATTTGGAGGCCAGGGTGGCTCAGCCTCCGATTTTAAGGCCGGGGTGGCTCAGCCTCCGATTTGGAGGCCGGGGTCACTCAGCTTTCGATTTGGCGCGTCGGCCCTTTAAGACTCATTTCGGTGCGGCAGCCCTTTAAGAATCACTTTGGCGCTTCGGCCCTTTAAGAGCCAGTTTGGCTCACTGGGCTTCTAAATACACTTTGGTGCACATTCTCTCTCAGGGGCATGTGTCATGTGATGAAGCTAGATTTGCATTAGTGCTGTGGGTTTCGCTTTAAGAGCTGATATTATGTGGCAGAAGCTCTGTTCTGGAGATGTCATGTGACGTTCGTAGGCATTGGCATAGTAACTGGGTCTGCCTGCGCATATCAATGAACTCAACTGCCATTTCAATCGCCTCAGGGCACGTTTTGCCATTTCCCCATTCAAATGCATTGGAGACAGTGCATTCCAATGACGGGAAAAAAAAATTTCTAACGCAAATTGCGCAAAAACTACAAATCTGATCGACACGAAAAATACTTAGCACACCTCTCATGGACTCTGGCTTCGAAACGACACCTCAAAGGAGTCTGTGCGTGTAGCGGTTCGGGCTGTATTAATTGTGGAAATCAACTTAATAATAATAACTAGATGTGTGTTTCCTGAAGGAAGTACAGACAGTGGTTTAAAATGGTGCCCGGGCTGCCCCTTTAAGAGAGACTTGCCTGCTGCCCCTGCAAGACTTTCAACTCAGGATCCGTTTTAATTGTGGGTGCCTCTCAGGGGCCACATTGGCCTCAGGGTCCGATTTTGTGGGTGGGACCCCTCAGGGCCCGATTTTGTGGCCGGGGCACCTCAGGGTCCGATTTTGTGGGTGGGGCCCCTTAGGGTCCGATTTGGTGGACGGGGCCACTCGGTCCGATTTGGTGGGTGGGGCCCCTCAGGGTCCAATTTGGTGGGCGGGGCCACTCAGGGTCCGATTTGGTGAGTGGGGCCCCTCAGAGTTCAATTTGGTCAGCGGGGCCCCTCAGGTTCCGATTTTGTGGTTGGGGCCTTTCAGAATCCGATTTAGTGGCCGGGGCCCCTCAGGGTCTGAATTGGTGGGTGGGGCCCCTCAGGGTCTGATTTGGTGGGCGGGGCCCCTCAGGGTCCAATTTGGTGGGCGGGGCCACTCAGGGTCCGATTTGGTGAGTGGGGCCCCTCAGAGTTCAATTTGGTCAGCGGGGCCCCTCAGGTTCCGATTTTGTGGGTGGGGCCCCTCAGGGTCCGATTTTGTGGTTGGGGCCTTTCAGAATCCGATTTAGTGGCCGGGGCCCCTCAGGGTCTGAATTGGTGGGTGGGGCCCCTCAGGGTCTGATTTGGTGGGCGGGGCCCCTCAGGGTCTGATTTGGTGGGCGGGTCCCCTCAGGGTCTGATTTGGTGGGCGGGGCCACTCTGGGTCCGATTTGGTGGGCGGGGCCCCTCAGGGTCTGATTTGGTGGGCGGGGCCCCTCAGGGTCTGATATGGTGGGCAGGGCCACTCTGGGTCCGATTTGGTGGGTGGGGCCCCTCAGGGTCCTATTCGGTGGGCGGGGGCCCTCAGGGTCTGATTTGGTGGGCGGGGCCACTCTGGGTCCGATTTGGTGGGCGGGGCACTTCAGGGTCCGATTTGGTGGGCGGGGACACTGAGTCTGATTTTGTGGCCGGGGCCCCTCAGGGTCCGATTTTGTGTCCGGGGCCCCTCAGGGTCCGATTTTGTGGCCGGTGCCTCTCAGGGTCCGATTTTGTGGTTGGGGCCCCTCAGGGTCCGATTTTGTGTCCGGAGCCTCTCAGCGTCCGATTTTGTGGTTGGGGCCCCTCAGGATCTGATTTTGTGGCCGGGGCCCCTCAGGGTCCAATTTTGTGGGTGGGGCCCCTCAGGGTCCAGTTTTTTGGCCGGGGCCCCTCAGGGTCCAATTTTGTGGGTGGGGCCCCTCAGGGTCCATTTTTGTGGGTGGGGCCCCTCAGGGTCCAATTTTGTGGGTGTGGCCCCTCAGGGTCCGATTTTGTGGTTGGGGCCCCTCAGGGTTCGATTTTGTGGTTGGGGCCCCTCAGGATCCAATTTTGTGACCGGGGCCCTCAGGGTCTGATTTTGTGGGTGGGGCCCCTCAGGGTCTGATATTGTGGTTGGGGCCCTCAGTATCCGATTTTGTGGGTGGGGCCCATCAGGATCCGATTTTGTGGTTGGGGCCCCTCAGGGTTCAATTTTGTAGACGGGGCCCCTCAGGGTCCGATTTTGTGGCCGGGGCCCCTCAGGGTCTGATTTTGTGGCCGGGGCCCGTGAGGGTCCGATTTTGTGGCCGGGGCCCCTCAGGGTCCGATTTTGTGGTTCGGGCCCCTCAGGGTCCGATTTTGTGGGTGGGGCCCCTCAGGGTCCGATTTTGGGAGTGGGGCTCCTCAGGGTCCGTTGCTGTGGCCGGGGCCCCTCAGGGTCTGATTTTGTGGCCGGATCCCCTCAGGGTCCGATTTTGTGGGTGGGGCCCCTTAGGGTCTGATTTTGTGGGTGGGGCCCCTCAGGGTCCAATTTGGTGGGTGGGGCCACTCTGGGTCCAATTTGGATGCCAGGGTGGCTCAGCTTCCCTTTTGTAGGCCAGGGTCTATCAGCCTCCGATTTGGAGCCTGGGGTCACTCAGCTTTCGATTTGGCGCGCCGGCCCTTTAAGACTCATTTTGTGCGCCGGCTCTTAAGAATCACTTTGGCACGTCGGCCCTTTAAGAGCCAGGATGGCTCACTGGGCTTCTAAATCCACTTTGTCGCACATTCTATCTCAGGGGCATGTGTCATGTGATGAAGCTAGATTTGCATTTGTGCTGTGGGTTTCACTTTAAGAGCTGATATTATGTGGCAGATCTCTGTCCTTGGGATGTCATGTGACGTTCGTAGGCGTTTTCATAGTAACTGGGTCTGCCTGCGCATATCAATGAGCTTAACTGCCATTTCAATCGCCTCAGGGCAAGTTTTGCCATTACCCATTGAAAAGCATTGGAGACAGTACATTCCAATGACGGGAAAAAAAAATTTCAAACGCAAATTGCGCAAAAACTACAAATCCGATCGACACGAAAAATACTTAGCACACCTCTCGTGGACGCTGGCTTCGAAACAACACCTCAACTGCGTCTGTGCGTGTAGCGGTTCGGGCTGTATAAATTGCGGAAATCAACTTAATAATAATAATAACTAGATGTGTATTTCCTGAAGGAAGTACAGATAGTGGTTTGAAATGGTGCCCGGGCTGCCCCTTTAAGATAGACTTGCCTGCTGCCCCTGCAAGACTTTCAACTCAGGATACGATTTAACTGTGGGTGCCTCTCAGGGGCCACTTTGGCCTCAGGGTCTGATTTTGTGGGTGGGGCCCCTCAGGGCCTGATTTTGTGGGTGGGGCCCCTCAGGGTCCGATTTTGTTGGTGGGGCCCCTCAGGGTCTGATTTTGTGGCTGGGGCCACTCAGGGTCCGATTTGGTGGCCGGGGCCCCTCAGGGTCTGATTTGGTGGCCGGGGCCCCTCAGGGTCTGATTTGGTGGGTGGGGCCCCTCAAGGTCCGATTTTGTGGCTGGGGCCCCTCAGGGTCCGATTTTGCGGCCGGGGCCACTCAGGATCCGATTTTTGTGGCCGAAACCCCTCAGGGTCCAATTTTGTGGGTGGGGCCCCTCAGGGTCCGATTTTGTGGCCGGGGCCCGTCAGGGTCCGATTTTGTGGGTGGGGCCTCTCAGGGTCCAATTTGGTGGGCGGGGCCCCTCAGGGTCCAATTTGGTGGGCAGGGCCCCTCAGGGTCCGATTTTGTGGGTTGGGCCCCTCAGGGTCCGATTTTGTGGCCGGGCCCCCTCAGGGTCCGATTTTGTGTCAGGGGCCCCTCAGGGTCCGATTTTGTGGTTGGGTCCCCTCAGGGTCCGATTTTGTGGTTGGGGCCCCTCAGGGTCCGATTTTGTGGCCGCGGCCCCTCAGGGTCTGATTTTGTGGCCGCGGCCCCTCTGGGTCCGATTTTGTGGCAGGGGCCCCTCTGGGTCCGATTTTGTGGGTGGGGCCCCTCTGGGTCCAATTTGGTGGGCGGGACCACTCTGGGTCCAATTTGGTGGGCGGGGCCTCTCAAGGTCTGATTTTGTGGTTGGGTCCCCTCAGGGTCCGATTTTGTGGTTGGGGCCCCTCAGGGTCCGATTTTGTGGCCGGAGCCTATCAGGGTCCAATTTTGTGACTGGGGCCCATCAGGGTCCGATTTTGTGGCCGCGGCCCCTCAGGGTCTGATTTTGTGGCAGGGGCCCCTCTGGGTCTGATTTTGTGGGCGGAGCCCCACTGGGTCCAATTTGGTGGGCGGGACCACTCTGGGTCCAATTTGGTGGGCGGGACCACTCTGCGTCCAATTTGGTGGGCGGGGCCTCTCAGGGTCCGATTTGGTGGGCGGGGCCCCACAGGGTCCGATTTGGTGGGCGGGGCCCCTCAGGGTCTGATTTGGTGGGCAGGGCCTCTCTGGGTCTGATTTGGTGGGTGGGGCCACTCTGGGTAAGATTTGGAGGCTGGGGTCGCTCAGCCTCCAATTTGGAGGCCGGGGTCGATCAGCCTCCGATTTGGAGGCCGGGGTGGCTCAGCCTCCGATTTGGAGGCCGGGGTGGCTCAGCCTCCGATTTGGAGGCCGGGGTGGCTCAGCCTCCGATTTGGAGGCCGGGGTGGCTCAGCCTCCGATTTGGAGGCCGGGGTGGCTCAGCCTCCGATTTGGAGGCCGGGGTGGCTCAGCCTCCGATTTGGAGGCTGGGGTGGCTCAGCCTCCGATTTGGAGGCCGGGGTGGCTCAGCCTCCGATTTGGAGGCCGGGGTGGATCAGCCTCCGATTTGGAGGCCGGGGTCGATGAGCCTCCGATTTGGAGGCCGGGGTGGCTCAGCCTCCGATTTGGAGGCCGGGGTGGATCAGCCTCCGATTTGGAGGCCGGGGTTGATGAGCCTCCGATTTGGAGGCCGGGGTGGCTCAGCCTCCGATTTGGAGGCCGGGGTGGCTCAGCCTCCGATTTGGAGGCCGGGGTGGCTCAGCTTCCGATTTGGAGGCCGGGGTCGCTCAGCTTCCGATTTGGAGGCCGGGGTGGCTCAGCCTCCGATTTGGAGGCCGGGGTGGATCAGCCTCCGATTTGGAGGCCGGGGTGGATCAGCCTCCGATTTGGAGGCCGGGGTCGATCAGCCTCCGATTTGGAGGCCGGGGTGGCTCAGCCTCCGATTCGGAGGCCGGGGTGGCTCAGCCTCCGATTCGGAGGCCGGGGTGGCTCAGCCTCCGATTTGGAGGCCGGGGTGGCTCAGCCTCCGATTTGGAGGCCGGGGTGGCTCAGCCTCCGATTTGGAGGCCGGGGTGGCTCAGCCTCCGATTTGGAGGCCGGGGTGGCTCAGCCTCCGATTTGGTGTGTCGGCCCTTTAAGACTCATTTGGGTGCGCTGGCCCTTTAACAATCACTTTGGCGCGTTGGCCCTTTAAGAGCTAGTTTGGCTCACTGGGCTTCTTCTAAATCAAATTTGGCGGACATTCTCTCTCAGGGGCATGTGTCATGTGATGAAGCTAGATTTGCATTTGTGCTGTGAGTTTCGCTTTAAGAGCTGATATTATGTGGCAGAGGCTCTGTGCTGGGGTTCAAGTGAAGTTCGTAGGCGTTGGCATAGTATCTGGGTCTGCCTGCGCATATCAATGAGCTCAACTGTCATTTCAATCGCCTCAGGGCACGTTTTGCCATTTCCTATTGAAAAGCATTGGAGACAGTGCATTCCAATGACGGGAAAAAAAATTTTCAAATGCAAATTGCGCAAAAACTACAAATCCGATCGACACGAAAAATACTTAGCACACCTCTCATGGACGCTGGCTTCGAAACGACACCTCAACGGAGTCTGTGCGTGTAGCGGTTCGGGCCGCATTAATTGCGGAAATCAACTTAATAATAATAATAAGAAGAATAAGTTAGCAGCGTTCGGATTACAATATAGTGGTTTTTTCAAACCACTATAACTAGATGTGTATTTCCTGAAGGAAGTACAGATAGTGGTTTGAAATGGTACATTGGCTGCCCCTTTAAGAGAGACTTTCAACTCAGGACCCGTTTTAACTGTGGGTGCCTCTCAGGTGCCACTTTGGCCTGTGGGGCCCCTCAGGGTCTGATTTGGTGGGTGTGGCCCCTCGATCCGATTTGGTGGGCGGGGCCAAGCTGGGTCCGATATGGTGGGCGGGGCCACACTGGGTCCGATTTGTAAGCCAGGGTCGATCAGCCTCCGATTTGGAGGCTGGGGTGGCTCAGCCTCCGATTTGGAGCCTGGGGTCACTCAGCTTTCGATTTGGCGCGCTGGACCTTTAAGATTCATTTTGGTGCACCAGCCCTTTAAGAATCACTTAGGCGCGTTGGCCCTTTAAGAGCCAGTTTGGCGCACTGGGCTTCTAAATCCATTTTGGCGCACATTATCTTTCATGGGCTTGCGTCATGTGATGAAGATAGATTTGCATTTGTGCTGTGGGTTTCGCTTTAAGAGCTGATATTATCTGGCAGAAACTGTGCCCTGCTGGGGTCATATAAAGTTCGTAGGCATTGGCATAGTAACTGGGTGTGCCTGCGCATATCAATGAGCTTAACTGCCACCTCATGACTGCCCCATGTTTTCCCTATGGCAACATTTTCCCATTAAAATGCATTGAGACAATGCATTCCAATGACAGGAAAATGTTTTTTCAAATGCAAATTGCGCAAAATCTACAAATCCGATTGACACGAAAAATACTTAGCACACCACTCGTGGACGCTGGCTTCGAAACGACGCCTCAACGGAGTCTGTGCATGTAGCGGTTCGGGTCGCATTAATTGCGGAAATCAACTGAACTGAATAGTAATAATAATACTAGATGTGTATTTCCTGAAGGAAGTACAGATAGTGGTTTGAAATGGTGCCCGGGCTGCCCCTTTAAGAGAGACTTGCCTGCTGCCCCTGCAAGACTTTCAACTCAGGATCCGTTTTAACTGTATGTGCCTCTCAGGGGCCACTTTGGCCTCAGGGTCTGATTTTGTGGCTGGATCCCCTCAGGGTCCGATTTTGTGGGTGGTGCCCCTCAGGGTCCGATTTTGTGGCCGAGGCCCCTCAGGGTCCAATTTTGTGGGTGGGGCCCTTCAGGGCCCGATTTTGTGGCCGGGGCTCCTCAGGGTCCGATTTTGTGGTTGGGGCCCCTCAGGTTCCGATTTTGTGGGTGGGGCCACTCTGGGTCTGATTTGGTAGGCGGGGCCCCTTAGGGTCTGATTTTCTGGCCGGGGCCCCTCAGGGTCTGATTTTGTGGGTGAGGCCCCTCAGGGTCCGATTTTGTGGTTGGGACCCCTCAGGGTCCGATTTTGTGGTTGGGGCCCCTCAGGGTCCGATTTTGTGGCCGGGGCCCATCAGGGTCCGATTTTGTGACTGGGGCCCATCAGGGTCCGATTTTGTGGCTGAGGCCCCTCAGGGTCTGATTTTGTTGGGGCCCCTCAGGATCTGATTTTGTTGGGGCCCCTCAGGGTCCGATTTTGTGGGTGGGGCCCCTTAGGGTCTGATTTTGTTTGCGGAGCCCCTCTGGGTCCAATTTGGTGGGTGTGACCACTCTGGGTCCATTTTGGTGGGCGGGACCACTCTGGGTCCAATTTGGTGGGCGGGGCCACTCTGGGGCCGATTTGGTGGGCGGGGCCACTCGGGGGTCGATTTGGTGGGTGGGGCCACTCGGGGGGGGCAATTTGGTGGGCGGGGCCACTCGGGGGCCGATTTGGTGGGTGGGGCCACTCGTGGCCCGATTTGGTGGGCGGGGCCAATTTGGTGGGCGGGGCCACTCGGGGCCAATTTGGTGGGCGGGGCCACTCGGGGGGCCGATTTGGTGGCCGGGACACTCGGGGGCAGATTTGGTGGGCGGGGCTACTCTGGGTCTGATTTGGTGAGCGGAGCCACGCTGGGTCCGATTTGAAGGCCAGGGTCGATCAGCCTCCAATTTGGAGGCTGCGGTGGCTAAGCCTCCGATTTGGAGAATGGGGTCACTCAGTTTTCGATTTGGCGCGCTGGCCCTTTAAGAATCACTTTGGCGCGTCGGCCGTTTTAGAGACAGGGAGGCTCACTGGGCTTCTAAATCCACTTTGGCGCACATTCTCTCTCAGGGGCATGCTTCATGTGATGAGGCTAGATTTGCATTTGTGCTGTGGGTTTCGCTTTAAGAGCTGATATTATGTGCCAGAGGCTCTGTCCTGGGGGCGTCATGTGACGTTCGTAGGCGTTGGCATAGTAAATGGGTGTGCCTGCGCATATCAATGAGCTTTACTGCCATTTGAATTGCCTCAGGGCACGTTTTAAGTTGCCCATTGAAAAGCATTGAGACATGCATTCCAACGGCAGGAAAAAAAATTTTCTAACGCAAATTGCGCAAAAACTACAAATCCGATCGACACGAAAAATACTTAGCACACCTCTCGTGGACGCTGGCTTCGAAACAACACCTCAACGGAGTCTGTGCGTGTAGCGGTTCGGGCCGCATTAATTGCGGAAATCAACTGAATAAAAAGAAAAAGTTAGCAGCGTTCGGATTACAACATTAACACTAGATGTGTATTTCCTGAAGGAAGTACAGATAGTGGTTTGAAATGGTGCCCGGGCTGCCCCTTTAAGAGAGACTTGCCTGCTGCCCCTGCAAGACTTTCAACTCAGGATCAGTTTTAACTGTGGGTGCCTCTCAGGGGCCACTTTGACCTCAGGGTCCGATTTTGTGGGTGGGGCCCCTTAGAGCCCGATTTTGTGGGTGGGGCCCTTCAGGGTTCCGATTTTGTGGCTGGGGCCCCTCAGGGTCCGATTTGGTGGGTGGGGCCCCTCAGGGTCCGATTTGGTGGCCGGGGCCCCTCAGGGTCTGATTTGGAGGGTGAGGCCCCTCAGGGTCCGATTTTGTGGCCGGGGCCCCTCAGGGTCCGATTTTGAGGGTGGGGCCACTCAGGGTCCGATTTGGTGGCCGGGGCCCCTCAGGGTCTGATTTTGTGGCCGGAACTCCTCAGGGTCCGATTTTGTGCTTGGGGCCGCTCAGGGTCCGATTTTGTGGGTGGGGCCCCTCAGGGTCCGATTTGGTGGGTGGGGCCCCTCAGGGTCCGATTTGGTGGGTGGGGCCCCTCAGGGTCTGATTTTGTGGCCGGTGCCCCTCAGGGTCCGATTTTGTTGGTAGGCGGGGCCCCTCAGGGTCCGATTTGGTGGGCGGTGCCCCTCAGGGTCCGATTTGGTGGGTGGGGCTCCTCAGGGTCCGAATTTGTGGTTGGGGCCCCTCAGGGTTTAATTTGGTGGGCGGGGCCCATCAGGGTCCGATTTGGTGGGCGGGGCCCTTAAGAATCCGATTTGGCGGTTGGGTCCCTTCAGAATCCGATTTGGTTGTCGGTGCCCTTCAGGGTCCGATTTGGTGGGCGAGGCCCCTCAGGGTCCGATTTTGTGGGTGGGGCCCCTTAGGGTCTGATTTTGTTTGCGGAGCCCCTCTGGGTCCAATTTGGTGGGCGTGACCACTCTGGGTCCATTTTGGTGGGCGGGACCACTCTGGGTCCAATTTGGTGGGCGGGGCCACTCGGGGGCCGATTTGGTGGGCGGGGCCACTCGGGGGTCGATTTGGTGGGTGGGGCCACTCGGGGGGGGAATTTGGTGGGCGGGGCCACTCGGGGGCCGATTTGGTGGGTGGGGCCACTCGTGGCCCGATTTGGTGGGCGGGGCCAATTTGGTGGGCGGGGCCACTCGGGGCCAATTTGGTGGGCGGGGCCACTCGGGGGGCCGATTTGGTGGCCGGGACACTCGGGGGCAGATTTGGTGGGCGGGGCTACTCTGGGTCTGAATTGGTGAGCGGAGCCACGCTGGGTCCGATTTGAAGGCCAGGGTCGATCAGCCTCCAATTTGGAGGCTGGGGTGGCTAAGCCTCCGATTTGGAGCCTGGGGTCACTCAGTTTTCGATTTGGCGCGCTGGCCCTTTAAGAATCACTTTGGCGCGTCGGCCGTTTTAGAGACAGGGTGGCTCACTGGGCTTCTAAATCCACTTTGGCGCACATTCTCTCTCAGGGGCATGCTTCATGTGATGAGGCTAGATTTGCATTTGTGCTGTGGGTTTCGCTTTAAGAGCTGATATTATGTGCCAGAGGCTCTGTCCTGGGGGCGTCATGTGACGTTCGTAGGCGTTGGCATAGTAAATGGGTGTGCCTGCGCATATCAATGAGCTTTACTGCCATTTGAATTGCCTCAGGGCACGTTTTAAGTTGCCCATTGAAAAGCATTGAGACATGCATTCCAATGGCAGGAAAAAAAATTTTCTAACGCAAATTGCGCAAAAACTACAAATCCGATCGACACGAAAAATACTTAGCACACCTCTCGTGGACGCTGGCTTCGAAACAACACCTCAACGGAGTCTGTGCGTGTAGCGGTTCGGGCCGCATTAATTGCGGAAATCAACTGAATAAAAAGAAAAAGTTAGCAGCGTTCGGATTACAACATTAACACTAGATGTGTATTTCCTGAAGGAAGTACAGATAGTGGTTTGAAATGGTGCCCGGGCTGCCCCTTTAAGAGAGACATGCCTGCTGCCCCTGCAAGACTTTCAACTCAGGATCCGTTTTAACTGTGGGTGTCTCTCAGGGGCCACTTTGGCCTCAGGGTCCGATTTTGTGGGTGGGGCCCCTCAGGGTCCAATTTTTTGGCCGGGGCCCCTCAGGGTCCAATTTTGTGGGCGGGGCCCCTCAGGGTCCAATTTTGTGGGTGGGGCCCCTCAGGGTCCAATTTTGTGGGTGGGGCCCCTCAAGGTCCGATTTTGTGGTTGGGGCCCCTCATGGATCGATTTTGTGGTTGGGGCCCCTCAGGATCCAATTTTGTGACCGGGCCCTCAGGGTCTGATTTTGTGGGTGGGCCCCCTCAGGGTCCGATATTGTGGGTGGGGCCCCTCAGGATCCGATTTTGTGGGTGGGGCCCCTCAGGATCTGATTTTGTGGTTGGGGCCCCTCAGGGTTCAATTTTGTAGGCGGGGCCCCTCAGGGTCCAATTTTGTGGGTGGGGCCCCTCAGGGTCCAATTTTGTGGGTGGGGCCCCTCAGGGTCCGATTTTGTGGTTGGGGCCCCTCATGGATCGATTTTGTGGTTGGGGCCCCTCAGGATCCAATTTTGTGACCGGGCCCTCACGGTCTGATTTTGTGGGTGGGCCCCCTCAGGGTCCGATATTGTGGGTGGGGCCCCTCAGGATCCGATTTTGTGGGTGGGGCCCCTCAGGATCTGATTTTGTGGTTGGGGCCCCTCAGGGTTCAATTTTGTAGGCGGGGCCCCTCAGGGTCCAATTTTGTGGGTGGGGCCCCTCAGGGTCCAATTTTGTGGGTGGGGCCCCTCAGGGTCCGATTTTGTGGTTGGGGCCCCTCATGGATCGATTTTGTGGTTGGGGCCCCTCAGGATCCAATTTTGTGACCGGGCCCTCACGGTCTGATTTTGTGGGTGGGCCCCCTCAGGGTCCGATATTGTGGGTGGGGCCCCTCAGGATCCGATTTTGTGGGTGGGGCCCCTCAGGATCTGATTTTGTGGTTGGGGCCCCTCAGGGTTCAATTTTGTAGGCGGGGCCCCTCAGGGTCCGATTTTGTGGCCGGGGCCCCTCAGGGTCCGATTTTGTGGGTAGGGCCCCTCAGGGTCCAATTTGGTGGGTGGGGCCACTCTGGGTCTGATTTGGTGGGAGGGGCCACTCTGGGTCCAATTTGGATGCCAGGGTGGCTCAGCCTCCTTTTTGTAGGCCAGGGTCTATCAGCCTCCGATTTGGAGCCTTGGGTCACTCAGCTTTCGATTTAGCGCGCCGGCCCTTTAAGACTCATTTTGGTGCGCCGGCTCTTTAAGAATCACTTTGGCACGTCGGCCCTTTAAGAGCCAGGGTGGCTCACTGGGCTTCTAAATCCACTTTGGCACACATTCTCTCTCAGGGGCAAGTGTCATGTGATGAAGCTAGATTTGCATTTGTGGTGTGGGTTTTGCTTTAAGAGCTGATATTATGTGTCAGAAGCTCTGTCTTGGAGAGGCCATGTGACGTTCGTAGGCGTTGGCATAGTAACTGGGTCTGCCTGCGCATATCAATGAGCTCAACTGCCATTTCAATCGCCTCAGGGCATGTTTTGCCATTTCCCATTCAAATGCATTGAGACAGTGCATTCCAATGACGGGAAAAAAAATTTTCAAACGCAAATTGCGCAAAAACTACAAATCCGATCGACACGAAAAATACTTAGCACACCTCTCGTGGACGCTGGCTTCGAAACGACACCTCAACGGAGTCTGTGCGTGTAGCGGTTCGGGCCGTATTAATTGCGGAAATCAACTTAAGAAGAAGAAGAAGAAGAAGAAGAAGAATAAGTTAGCAGCGTTCGGATTACAATATAGTGGTTTTTTCAAACCACTATAACTAGATGTGTATTTCCTGAAGGAAGTACAGATAGTGGTTTGAAATGGTGCCCGGGCTGCCCCTTTAAGAGAGACTTGCCTGCTGCCCCTGCAAGACTTTCAACTCAGGATCAGTTTTAACTGTGGGTGCCTCTCAGGGGCCACTTTGACCTCAGGGTCCGATTTTGTGGGTGGGGCCCCTTAGAGCCCGATTTTGTGGGTGGGGCCCTTCAGGGTTCCGATTTTGTGGCTGGGGCCCCTCAGGGTCCGATTTGGTGGGTGGGGCCCCTCAGGGTCCGATTTGGTGGCCGGGGCCCCTCAGGGTCTGATTTGGAGGGTGAGGCCCCTCAGGGTCCGATTTTGTGGCCGGGGCCCCTCAGGGTCCGATTTTGAGGGTGGGGCCACTCAGGGTCCGATTTGGTGGCCGGGGCCCCTCAGGGTCCGATTTTGTGCTTGGGGCCGCTCAGGGTCCGATTTTGTGGGTGGGGCCCCTCAGGGTCCGATTTGGTGGGTGGGGCCCCTCAGGGTCCGATTTGGTGGGTGGGGCCCCTCAGGGTCTGATTTTGTGGCCGGTGCCCCTCAGGGTCCGATTTTGTTGGTAGGCGGGGCCCCTCAGGGTCCGATTTGGTGGGCGGTGCCCCTCAGGGTCCGATTTGGTGGGTGGGGCTCCTCAGGGTCCGAATTTGTGGTTGGGGCCCCTCAGGGTTTAATTTGGTGGGCGGGGCCCCCTCAGGGTCCGATTTGGTGGGCGGGGCCCATCAGGGTCCGATTTGGTGGGCGGGGCCCTTCAGAATCCGATTTGGCGGTTGGGTCCCTTCAGAATCCGATTTGGTTGTCGGTGCCCTTCAGGGTCCGATTTGGTGGGCGAGGCCCCTCAGGGTCCGATTTGGTGGGTGGGGCCCCTAAGGGTCCGATTTGTTTGTGTCCGGGGCCCCTCAGGGTCCGATTTGGTGGACGGGGGGCCATTCTGGGTCTGATTTGGTGGGCGGGGCCCCTCAGGGTCCGATTTTGTGGGTGGGGCCCCTCAGGGTTCGATTTGGTGGGCGGGGCGCCTCAGGGACCATTTTGGCGGGCGGGGCCCATCAGGGTCCAATTTGGTGGGCGGGGCCCCTCAGGGTCCAATTTGGTGGGCGGGGCCCCTCGGTCTGATTTGGTGAGTGGGGCCTCTCAGAGTTCAATTTGGTGAGCGGGGCCCCTCAGGGTCCAATTTGGTGAGCGGTGCCCCTCAGGGTCCGATTTAGTGGGTGGGGCCCCTCAGGGTCCGATTTGCTGGGCAGGGGCCATTCTGGGTCTGATTTGGTGGGCGGGGCCCCTCATGGTCCGATTTTGTGGGTGGGGCCCGTCAGGGTCTGATTTTGTGGCCGGGGCCCCTCATGGAAAGATTTTGTGGCCGGGGACCCTCTTGGTCCGATTTTGTGGGTGGGGCCCCTCAGGGTCCGAGATGGTGGGCTGGGCCACTCTGGGTTCGATTTTGTGGTTGGGGCCCCTCAGGGTCCGAGATGGTGGGCTGGGCCACTCTGGGTTCGATTTTGTGGGTGGGGCCCCTCAGGGTCCGATTTTGTTGTTGGGGCCGCTCAGGGTCCGATTTGGTGGGCGGGGTCGCTCAGGGTCCGATTCGGTGGGCGGGGGCGCACTTTGGCACACATTCTCTCTCAGGGGCATGCTAGATTTGCATTTGTGCTGTGGGTTTCGCTTTAAGAGCTGATATTATGTGGCAGAAGCTCTGTCCTGGAGCCGTCATGTGACGTTCGTAGGCATTGGCATAGTAACTGGGTGTGCCTGTGCATATCAATGAGCTTTACTGCCATTTCAATCTCCTCAGGGCACGTTTTAAGTTTCCCATTCAAATGCATTGAGACAGTGCATTCCAATGACAGGAAAAACAATTTTCAAACGCAAATTGCGCAAAAACTACAAATCCGATCGACACGAAAAATACTTAGCACACCTCTCGTGGACGCTGGCTTTGAAACGATACCTCAACGGAGTCTGTGCGTGTAGCGGTTCGGGCCGCATTAATTGCGGAAATCAACTGAAAAATAAGAATAAGTTAGCAGCGTTCGGATTACAACATTAATACTAGATGTGTATTTCCTGAAGGAAGTACAGATAGTGGTTTGAAATGGTGCCCGGGCTGCCCCTTTAAGAGAGACTTGGCTGCTGCCCCTGCAAGACTTTCAACTCAGGATCCGTTTTAACTGTGGGTGCCTCTCAGGGGCCACTTTGGCTTCAGGGTCCGATTTTGTGGGTGGGACCCCTCAGGGCCCGATTTTGTGGGTGGGGCCCCTCTGGGTCCGATTTTGTGGCCGGGGCACCTCAGGGTCCGATTTTGTGGGTGGAGCCCCTTAGGGTCCGATTTGGTGGACGAGGCCACTCAGGGTCCAATTTGGTGGGCGGGGCCACTCAGGGTCCGATTTGGTGAGTGGGGCCCTTCAGAGTTCAATTTGGTCAGCGGGGCCCCTCAGGGTCCGATTTTGTGGGTGGGACCCCTCAGGGCCCGATTTTGTGGGTGGGGCCCCTCTGGGTCCGATTTTGTGGCCGGGGCACCTCAGGGTCCGATTTTGTGGGTCGGGCCCCTTAGGGTCCAATTTGGTGGGCGGGGCCACTCAGGGTCCGATTTGGTGGGCGGGGCCACTCAGGGTCCAATTTGCTGGGCAGGGGCCATTCTGGGTCTGATTTGGTGGGCGGGGCCCCTCATGGTCCGATTTTGTGGGTGGGGCCCGTCAGGGTCTGATTTTGTGGCCGGGGCCCCTCATGGAAAGATTTTGTGGCCGGGGACCCTCTTGGTCCGATTTTGTGGGTGGGGCCCCTCAGGGTCCGAGATGGTGGGCTGGGCCACTCTGGGTTCGATTTTGTGGTTGGGGCCCCTCAGGGTCCGAGATGGTGGGCTGGGCCACTCTGGGTTCGATTTTGTGGGTGGGGCCCCTCAGGGTCCGATTTTGTTGTTGGGGCCGCTCAGGGTCCGATTTGGTGGGCGGGGCCGCTCAGGGTCCGATTCGGTGGGCGGGGGCGCACTTTGGCACACATTCTCTCTCAGGGGCATGCTAGATTTGCATTTGTGCTGTGGGTTTCGCTTTAAGAGCTGATATTATGTGGCAGAAGCTCTGTCCTGGAGCCGTCATGTGACGTTCGTAGGCATTGGCATAGTAACTGGGTGTGCCTGTGCATATCAATGAGCTTTACTGCCATTTCAATCTCCTCAGGGCACGTTTTAAGTTTCCCATTCAAATGCATTGAGACAGTGCATTCCAATGACAGGAAAAACAATTTTCAAACGCAAATTGCGCAAAAACTACAAATCCGATCGACACGAAAAATACTTAGCACACCTCTCGTGGACGC
Source organism: Dendrobates tinctorius (assembly GCF_039654945.1). NCBI lineage: Eukaryota > Metazoa > Chordata > Amphibia > Anura > Dendrobatidae > Dendrobates > Dendrobates tinctorius. The sequence goes on from NW_027361677.1 coordinate 13,983,217, forward strand.
TGGCTTTGAAACGATACCTCAACGGAGTCTGTGCGTGTAGCGGTTCGGGCCGCATTAATTGCGGAAATCAACTGAAAAATAAGAATAAGTTAGCAGCGTTCGGATTACAACATTAATACTAGATGTGTATTTCCTGAAGGAAGTACAGATAGTGGTTTGAAATGGTGCCCGGGCTGCCCCTTTAAGAGAGACTTGGCTGCTGCCCCTGCAAGACTTTCAACTCAGGATCCGTTTTAACTGTGGGTGCCTCTCAGGGGCCACTTTGGCTTCAGGGTCCGATTTTGTGGGTGGGACCCCTCAGGGCCCGATTTTGTGGGTGGGGCCCCTCTGGGTCCGATTTTGTGGCCGGGGCACCTCAGGGTCCGATTTTGTGGGTGGAGCCCCTTAGGGTCCGATTTGGTGGACGAGGCCACTCAGGGTCCAATTTGGTGGGCGGGGCCACTCAGGGTCCGATTTGGTGAGTGGGGCCCCTCAGAGTTCAATTTGGTCAGCGGGGCCCCTCAGGGTCCGATTTTGTGGGTGGGACCCCTCAGGGCCCGATTTTGTGGGTGGGGCCCCTCTGGGTCCGATTTTGTGGCCGGGGCACCTCAGGGTCCGATTTTGTGGGTCGGGCCCCTTAGGGTCCAATTTGGTGGGCGGGGCCACTCAGGGTCCGATTTGGTGGGCGGGGCCACTCAGGGTCCAATTTGCTGGGCAGGGGCCATTCTGGGTCTGATTTGGTGGGCGGGGCCCCTCATGGTCCGATTTTGTGGGTGGGGCCCGTCAGGGTCTGATTTTGTGGCCGGGGCCCCTCATGGAAAGATTTTGTGGCCGGGGACCCTCTTGGTCCGATTTTGTGGGTGGGGCCCCTCAGGGTCCGAGATGGTGGGCTGGGCCACTCTGGGTTCGATTTTGTGGTTGGGGCCCCTCAGGGTCCGAGATGGTGGGCTGGGCCACTCTGGGTTCGATTTTGTGGGTGGGGCCCCTCAGGGTCCGATTTTGTTGTTGGGGCCGCTCAGGGTCCGATTTGGTGGGCGGGGCCGCTCAGGGTCCGATTCGGTGGGCGGGGGCGCACTTTGGCACACATTCTCTCTCAGGGGCATGCTAGATTTGCATTTGTGCTGTGGGTTTCGCTTTAAGAGCTGATATTATGTGGCAGAAGCTCTGTCCTGGAGCCGTCATGTGACGTTCGTAGGCATTGGCATAGTAACTGGGTGTGCCTGTGCATATCAATGAGCTTTACTGCCATTTCAATCTCCTCAGGGCACGTTTTAAGTTTCCCATTCAAATGCATTGAGACAGTGCATTCCAATGACAGGAAAAACAATTTTCAAACGCAAATTGCGCAAAAACTACAAATCCGATCGACACGAAAAATACTTAGCACACCTCTCGTGGACGCTGGCTTTGAAACGATACCTCAACGGAGTCTGTGCGTGTAGCGGTTCGGGCCGCATTAATTGCGGAAATCAACTGAAAAATAAGAATAAGTTAGCAGCGTTCGGATTACAACATTAATACTAGATGTGTATTTCCTGAAGGAAGTACAGATAGTGGTTTGAAATGGTGCCCGGGCTGCCCCTTTAAGAGAGACTTGGCTGCTGCCCCTGCAAGACTTTCAACTCAGGATCCGTTTTAACTGTGGGTGCCTCTCAGGGGCCACTTTGGCTTCAGGGTCCGATTTTGTGGGTGGGACCCCTCAGGGCCCGATTTTGTGGGTGGGGCCCCTCTGGGTCCGATTTTGTGGCCGGGGCACCTCAGGGTCCGATTTTGTGGGTGGAGCCCCTTAGGGTCCGATTTGGTGGACGAGGCCACTCAGGGTCCAATTTGGTGGGCGGGGCCACTCAGGGTCCGATTTGGTGAGTGGGGCCCCTCAGAGTTCAATTTGGTCAGCGGGGCCCCTCAGGGTCCGATTTTGTGGGTGGGACCCCTCAGGGCCCGATTTTGTGGGTGGGGCCCCTCTGGGTCCGATTTTGTGGCCGGGGCACCTCAGGGTCCGATTTTGTGGGTCGGGCCCCTTAGGGTCCAATTTGGTGGGCGGGGCCACTCAGGGTCCGATTTGGTGGGCGGGGCCACTCAGGGTCCAATTTGGTGGGCGGGGCCACTCAGGGTCCAATTTGGTCAGCAGGGCCCCTCAGAGTTCAATTTTGTGGGTGGGGCCCCTCAGGGTCCGATTTTGTGGTTGGGGCCTTTCAGAATCCGTTTAAGTGGGCGGGGCCCCTCAGGGTCCGAATTGGTGGGCGGGGCCCTTCAGGGTCTGATTTGGTGGGAGGGGCCCCTCAGGGTCCGATTTGATGGGCGGGGCCCCTCAGGGTCTGATTTGGAGGGTGAGGCCCCTCAGGGTCCGATTTGGTGGCCGGGGCCCCTCAGGGTCTGATTTGGAGGGTGAGGCCCCTCAGGGTCCGATTTTGTGGCCGGGGCCCCTCAGGGTCCGATTTTGAGGGTGGGGCCACTCAGGGTCCGATTTGGTGGCCGGGGCCCCTCAGGGTCCGATTTTGTGGCCGGAACTCCTCAGGGTCCGATTTTGTGCTTGGGGCCGCTCAGGGTCCGATTTTGTGGGTGGGGCCCCTCAGGGTCCGATTTGGTGGGTGGGGCCCCTCAGGGTCCGATTTGGTGGGTGAGGCCCCTCAGGGTCTGATTTTGTGGCCGGTGCCCCTCAGGGTCCGATTTTGTTGGTAGGCGGGGCCCCTCAGGGTCTGATTTGGTGGGCGGTGCCCCTCAGGGTCCGATTTGGTGGGTGGGGCTCCTCAGGGTCCGAATTTGTGGTTGGGGCCCCTCAGGGTTTAATTTGGTGGGCGGGGCCCCTCAGGGTCCGATTTGGTGGGCGGGGCCCATCAGGGTCCGATTTGGTGGGCGGGGCCCTTCAGAATCCGATTTGGCGGTTGGGTCCCTTCAGAATCCGATTTGGTTGTCGGTGCCCTTCAGGGTCCGATTTGGTGGGCGAGGCCCCTCAGGGTCCGATTTGGTGGGTGGGGCCCCTAAGGGTCCGATTTGTTTGTGTCCGGGGCCCCTCAGGGTCCGATTTGGTGGACGGGGGGCCATTCTGGGTCTGATTTGGTGGGCGGGGCCCCTCAGGGTCCGATTTTGTGGGTGGGGCCCCTCAGGGTTCGATTTGGTGGGCGGGGCGCCTCAGGGACCATTTTGGCGGGCGGAGCCCATCAGGGTCCAATTGGGCGGGGCCCCTCAGGGTCCAATTTGGTGGGCGGGGCCCCTCGGTCTGATTTGGTGAGTGGGGCCTCTCAGAGTTCAATTTGGTGAGCGGGGCCCCTCAGGGTCCAATTTGGTGAGCGGTGCCCCTCAGGGTCCGATTTAGTGGGTGGGGCCCCTCAGGGTCCGATTTGCTGGGCAGGGGCCATTCTGGGTCTGATTTGGTGGGCGGGGCCCCTCATGGTCCGATTTTGTGGGTGGGGCCCCTCAGGGTCTGATTTTGTGGCCGGGGCCCCTCATGGAAAGATTTTGTGGCCGGGGACCCTCTTGGTCCGATTTTGTGGGTGGGGCCCCTCAGGGTCCGAGATGGTGGGCTGGGCCACTCTGGGTTCGATTTTGTGGTTGGGGCCCCTCAGGGTCCGAGATGGTGGGCTGGGCCACTCTGGGTTCGATTTTGTGGGTGGGGCCCCTCAGGGTCCGATTTTGTTGTTGGGGCCGCTCAGGGTCCGATTTGGTGGGCGGGGCCGCTCAGGGTCCGATTCGGTGGGCGGGGGCGCACTTTGGCACACATTCTCTCTCAGGGGCATGCTAGATTTGCATTTGTGCTGTGGGTTTCGCTTTAAGAGCTGATATTATGTGGCAGAAGCTCTGTCCTGGAGCCGTCATGTGACGTTCGTAGGCATTGGCATAGTAACTGGGTGTGCCTGTGCATATCAATGAGCTTTACTGCCATTTCAATCTCCTCAGGGCACGTTTTAAGTTTCCCATTCAAATGCATTGAGACAGTGCATTCCAATGACAGGAAAAACAATTTTCAAACGCAAATTGCGCAAAAACTACAAATCCGATCAACACGAAAAATACTTAGCACACCTCTCGTGGACGCTGGCTTTGAAACGATACCTCAACGGAGTCTGTGCGTGTAGCGGTTCGGGCCGCATTAATTGCGGAAATCAACTGAAAAATAAGAATAAGTTAGCAGCGTTCGGATTACAACATTAATACTAGATGTGTATTTCCTGAAGGAAGTACAGATAGTGGTTTGAAATGCTGCCCAGGCTGCCCCTTTAAGAGAGACTTGCCTGCTGCACCTGCAAGACTTTCAACTCAGGATCCGTTTTAACTGTGGGTGCCTCTCAGGGGCCACTTTGGCCTCAGGGTCCGATTTTGTGGGTGGGGCCCTCAGGGCCCGATTTTGTGGGTGGGGCATTTCAGGGTCCGATTTGGTGGGTGGGGCCCCTCAGGGTCCGAATTGGTGGCCGGGTCCCCTCAGGGGCTGATTTGGTGGGTGGGGCCCCTAAGGGTCTGATTTTGTGGCCGGGTCCCCTCAGGGGCTGATTTGGTGGGTGGGGCCCCTCAGGGTCCGATTTTGTGGCCGGGGCCCCTCAGGGTCCGATTTGGTGGGTGGGGCCCCTCAGGGTCCGATTTGGTGAGCGGGGCTCCTCAGGGTCCGATTTGGTGAGCGGGCGCCCTCAGGGTCCGATTTGGTGAGCGGGGCTCCTCATGGTCCAATTAGGTGGGCGGGGACCCTCGGGGTCCGATTTGGTGGACGGGATCCCTCGGGGTCCGATTTGGTGGGCGGGCCCCTCGGGGTCCGATTTGGTGGGCGGGGACCCTCAGGGTCCGGTTTGGTGGGTGGGGCCCCTCGGGGTCCGATTTGGTGAGCGGGGCCACTCTAGGTCTGATTTGGTAGGCGGGGCCCCTCAGAGTTCAATTTGGTCAGCGGGGCCCCTCAGGGTCCGATTTTGTGGTTGGGGCCTTTCAGAATCCGATTTAGTGGGCGGGGCCCCTCAGGGTCCGATTTGGTGGACGAGGCCCCTCAGGGTCCAATTTTGTGGCCGGGTCCCCTCAGGGTCTGGATTTGTGGGTGGGGCCCCTCAGGGTCCGATTTTGTGGGTGGGGCCCTTCAGAGTCCGATTTTGTGGCTGGGGCCCCTCAGGGTCCGATTTTGAGGGTGGGGCCCCTCAGGGTCTAATTTGGTGGGCGGGGCCCATCAGGGTCTGATTTTGTGGGTTGGGCCCCTCAGGGTCCGATTTTGTGTCCAGGACCCCTCAGGGTCCGATTTTGTGTCCGGGGCCTCTCAGGGTCCGATTTTGTGGCCGGTGCCTCTCAGGGTCCGATTTTGTGGTTGGGGCCCCTCAGGGTCCGATTTTGCGGCCGGAGCCTCTCGGTCCGATTTTGTGGTTGGGGCCCCTCAGGATCTGATTTTGTGGCCGGGGTCCCTCAGGGTCTGATTTTTTGGCCGGGGCCCCTGAGGGTCCAATTTTGTGGGTGGGGCCCCTCATGGTCCAATTTTGTGGGTGGGGCCCCTCAGGGTCCGATTTTGTGGTTGGGGCCCCTCAGGGTCCGATTTTGTAGGTGGGGTCCCTCAGGGTCCGATTTTGTGGCCGGGGCCCCTCAGGGTCCGATTTTGTGGCCGGGGCCTGTCAGGGTCCGATTTTGTGGTTGGGGCCCCTCAGGGTCCGATTTTGTGGGTAGGTCCCCTCTCAGGGTCCGATTTTGTGAGTGGGGCCACTCAGGGTCCGATGTTGTGGCCGGATCTCCTCAGGGTCCGATTTTGTGGGTGGGGCCTCTCAGGGTCCAATTTTGTGGCCGGGCCCCCTCAGGATCCAATTTTGTGGGTGGGGCCCCTGAGGGTACAATTTGGTGGGTGGGGCCCCTGAGGGTACAATTTGGTGGGCGGGGCCACTCTGGGTCTGATTTGGTGGGCGGGGCCACTCTGGGTCCGATTTGGTGAGCTGGGCCCCTCAGGGTCTGATTTGGTGGGCGGGATCTATCAGAGTCCGATTTGGTGGGCGGGGCCCCTCAGGGTCCAATTTGGTTGACAAGGACCCTCGGGGTCCGATTTGGTGGGCGGGATCCCTCGGGGTCCGATTTGGTGGGCGGGGCTCCTCAGGGTCCGATTTGGTGGGCGGGGCCACTCTCAATCCGATTTTGTGGTTGGGACCCCTCAGGGTCCGATTTTGTGGCCGGGGCCCCTCAGGGTCCGATTTTGTGGCCGGGGCCGCTCAGGGTCCGATCTTTTGGCCGGGTCCCCTCAGGGTACGATTTTGTGGGTGGAGCCCCTCAGGGTCTGATTTTGTGGTTGGGGCCCCTCAGGATCCGATTTGGTGGGCGAGGCTCCTCAGGGTCCAATTTGGTGGGCGGGGCCACTCTCGATCCGATTTAGTGGGCGGGGCCCCTCAGGGTCCGATTTGGTGGGCGGGGCCACTCGGTCCGATTTAGTGGACGGTGCCCCTCAGGGTCCGATTTGGTGGGCGGGGCCCCTCAGTGTCCGATTTTTTGAGCTGGGCCACGCTGGGTCGGATTTGTTGGCCAGGGTCGATCAGCCACCGATTTGGAGCGTGGGGTCACTCAGCTTTCGATTTGGCGCGCCGGCCCTTTAAGACTAACTTTGGCGCGTCAGCCCTTTAAGAGCCAGTTTGTCTCACTGGGCTTCTAAATCCACTTTGGCGCACATTCTCTCTCAGGGGCATGCATCATGTGATAAAGCTAGATTTGCATTTGTGCTGTGGGTTTCGCTTTAAGAGCTATTATCTGCCAGAAACTCTGTCCTGGAGAGGTCATGTATAGTTCGTAGGCGTTGGCATAGTAACTGGGTCTGCAGCTGCGCATATCAATGCGCTTAACTGCCCTTTGAATCGCCTCAGGGCATGTTTTCTCTGTGGCAACATTTTCCCATTGAAATGCATTGATGAAAAGGATTTTTTCAAACGCAAATTGCGCAAAAAGTACAAATCCGATCGACATGAAAATTACTTAGCACACCACTCGTGGATGCTGGCTTCTAAACGACACCTCAACGGAGTCTGTGCGTGTAGCGGTTCGGGCCGCATTAATTGCGGAAAATCAACTGAATAATAATAATAATAATACTAGATGTGTATTTCCTGAAGGAAGTACAGATAGTGGTTTGAAATGGTCCCTGGGCTGCCCCTTTAAGAGAGACTTGCCTGCTGCCCCTGCAAGACTTTCAACTCAGGATCTGTTTTAACTGTGAGTGCCTCTCAGGGTCCACTTTAGCCTCAGGGTCTGATTTTGTGGGTGGGGCCTCTCAGGGCCCGATTTTGTAGCCGGGGCTCATCAGGGTCCAATTTTGTGGTTGGGGCCCCTCAGGGGCCGATTTTGTGGGTGGGGCCACTCTGGGTCCGATTTGGTGGGTGGGGTCACTCTGGGTCCAATTTGGTGGGTGGGGTCACTCTGGGTCCAATTTGGTTGGGCGGGGCCACTCTGGGTCTGATTTGGTGGGTGGGGCCCCTCAGGGTCTCATATACTGGCCGGGGCCCCTCAGGGTCTGATTTTGTGTCAGGGGCCCCTCGGTCCGATTTTCTGGTTGGGACCCTAAGGGTCCGATTTTGTGGTTGGGGACCCTCAGGGCCTGATTTTGTAGCCGGGGCTCATCAGGGTCCGATTTTGTGCTTGGGGCCCCTCAGGGCCCGATTTTGTGGGTTGAGCCCCTCAGGGTCCGATTTGGTGGGCGGGGCCCCGCAGTGTCCGATTTGGTGGGCGGGGTCCCGCAGGGTCTGGTTTGGTGGGCGGGGCCAGTCTGGGTCCGATTTGGTGGGCGGGGCCACTCTGGGTAAAATTTGGAGGCTTGGGTGGCTCAGCCTCCGTTTTGGAGGCCGGGGTCGATCAGCCTCTGATTTGGAGGACAGATTGGCTCAGCCTCCGATTTGGAGGCCGGGGTGGCTCAGCCTCCGATTTGGAGGCCGGGGTGGCTCCGCCTCCGATTTGGAGGCCGTGGTGGCTCAGCCTCCGATTTGGAGTCCAGGATGGCTCAGCCTCCGATTTTGATGCCGGGTTCAATCAGCCTCCGATTTGGAGCCTGGGGTCACTCAGCTTTCGATTTGGTGCGCCGGCCCTTTAAGAATCACTTTGGCGCGTCGGCCCTTTAAGAGCCAGTTTGGCGCACTGGGCTTCTAAATCCACTTTGGTGCACATTCTCTCTCAGGGGCATACGTCATGTGATGAAGCTGCCCCATGTCTTCCTATGGCAAAATTTTCCTATTGAAATACATTGAAACAATGCATTCCAATGATGGGGAAAAAAATTTTCAAACGCAAATTGCGCAAAAACTACAAATGCGATCGACACGAAAAATACTTAGCACACCACTCGTGGACGCTGGCTTCGAAACGACACCTCAGCGGAGTCTGTGCGTGTAGTGGTTCGGGCAGCATTAATTGCGGAAAATCAACTGAATAATAATAACAATACTAGATGTGTATTTCCTGAAGGAAGTACAGATAGTGGTTTGAAATGGTGCCTGGGCTGCCCCTTTAAGAGAGACTTGCCTGCTGCCCCTGCAAGACTTTCAACTCAGGATCTGTTTTAAATGTGGGTGCCTCTCAGGGGCCACTTTGGCCTCAGGGTCTGATTTGGTGGGTGGGCCCCCTCAGGGTCCGATATTGTGGGTGGGGCCCCTCAGGATCCGATTTTGTGGGTGGGGCCCCTCAGGATCTGATTTTGTGGTTGGGGCCCCTCAGGGTTCAATTTTGTAGGCGGGGCCCCTCAGGGTCCAATTTTGTGGGTGGGGCCCCTCAGGGTCCAATTTTGTGGGTGGGGCCCCTCAGGGTCCGATTTTGTGGTTGGGGCCCCTCATGGATCGATTTTGTGGTTGGGGCCCCTCAGGATCCAATTTTGTGACCGGGCCCTCACGGTCTGATTTTGTGGGTGGGCCCCCTCAGGGTCCGATATTGTGGGTGGGGCCCCTCAGGATCCGATTTTGTGGGTGGGGCCCCTCAGGATCTGATTTTGTGGTTGGGGCCCCTCAGGGTTCAATTTTGTAGGCGGGGCCCCTCAGGGTCCAATTTTGTGGGTGGGGCCCCTCAGGGTCCAATTTTGTGGGTGGGGCCCCTCAGGGTCCGATTTTGTGGTTGGGGCCCCTCATGGATCGATTTTGTGGTTGGGGCCCCTCAGGATCCAATTTTGTGACCGGGCCCTCACGGTCTGATTTTGTGGGTGGGCCCCCTCAGGGTCCGATATTGTGGGTGGGGCCCCTCAGGATCCGATTTTGTGGGTGGGGCCCCTCAGGATCTGATTTTGTGGTTGGGGCCCCTCAGGGTTCAATTTTGTAGGCGGGGCCCCTCAGGGTCCGATTTTGTGGCCGGGGCCCCTCAGGGTCCGATTTTGTGGGTAGGGCCCCTCAGGGTCCAATTTGGTGGGTGGGGCCACTCTGGGTCTGATTTGGTGGGAGGGGCCACTCTGGGTCCAATTTGGATGCCAGGGTGGCTCAGCCTCCTTTTTGTAGGCCAGGGTCTATCAGCCTCCGATTTGGAGCCTTGGGTCACTCAGCTTTCGATTTAGCGCGCCGGCCCTTTAAGACTCATTTTGGTGCGCCGGCTCTTTAAGAATCACTTTGGCACGTCGGCCCTTTAAGAGCCAGGGTGGCTCACTGGGCTTCTAAATCCACTTTGGCACACATTCTCTCTCAGGGGCAAGTGTCATGTGATGAAGCTAGATTTGCATTTGTGGTGTGGGTTTTGCTTTAAGAGCTGATATTATGTGTCAGAAGCTCTGTCTTGGAGAGGCCATGTGACGTTCGTAGGCGTTGGCATAGTAACTGGGTCTGCCTGCGCATATCAATGAGCTCAACTGCCATTTCAATCGCCTCAGGGCATGTTTTGCCATTTCCCATTCAAATGCATTGAGACAGTGCATTCCAATGACGGGAAAAAAAATTTTCAAACGCAAATTGCGCAAAAACTACAAATCCGATCGACACGAAAAATACTTAGCACACCTCTCGTGGACGCTGGCTTCGAAACGACACCTCAACGGAGTCTGTGCGTGTAGCGGTTCGGGCCGTATTAATTGCGGAAATCAACTTAAGAAGAAGAAGAAGAAGAAGAAGAAGAATAAGTTAGCAGCGTTCGGATTACAATATAGTGGTTTTTTCAAACCACTATAACTAGATGTGTATTTCCTGAAGGAAGTACAGATAGTGGTTTGAAATGGTGCCCGGGCTGCCCCTTTAAGAGAGACTTGCCTGCTGCCCCTGCAAGACTTTCAACTCAGGATCAGTTTTAACTGTGGGTGCCTCTCAGGGGCCACTTTGACCTCAGGGTCCGATTTTGTGGGTGGGGCCCCTTAGAGCCCGATTTTGTGGGTGGGGCCCTTCAGGGTTCCGATTTTGTGGCTGGGGCCCCTCAGGGTCCGATTTGGTGGGTGGGGCCCCTCAGGGTCCGATTTGGTGGCCGGGGCCCCTCAGGGTCTGATTTGGAGGGTGAGGCCCCTCAGGGTCCGATTTTGTGGCCGGGGCCCCTCAGGGTCCGATTTTGAGGGTGGGGCCACTCAGGGTCCGATTTGGTGGCCGGGGCCCCTCAGGGTCCGATTTTGTGGCCGGAACTCCTCAGGGTCCGATTTTGTGCTTGGGGCCGCTCAGGGTCCGATTTTGTGGGTGGGGCCCCTCAGGGTCCGATTTGGTGGGTGGGGCCCCTCAGGGTCCGATTTGGTGGGTGGGGCCCCTCAGGGTCTGATTTTGTGGCCGGTGCCCCTCAGGGTCCGATTTTGTTGGTAGGCGGGGCCCCTCAGGGTCCGATTTGGTGGGCGGTGCCCCTCAGGGTCCGATTTGGTGGGTGGGGCTCCTCAGGGTCCGAATTTGTGGTTGGGGCCCCTCAGGGTTTAATTTGGTGGGCGGGGCCCCCTCAGGGTCCGATTTGGTGGGCGGGGCCCATCAGGGTCCGATTTGGTGGGCGGGGCCCTTCAGAATCCGATTTGGCGGTTGGGTCCCTTCAGAATCCGATTTGGTTGTCGGTGCCCTTCAGGGTCCGATTTGGTGGGCGAGGCCCCTCAGGGTCCGATTTGGTGGGTGGGGCCCCTAAGGGTCCGATTTGTTTGTGTCCGGGGCCCCTCAGGGTCCGATTTGGTGGACGGGGGGCCATTCTGGGTCTGATTTGGTGGGCGGGGCCCCTCAGGGTCCGATTTTGTGGGTGGGGCCCCTCAGGGTTCGATTTGGTGGGCGGGGCGCCTCAGGGACCATTTTGGCGGGCGGGGCCCATCAGGGTCCAATTTGGTGGGCGGGGCCCCTCAGGGTCCAATTTGGTGGGCGGGGCCCCTCGGTCTGATTTGGTGAGTGGGGCCTCTCAGAGTTCAATTTGGTGAGCGGGGCCCCTCAGGGTCCAATTTGGTGAGCGGTGCCCCTCAGGGTCCGATTTAGTGGGTGGGGCCCCTCAGGGTCCGATTTGCTGGGCAGGGGCCATTCTGGGTCTGATTTGGTGGGCGGGGCCCCTCATGGTCCGATTTTGTGGGTGGGGCCCGTCAGGGTCTGATTTTGTGGCCGGGGCCCCTCATGGAAAGATTTTGTGGCCGGGGACCCTCTTGGTCCGATTTTGTGGGTGGGGCCCCTCAGGGTCCGAGATGGTGGGCTGGGCCACTCTGGGTTCGATTTTGTGGTTGGGGCCCCTCAGGGTCCGAGATGGTGGGCTGGGCCACTCTGGGTTCGATTTTGTGGGTGGGGCCCCTCAGGGTCCGATTTTGTTGTTGGGGCCGCTCAGGGTCCGATTTGGTGGGCGGGGTCGCTCAGGGTCCGATTCGGTGGGCGGGGGCGCACTTTGGCACACATTCTCTCTCAGGGGCATGCTAGATTTGCATTTGTGCTGTGGGTTTCGCTTTAAGAGCTGATATTATGTGGCAGAAGCTCTGTCCTGGAGCCGTCATGTGACGTTCGTAGGCATTGGCATAGTAACTGGGTGTGCCTGTGCATATCAATGAGCTTTACTGCCATTTCAATCTCCTCAGGGCACGTTTTAAGTTTCCCATTCAAATGCATTGAGACAGTGCATTCCAATGACAGGAAAAACAATTTTCAAACGCAAATTGCGCAAAAACTACAAATCCGATCGACACGAAAAATACTTAGCACACCTCTCGTGGACGCTGGCTTTGAAACGATACCTCAACGGAGTCTGTGCGTGTAGCGGTTCGGGCCGCATTAATTGCGGAAATCAACTGAAAAATAAGAATAAGTTAGCAGCGTTCGGATTACAACATTAATACTAGATGTGTATTTCCTGAAGGAAGTACAGATAGTGGTTTGAAATGGTGCCCGGGCTGCCCCTTTAAGAGAGACTTGGCTGCTGCCCCTGCAAGACTTTCAACTCAGGATCCGTTTTAACTGTGGGTGCCTCTCAGGGGCCACTTTGGCTTCAGGGTCCGATTTTGTGGGTGGGACCCCTCAGGGCCCGATTTTGTGGGTGGGGCCCCTCTGGGTCCGATTTTGTGGCCGGGGCACCTCAGGGTCCGATTTTGTGGGTGGAGCCCCTTAGGGTCCGATTTGGTGGATGAGGCCACTCAGGGTCCAATTTGGTGGGCGGGGCCACTCAGGGTCCGATTTGGTGAGTGGGGCCCCTCAGAGTTCAATTTGGTCAGCGGGGCCCCTCAGGGTCCGATTTTGTGGGTGGGACCCCTCAGGGCCCGATTTTGTGGGTGGGGCCCCTCTGGGTCCGATTTTGTGGCCGGGGCACCTCAGGGTCCGATTTTGTGGGTCGGGCCCCTTAGGGTCCAATTTGGTGGGCGGGGCCACTCAGGGTCCGATTTGGTGGGCGGGGCCACTCAGGGTCCAATTTGCTGGGCAGGGGCCATTCTGGGTCTGATTTGGTGGGCGGGGCCCCTCATGGTCCGATTTTGTGGGTGGGGCCCGTCAGGGTCTGATTTTGTGGCCGGGGCCCCTCATGGAAAGATTTTGTGGCCGGGGACCCTCTTGGTCCGATTTTGTGGGTGGGGCCCCTCAGGGTCCGAGATGGTGGGCTGGGCCACTCTGGGTTCGATTTTGTGGTTGGGGCCCCTCAGGGTCCGAGATGGTGGGCTGGGCCACTCTGGGTTCGATTTTGTGGGTGGGGCCCCTCAGGGTCCGATTTTGTTGTTGGGGCCGCTCAGGGTCCGATTTGGTGGGCGGGGCCGCTCAGGGTCCGATTCGGTGGGCGGGGGCGCACTTTGGCACACATTCTCTCTCAGGGGCATGCTAGATTTGCATTTGTGCTGTGGGTTTCGCTTTAAGAGCTGATATTATGTGGCAGAAGCTCTGTCCTGGAGCCGTCATGTGACGTTCGTAGGCATTGGCATAGTAACTGGGTGTGCCTGTGCATATCAATGAGCTTTACTGCCATTTCAATCTCCTCAGGGCACGTTTTAAGTTTCCCATTCAAATGCATTGAGACAGTGCATTCCAATGACAGGAAAAACAATTTTCAAACGCAAATTGCGCAAAAACTACAAATCCGATCGACACGAAAAATACTTAGCACACCTCTCGTGGACGCTGGCTTTGAAACGATACCTCAACGGAGTCTGTGCGTGTAGCGGTTCGGGCCGCATTAATTGCGGAAATCAACTGAAAAATAAGAATAAGTTAGCAGCGTTCGGATTACAACATTAATACTAGATGTGTATTTCCTGAAGGAAGTACAGATAGTGGTTTGAAATGGTGCCCGGGCTGCCCCTTTAAGAGAGACTTGGCTGCTGCCCCTGCAAGACTTTCAACTCAGGATCCGTTTTAACTGTGGGTGCCTCTCAGGGGCCACTTTGGCTTCAGGGTCCGATTTTGTGGGTGGGACCCCTCAGGGCCCGATTTTGTGGGTGGGGCCCCTCTGGGTCCGATTTTGTGGCCGGGGCACCTCAGGGTCCGATTTTGTGGGTGGAGCCCCTTAGGGTCCGATTTGGTGGACGAGGCCACTCAGGGTCCAATTTGGTGGGCGGGGCCACTCAGGGTCCGATTTGGTGAGTGGGGCCCCTCAGAGTTCAATTTGGTCAGCGGGGCCCCTCAGGGTCCGATTTTGTGGGTGGGACCCCTCAGGGCCCGATTTTGTGGGTGGGGCCCCTCTGGGTCCGATTTTGTGGCCGGGGCACCTCAGGGTCCGATTTTGTGGGTCGGGCCCCTTAGGGTCCAATTTGGTGGGCGGGGCCACTCAGGGTCCGATTTGGTGGGCGGGGCCACTCAGGGTCCAATTTGGTGGGCGGGGCCACTCAGGGTCCAATTTGGTCAGCAGGGCCCCTCAGAGTTCAATTTTGTGGGTGGGGCCCCTCAGGGTCCGATTTTGTGGTTGGGGCCTTTCAGAATCCGTTTAAGTGGGCGGGGCCCCTCAGGGTCCGAATTGGTGGGCGGGGCCCTTCAGGGTCTGATTTGGTGGGAGGGGCCCCTCAGGGTCCGATTTGATGGGCGGGGCCCCTCAGGGTCTGATTTGGAGGGTGAGGCCCCTCAGGGTCCGATTTGGTGGCCGGGGCCCCTCAGGGTCTGATTTGGAGGGTGAGGCCCCTCAGGGTCCGATTTTGTGGCCGGGGCCCCTCAGGGTCCGATTTTGAGGGTGGGGCCACTCAGGGTCCGATTTGGTGGCCGGGGCCCCTCAGGGTCCGATTTTGTGGCCGGAACTCCTCAGGGTCCGATTTTGTGCTTGGGGCCGCTCAGGGTCCGATTTTGTGGGTGGGGCCCCTCAGGGTCCGATTTGGTGGGTGGGGCCCCTCAGGGTCCGATTTGGTGGGTGAGGCCCCTCAGGGTCTGATTTTGTGGCCGGTGCCCCTCAGGGTCCGATTTTGTTGGTAGGCGGGGCCCCTCAGGGTCTGATTTGGTGGGCGGTGCCCCTCAGGGTCCGATTTGGTGGGTGGGGCTCCTCAGGGTCCGAATTTGTGGTTGGGGCCCCTCAGGGTTTAATTTGGTGGGCGGGGCCCCTCAGGGTCCGATTTGGTGGGCGGGGCCCATCAGGGTCCGATTTGGTGGGCGGGGCCCTTCAGAATCCGATTTGGCGGTTGGGTCCCTTCAGAATCCGATTTGGTTGTCGGTGCCCTTCAGGGTCCGATTTGGTGGGCGAGGCCCCTCAGGGTCCGATTTGGTGGGTGGGGCCCCTAAGGGTCCGATTTGTTTGTGTCCGGGGCCCCTCAGGGTCCGATTTGGTGGACGGGGGGCCATTCTGGGTCTGATTTGGTGGGCGGGGCCCCTCAGGGTCCGATTTTGTGGGTGGGGCCCCTCAGGGTTCGATTTGGTGGGCGGGGCGCCTCAGGGACCATTTTGGCGGGCGGAGCCCATCAGGGTCCAATTGGGCGGGGCCCCTCAGGGTCCAATTTGGTGGGCGGGGCCCCTCGGTCTGATTTGGTGAGTGGGGCCTCTCAGAGTTCAATTTGGTGAGCGGGGCCCCTCAGGGTCCAATTTGGTGAGCGGTGCCCCTCAGGGTCCGATTTAGTGGGTGGGGCCCCTCAGGGTCCGATTTGCTGGGCAGGGGCCATTCTGGGTCTGATTTGGTGGGCGGGGCCCCTCATGGTCCGATTTTGTGGGTGGGGCCCCTCAGGGTCTGATTTTGTGGCCGGGGCCCCTCATGGAAAGATTTTGTGGCCGGGGACCCTCTTGGTCCGATTTTGTGGGTGGGGCCCCTCAGGGTCCGAGATGGTGGGCTGGGCCACTCTGGGTTCGATTTTGTGGTTGGGGCCCCTCAGGGTCCGAGATGGTGGGCTGGGCCACTCTGGGTTCGATTTTGTGGGTGGGGCCCCTCAGGGTCCGATTTTGTTGTTGGGGCCGCTCAGGGTCCGATTTGGTGGGCGGGGCCGCTCAGGGTCCGATTCGGTGGGCGGGGGCGCACTTTGGCACACATTCTCTCTCAGGGGCATGCTAGATTTGCATTTGTGCTGTGGGTTTCGCTTTAAGAGCTGATATTATGTGGCAGAAGCTCTGTCCTGGAGCCGTCATGTGACGTTCGTAGGCATTGGCATAGTAACTGGGTGTGCCTGTGCATATCAATGAGCTTTACTGCCATTTCAATCTCCTCAGGGCACGTTTTAAGTTTCCCATTCAAATGCATTGAGACAGTGCATTCCAATGACAGGAAAAACAATTTTCAAACGCAAATTGCGCAAAAACTACAAATCCGATCAACACGAAAAATACTTAGCACACCTCTCGTGGACGCTGGCTTTGAAACGATACCTCAACGGAGTCTGTGCGTGTAGCGGTTCGGGCCGCATTAATTGCGGAAATCAACTGAAAAATAAGAATAAGTTAGCAGCGTTCGGATTACAACATTAATACTAGATGTGTATTTCCTGAAGGAAGTACAGATAGTGGTTTGAAATGCTGCCCAGGCTGCCCCTTTAAGAGAGACTTGCCTGCTGCACCTGCAAGACTTTCAACTCAGGATCCGTTTTAACTGTGGGTGCCTCTCAGGGGCCACTTTGGCCTCAGGGTCCGATTTTGTGGGTGGGGCCCTCAGGGCCCGATTTTGTGGGTGGGGCATTTCAGGGTCCGATTTGGTGGGTGGGGCCCCTCAGGGTCCGAATTGGTGGCCGGGTCCCCTCAGGGGCTGATTTGGTGGGTGGGGCCCCTAAGGGTCTGATTTTGTGGCCGGGTCCCCTCAGGGGCTGATTTGGTGGGTGGGGCCCCTCAGGGTCCGATTTTGTGGCCGGGGCCCCTCAGGGTCCGATTTGGTGGGTGGGGCCCCTCAGGGTCCGATTTGGTGAGCGGGGCTCCTCAGGGTCCGATTTGGTGAGCGGGCGCCCTCAGGGTCCGATTTGGTGAGCGGGGCTCCTCATGGTCCAATTAGGTGGGCGGGGACCCTCGGGGTCCGATTTGGTGGACGGGATCCCTCGGGGTCCGATTTGGTGGGCGGGCCCCTCGGGGTCCGATTTGGTGGGCGGGGACCCTCAGGGTCCGGTTTGGTGGGTGGGGCCCCTCGGGGTCCGATTTGGTGAGCGGGGCCACTCTAGGTCTGATTTGGTAGGCGGGGCCCCTCAGAGTTCAATTTGGTCAGCGGGGCCCCTCAGGGTCCGATTTTGTGGTTGGGGCCTTTCAGAATCCGATTTAGTGGGCGGGGCCCCTCAGGGTCCGATTTGGTGGACGAGGCCCCTCAGGGTCCAATTTTGTGGCCGGGTCCCCTCAGGGTCTGGATTTGTGGGTGGGGCCCCTCAGGGTCCGATTTTGTGGGTGGGGCCCTTCAGAGTCCGATTTTGTGGCTGGGGCCCCTCAGGGTCCGATTTTGAGGGTGGGGCCCCTCAGGGTCTAATTTGGTGGGCGGGGCCCATCAGGGTCTGATTTTGTGGGTTGGGCCCCTCAGGGTCCGATTTTGTGTCCAGGACCCCTCAGGGTCCGATTTTGTGTCCGGGGCCTCTCAGGGTCCGATTTTGTGGCCGGTGCCTCTCAGGGTCCGATTTTGTGGTTGGGGCCCCTCAGGGTCCGATTTTGCGGCCGGAGCCTCTCGGTCCGATTTTGTGGTTGGGGCCCCTCAGGATCTGATTTTGTGGCCGGGGTCCCTCAGGGTCTGATTTTTTGGCCGGGGCCCCTGAGGGTCCAATTTTGTGGGTGGGGCCCCTCATGGTCCAATTTTGTGGGTGGGGCCCCTCAGGGTCCGATTTTGTGGTTGGGGCCCCTCAGGGTCCGATTTTGTAGGTGGGGTCCCTCAGGGTCCGATTTTGTGGCCGGGGCCCCTCAGGGTCCGATTTTGTGGCCGGGGCCTGTCAGGGTCCGATTTTGTGGTTGGGGCCCCTCAGGGTCCGATTTTGTGGGTAGGTCCCCTCTCAGGGTCCGATTTTGTGAGTGGGGCCACTCAGGGTCCGATGTTGTGGCCGGATCTCCTCAGGGTCCGATTTTGTGGGTGGGGCCTCTCAGGGTCCAATTTTGTGGCCGGGCCCCCTCAGGATCCAATTTTGTGGGTGGGGCCCCTGAGGGTACAATTTGGTGGGTGGGGCCCCTGAGGGTACAATTTGGTGGGCGGGGCCACTCTGGGTCTGATTTGGTGGGCGGGGCCACTCTGGGTCCGATTTGGTGAGCTGGGCCCCTCAGGGTCTGATTTGGTGGGCGGGATCTATCAGAGTCCGATTTGGTGGGCGGGGCCCCTCAGGGTCCAATTTGGTTGACAAGGACCCTCGGGGTCCGATTTGGTGGGCGGGATCCCTCGGGGTCCGATTTGGTGGGCGGGGCTCCTCAGGGTCCGATTTGGTGGGCGGGGCCACTCTCAATCCGATTTTGTGGTTGGGACCCCTCAGGGTCCGATTTTGTGGCCGGGGCCCCTCAGGGTCTGATTTTGTGGCCGGGGCCGCTCAGGGTCCGATCTTTTGGCCGGGTCCCCTCAGGGTACGATTTTGTGGGTGGAGCCCCTCAGGGTCTGATTTTGTGGTTGGGGCCCCTCAGGATCCGATTTGGTGGGCGAGGCTCCTCAGGGTCCAATTTGGTGGGCGGGGCCACTCTCGATCCGATTTAGTGGGCGGGGCCCCTCAGGGTCCGATTTGGTGGGCGGGGCCACTCGGTCCGATTTAGTGGACGGTGCCCCTCAGGGTCCGATTTGGTGGGCGGGGCCCCTCAGTGTCCGATTTTTTGAGCTGGGCCACGCTGGGTCGGATTTGTTGGCCAGGGTCGATCAGCCACCGATTTGGAGCGTGGGGTCACTCAGCTTTCGATTTGGCGCGCCGGCCCTTTAAGACTAACTTTGGCGCGTCAGCCCTTTAAGAGCCAGTTTGTCTCACTGGGCTTCTAAATCCACTTTGGCGCACATTCTCTCTCAGGGGCATGCATCATGTGATAAAGCTAGATTTGCATTTGTGCTGTGGGTTTCGCTTTAAGAGCTATTATCTGCCAGAAACTCTGTCCTGGAGAGGTCATGTATAGTTCGTAGGCGTTGGCATAGTAACTGGGTCTGCAGCTGCGCATATCAATGCGCTTAACTGCCCTTTGAATCGCCTCAGGGCATGTTTTCTCTGTGGCAACATTTTCCCATTGAAATGCATTGATGAAAAGGATTTTTTCAAACGCAAATTGCGCAAAAAGTACAAATCCGATCGACATGAAAATTACTTAGCACACCACTCGTGGATGCTGGCTTCTAAACGACACCTCAACGGAGTCTGTGCGTGTAGCGGTTCGGGCCGCATTAATTGCGGAAAATCAACTGAATAATAATAATAATAATACTAGATGTGTATTTCCTGAAGGAAGTACAGATAGTGGTTTGAAATGGTCCCTGGGCTGCCCCTTTAAGAGAGACTTGCCTGCTGCCCCTGCAAGACTTTCAACTCAGGATCTGTTTTAACTGTGAGTGCCTCTCAGGGTCCACTTTAGCCTCAGGGTCTGATTTTGTGGGTGGGGCCTCTCAGGGCCCGATTTTGTAGCCGGGGCTCATCAGGGTCCAATTTTGTGGTTGGGGCCCCTCAGGGGCCGATTTTGTGGGTGGGGCCACTCTGGGTCCGATTTGGTGGGTGGGGTCACTCTGGGTCCAATTTGGTGGGTGGGGTCACTCTGGGTCCAATTTGGTTGGGCGGGGCCACTCTGGGTCTGATTTGGTGGGTGGGGCCCCTCAGGGTCTCATATACTGGCCGGGGCCCCTCAGGGTCTGATTTTGTGTCAGGGGCCCCTCGGTCCGATTTTCTGGTTGGGACCCTAAGGGTCCGATTTTGTGGTTGGGGACCCTCAGGGCCTGATTTTGTAGCCGGGGCTCATCAGGGTCCGATTTTGTGCTTGGGGCCCCTCAGAGCCCGATTTTGTGGGTTGAGCCCCTCAGGGTCCGATTTGGTGGGCGGGGCCCCGCAGTGTCCGATTTGGTGGGCGGGGTCCCGCAGGGTCTGGTTTGGTGGGCGGGGCCAGTCTGGGTCCGATTTGGTGGGCGGGGCCACTCTGGGTAAAATTTGGAGGCTTGGGTGGCTCAGCCTCCGTTTTGGAGGCCGGGGTCGATCAGCCTCTGATTTGGAGGACAGATTGGCTCAGCCTCCGATTTGG
Organism: Dendrobates tinctorius; assembly: GCF_039654945.1. Taxonomy (NCBI): domain Eukaryota; kingdom Metazoa; phylum Chordata; class Amphibia; order Anura; family Dendrobatidae; genus Dendrobates; species Dendrobates tinctorius. Next base: position 14,003,025 of record NW_027361677.1, read on the forward strand.
AGGCCGGGGTGGCTCAGCCTCCGATTTGGAGGCCGGGGTGGCTCCGCCTCCGATTTGGAGGCCGTGGTGGCTCAGCCTCCGATTTGGAGTCCAGGATGGCTCAGCCTCCGATTTTGATGCCGGGTTCAATCAGCCTCCGATTTGGAGCCTGGGGTCACTCAGCTTTCGATTTGGTGCGCCGGCCCTTTAAGAATCACTTTGGCGCGTCGGCCCTTTAAGAGCCAGTTTGGCGCACTGGGCTTCTAAATCCACTTTGGTGCACATTCTCTCTCAGGGGCATACGTCATGTGATGAAGCTGCCCCATGTCTTCCTATGGCAAAATTTTCCTATTGAAATACATTGAAACAATGCATTCCAATGATGGGGAAAAAAATTTTCAAACGCAAATTGCGCAAAAACTACAAATGCGATCGACACGAAAAATACTTAGCACACCACTCGTGGACGCTGGCTTCGAAACGACACCTCAGCGGAGTCTGTGCGTGTAGTGGTTCGGGCAGCATTAATTGCGGAAAATCAACTGAATAATAATAACAATACTAGATGTGTATTTCCTGAAGGAAGTACAGATAGTGGTTTGAAATGGTGCCTGGGCTGCCCCTTTAAGAGAGACTTGCCTGCTGCCCCTGCAAGACTTTCAACTCAGGATCTGTTTTAAATGTGGGTGCCTCTCAGGGGCCACTTTGGCCTCAGGGTCTGATTTGGTGGGTGGGGCCCCTCAGGATCCGATTCGGTGGCCTGGGCTAATAAGGATTTGAATTAGTGGCCGGGATTCCTCAGGGTCCAATTTTGTGGGTGGGGCCCCTCAGGGTCCGATTTTGTGGGTGGGTCCCCTCAGGGTCCGATTTTGTGGGTGGGGCTCCTCAGGGTCCGATTTTGTGGGTGGGGCCCCTCATGGCTGATTTTGTGGGTGGGGCCCCTCAGGGTACGATTTTGTGGGTGGGGCCCCTCAGGGTCCGATTTTATGGCCGGGGCCCCTCAGGGTCTGATTTTATGGCCGGGGTCCCTCAGGGTCTGATTTTGTGGGTGGCACCCCTCAGGGTCCGATTTTGTGGCCGGGACCCCTCAGGGTCCGATTTTCTGGTCTGGGCCCCTCAGGGTCCGATTTTGTGGCCGGGGCCCCTCAGGGTCCGATTTTGTGGCCGGGGCCCCTCAGGGCCCGACTTTGTGGCTGGGGCCGCTCAGGGTCCGATTTTGTTGGTTGGGCCCCTCAGGGTCCGATTTTGAGGGTGGGGACCCTCAGAGTCCGATTTGGTTGGCGGGGCCCCTCAGGGTCCGATTTGGTAGGCGGGGCCCCTCAGGGTCCGATTTTGAGGGCGGGGCACCTCAGGGTCCGATTTTGAGGGTGGGGCCCCTCAGGGTCCGATTTTGTGGGTGGGGCCCCTCAGAGTCCGATTTGGTTGGCGGGGCCCCTCAGGGTCCGATTTGGTAGGCGGGGCCCCTCAGGGTCTGATTTTGAGGGCGGGGCCCCTCAGGGTCCGATTTTGAGGGCGGGGCCCCTGAGGGCCCGATTTTGTGGGCGGGGCCCCTCTGGGTTCGATTTTGTGGCCGGGGTCTCTCAGGGTCCGATTTTGTGGCCGGGGCCTCTTAGGGTCCGATTTTGTGGGTGGGGCCCCTCAGGGTCTGATTTTGTGGGTGGGGCCCCTTAGGGTCCGATTTTGTGGGTGGGGCCCCTCAGGGTCCGATTTTGTGGCTGGGGACCCTCAGGGTCTGATTTTTTGGCCGGGGCCCCTCAGGGTCCGATTTTGTGGCCGGGGCCCCTCAGGGACCGATTTTGAGGGTGGGGCCCCTCAGGGTCTAATTTGGTGGGCGGGGCCCCTCAGGGTCCGATTTTGTGGGTGGGGCCCCTCAGGGTCCGATTTTGTGGCTGGGGCCCCTCAGGGTCTGATTTTGTGGCTGGGGTCCCTCAGGGTCTGATTTTGTGGGTGGGGCCCCTCAGGGTTCGATTTTGTGGTTGGGGCCCCTCAGGGTCCGATTTTGTGGCCGGGGTCTCTCAGTGTCCGATTTTGTGGCTGGGGCCCCTCAGGGTCTGGATTTGTGGGTGGGGCCCCTTAGGGTCCGATTTTGTGGGTGGGGCCCCTCAGGGTCCGATTTTGTGGCTGGGGACCCTCAGGGTCTGATTTTGTGGCTGTGGCCCCTCAGGGTCTGATTTTGAGGGTGGGGCCCCTCAGGGTCTAATTTGGTGGGCGGGGCCCCTCAGGGTCCGATTTTGTGGGTGGGGCCCCTCAGGGTCCGATTTTGTGAGTGGGGCCCCTCAGGGTCCGATGTTGTGGCCGGGGCCCCTCAGGGTCTGATTTTGTGGCCGGATCCCCTCAGGGTCCGATTTTGTGGGTGGGGCCCCTCAGGGTCCGATTTTGTGGGTGCGGCCCCTCAGGGTCCAATTTGGTGGGTGGGGCCACTCTGGGTCTGATTTGGTGGGCTGGGCCACTCTGGGTCCGATTTGGTGGGCGGGGCCACCCTGGGTCCAATTTGGATGCCAGGGTGGCTCAGCCTCCTTTTTGTAGGCCAGGGTCTATCAGCTTTCGATTTGGCGCGCCGGCCCTTTAAGACTCATTTTAGTGCGCCGGCTCTTTAAGAATCACTTTGGCGCGTCGGCCTTTTAAGAGCCAGGGTGACTCACTGGGCTTCTAAATACACTTTGGCGCACATTCTCTCTCAGGGGCATACGTCATGTGATGAAGCTAGATTTGCATTTGTTCTGTGGGTTTTGCTTTAAGAGCTGATATTATATGGCAGAAGCTCTGTCTTGGAGAGGTCATGTGACGTTCGTAGGCGTTGGCATAGTAACTGGGTCTGCCTGCGCATATCAATGAGCTCAACTGCCATTTCAATCGCCTCAGGGCATGTTTTGTCTATAGCAACATTTCCCCATTCAAATGCATTGAGACAGTGCATTCCAATGACGGGAAAAAAAATTTTCAAACGCAAATTGCGCAAAAACTACAAATCCGATCGACACGAAAAATACTTAGCACACCTCTCATGGACGCTGGCTTCGAAACGACACCTCAACGGAGTCTGTGCGTGTAGCGGTTCGGGCTGTATTAATTGCGGAAATCAACTTAATAATAATAAGAAGAAGAAGAAGAAGAATAAGTTAGCAGCGTTCGGATTACAATATAGTGGTTTTTTCAAACCACTATAACTAGATGTGTATTTCCTGAAGGAAGTACAGATAGTGGTTTGAAATGGTGCCCGGGCTGCCACTTTAAGAGACTTGCCTGCTGCCCCTGCAAGACTTTCAACTCAGTATTCGTTTTACCTGTGGGTGCCTCTCAGGAGCCACTTTGGCCTGTGGGGCCCCTCAGGGTCTGATTTGGTGGGTGGGGCCCCTCAGGATCCGATTCAGTGGACTGGGCTCCTCAGGGCTTGAATTGGTGGGCGAGGCCCCTCAGTGTCCGTTTTGGTGGGCACGGCCCCTCAGGGTCTGGTTTGGCGGGTGGGACCCCTCTGGGTCCGATTTGGTGGGTGGGGTCCCTCAGGGTTCGATTTGGTGGGTGGGGAACCATAGGGTCCGATTTGATGGGCGGGGCCATACAGGGTTTCATTTGGTGGGAGGGGCCACTCTGGGTTCAATTTGGTGGGCGGGGCCCCACAGGGTCCGATTTGGTGAGTGGGGCCCCACAGGGTCCAATTTCGTGTGAAGTTCGTTGGCATTGGCATAGTAACTGGGTGTGCCTGCGCATACCAATGAGCTAAACTGCCATTTGAATCGACTCAGGGCATATTTTCTCTAAAGAAAAATTTCCCCAATGAAAAGCATTGAGACAATACATTCAAATGACGGGAAAAAAAAATTTCTAATGCAAATTGCGCAAAAACTACAAATCCAATCGACATGAAAATTACTTAGCACACCTCTCGTGGACACTAGCTTCGAAACGACACCTCAACGGAGTCTGTGCGTGTAGCGGTTCGGGCCGCATTAATTGCGGAAATCAACTGAATAATAAGAATAAGTTAGCAGCGGTCGGATTACAACATTAATACTAGATGTGTATTTCCTGAAGGAAGTACAGATAGTGGTTTGAAATGGTGCCCAGGCTGCCCCTTTAAGAGAGACTTGCCTGCTGCCCCTGCAAGACTTTCAACTCAGGATCCGTTTTAACTGTGAGTGCCTCTCAGGGGCCACTTTGGCCTCAGGGTCTGATTTGGTGGGTGGGGCGCCTCAGGATCTGATTCCTTGGCCTGGGCTCCTCAGGGCTTGAATTGTTGGTGGGGATCCCTCAGGCTCCGATTTTGTGGGTGTGGCCCCTCAGGGTCCGATTTTGTGGGTGTGGCCCCTCTGGGTCCGATTTTGTGGGTGTGGCCCCTCAGGGTCCGATTTTGTGGGTGGGGCCCCTCAGGTTCCGATTTTGTGGGTGTGGCCCCTCAGGGTCCGATTTTGTGGCCGGCGCCCCTCAGTGTCCGATTTCGTGGCCGGGGCCCCTCAGAGTCCGATTTCGTGGCCGGGGCCCCTCATGGTCCGATTTTGTGGCTGGGGCCCCTCAGGGTCCGATTTTGTGGATGGGCCGCTCAGGGTCCGATTTTGTGGCCGGGGCCCTTCAGGTTCCGATTTTGTGGCCGGGGCCCCTCAGGGTCCGATTTTGTGGGTGGGGCCCCTCAGGGACCGATTTTGTGGCCGGGGCCCCTCAGGGTCAGATTTTGTGGTTAGGGCCCCTCAGGGTCTGATTTTGTGGCCGGGTCTACTCAGGGTCCGATTTTGTGGGTGGGGCCCCTTAGGGTCTGATTTTGTGGAGCCCCCTGGATCCATTTTGGTGGGCGGGGCCACTCTGGGTTCGATTTGGTGGGCGGGGCCCCTCTGGGTCTGATTTGGTGGGCGGGGCTCCTCAGGGTCCGATTTGGTGGGCGGGGCCTCTCTCGGTCCGATTTAGTGGGCAGTGCCCCTCAGGGTCTGATTTGGTGGGCGTGGCCTCTCTTGGTCCGATTTAGTGGGCAGTGCCCCTCAGGGTCTGATTTGGTGGGCGGGGCCCCTCAGGGTCCGATTTGGTGGGCGGGGCCCCTCTGCTTCCGATTTGGTGGGCGGGGCCCTTCATGGTCCGATTTGGTGGTCGGGGTCACTCTGGGTCCGATTTGGTGGACGGAGCTCCTCAGGGTCCGATTTGGTGGGCAGGGCCCCTCTGGGCCTGATTTGGTGGGCGGGGCCCTTCAGGGTCCGATTTGGTGGGTGGGGCCACTCTGAGTCTGATTTAGTGGGCGGGGGCCCTCAGTGTCCGATTTGGTGGGCTGTGCCACTCTGGGTCCGTTTTTGGTGGGCGGGGCCACTCTGGGTCCGATTTGGAGGCCAGGGTGGCTCAGCCTCCGATTTTAAGGCCGGGTGGCTCAGCCTTCGATTTGGAGCCTGGGGTCACTCAGCTTTCGATTTGGTGCATCGGCCCTTTAAGACTCATTTCGGTGCGGCGGCCCTTTAAGAATCACTTTGGCGCTTCGGCCCTTTAAGAGCCAGTTTGGCTCACTGGGATTCTAAATACACTTTGGCGCACATTCTCTCTCAGGGGCATGTGTCATGTGATGAAGCTAGATTTGCATTTGTGCTGTGGGTTTCGCTTTAAGAGCTGATATTATGTGGCAGAAGCTCTGTCCTTGGGATGTCATGTGACGTTCGTAGGCGTTGGCATAGTAACTGGGTCTGCCTGCGCATATCAATGAGCTTAACTGCCATTTCAATCGCCTCAGGGCACGTTTTGCCATTTCCCCATTCAAATGCATTGGAGACAATTCATTCCAATGACGGGAAAAAAAATTTTCTAACGCAAATTGCGCAAAAACTACAAATCCGATCGACACGAAAAATACTTAGCACACCTCTCATGGACGCTGGCTTCGAAACGACACCTCAACGGAGTCTGTGCGTGTAGCGGTTCGGGCTGTATTAATTGCGGAAATCAACTTAGTAATAATAACTAGATGTGTATTTCCTGAAGGAAGTACAGATAGTGGTTTGAAATGGTGCCCGGGCTGCCCCTTTAAGAGAGACTTGCCTGCTGCCTCTGCAAGACTTTCAACTCAGGATCCGTTTTAACTGTGAGTGCCTCTCAGGGGCCACTTTAGCCTCAGGGTCTGATTTGGTGGGTGGGGCGCCTCAGGATCTGATTCCTTGGCCTGGGCTCCTCAGGGCTTGAATTGTTGGCGGGGATCCCTCAAGCTCCGATTTTGTGGGTGCGGCCCCTCAGGGTCCGATTTTGTGGGTGTGGCCCCTCAGGGTCCGATTTTGTGGGTGGGGCCCCTCAGGGTCTGATTTTGTGGCCGGATCCCCTCAGGGATCGATTTTGTGGTTGGGGCCCCTCAGGATCCAATTTTGTGACCGAGGCCCTCAGCGTCTGATTTTTTGGGTGGGGCCACTCTGGGTCCGATTTGGTGGGTGGGGCCACTCTGGGTCCTTTTTGTTGGGTGGGGCCCCTTAGGGTATGATTTGGTGGGCGGGGTCCCTCAGGGTCCGATTTGGTGGGCGGGGCCATTCAGGGTCCGATTTGGTGGGCGGGGCCACTCAGAATCTGATTTGGTGGGCGGGGCCCCTCAGGGTCCGATTTGGTCAGCAGGGCCTCTCAGGGTCCGATTTGGTGAGTGGTGCCCCTCAGGGTCCGATTTGGTGGGCGGGGCCCCTCAGGGTCTGATTTGGTGAGTGGTGCCCCTCAGGGTCCGATTTGGTGGGCGGGGCCCCTCAGGGTCTGATTTGGTGGGTGGGGCCCCTCAGGGTCCGATTTGCTGGGCGGAGGCCATTCTGGGTCTGATTTGGTGGGCGGGGCCCCTCAGGGTCCGATTTTGTGACCAGGGCCCCTCAGGGAACGATTTTGTGGGTGGGGCCCCTCAGGGTCCGATTTTGTGGCCGGGGCCCTTCAGGTTCCGATTTTGTGGCCGGGGCCCCTCAGGGTCCGATTTTGTGGGTGGGGCCCCTCAGGGACCGATTTTGTGGCCGGGGCCCCTCAGGGTCAGATTTTGTGGTTAGGGCCCCTCAGGGTCTGATTTTGTGGCCGGGTCTACTCAGGGTCCGATTTTGTGGGTGGGGCCCCTTAGGGTCTGATTTTGTGGAGCCCCCTGGATCCATTTTGGTGGGCGGGGCCACTCTGGGTCCGATTTGGTGGGCGGGGCCCCTCAGGGTCTGATTTGGTGGGCGGGGCTCCTCAGGGTCCGATTTGGTGGGCGTGGCCTCTCTCGGTCCGATTTAGTGGGCAGTGCCCCTCAGGGTCTGATTTGGTGGGCGTGGCCTCTCTTGGTCCGATTTAGTGGGCAGTGCCCCTCAGGGTCTGATTTGGTGGGCGGGGCCCCTCAGGGTCCGATTTGGTGGGCGGGGCCCCTCTGCTTCCGATTTGGTGGGCGGGGCCCTTCATGGTCCGATTTGGTGGTCGGGGTCACTCTGGGTCCGATTTGGTGGACGGAGCTCCTCAGGGTCCGATTTGGTGGGCAGGGCCCCTCTGGGTCTGATTTGGTGGGCGGGGCCCTTCAGGGTCCGATTTGGTGGGTGGGGCCACTCTGAGTCTGATTTGGTGGGCGGGGGCCCTCAGTGTCCGATTTGGTGGGCTGTGCCACTCTGGGTCCGTTTTTGGTGGGCGGGGCCACTCTGGGTCCGATTTGGAGGCCAGGGTGGCTCAGCCTCCGATTTTAAGGCCGGGTGGCTCAGCCTTCGATTTGGAGCCTGGGGTCACTCAGCTTTCGATTTGGTGCATCGGCCCTTTAAGACTCATTTCGGTGCGGCGGCCCTTTAAGAATCACTTTGGCGCTTCGGCCCTTTAAGAGCCAGTTTGGCTCACTGGGCTTCTAAATACACTTTGGCGCACATTCTCTCTCAGGGGCATGTGTCATGTGATGAAGCTAGATTTGCATTTGTGCTGTGGGTTTCGCTTTAAGAGCTGATATTATGTGGCAGAAGCTCTGTCCTTGGGATGTCATGTGACGTTCGTAGGCGTTGGCATAGTAACTGGGTCTGCCTGCGCATATCAATGAGCTTAACTGCCATTTCAATCGCCTCAGGGCACGTTTTGCCATTTCCCCATTCAAATGCATTGGAGACAATTCATTCCAATGACGGGAAAAAAAATTTTCTAACGCAAATTGCGCAAAAACTACAAATCCGATCGACACGAAAAATACTTAGCACACCTCTCATAGACGCTGGCTTCGAAACGACACCTCAACGGAGTCTGTGCGTGTAGCGGTTCGGGCTGTATTAATTGCGGAAATCAACTTAATAATAATAACTAGATGTGTATTTCCTGAAGGAAGTACAGATAGTGGTTTGAAATGGTGCCCGGGCTGCCCCTTTAAGAGAGACTTGCCTGCTGCCTCTGCAAGACTTTCAACTCAGGATCCGTTTTAACTGTGAGTGCCTCTCAGGGGCCACTTTAGCCTCAGGGTCTGATTTGGTGGGTGGGGCGCCTCAGGATCTGATTCCTTGGCCTGGGCTCCTCAGGGCTTGAATTGTTGGCGGGGATCCCTCAAGCTCCGATTTTGTGGGTGCGGCCCCTCAGGGTCCGATTTTGTGGGTGTGGCCCCTCAGGGTCCGATTTTGTGGGTGGGGCCCCTCAGGGTCTGATTTTGTGGCCGGATCCCCTCAGGGATCAATTTTGTGGTTGGGGCCCCTCAGGATCCAATTTTGTGACCGAGGCCCTCAGCGTCTGATTTTTTGGGTGGGGCCACTCTGGGTCCGATTTGGTGGGTGGGGCCACTCTGGGTCCTTTTTGTTGGGTGGGGCCCCTTAGGGTATGATTTGGTGGGCGGGGTCCCTCAGGGTCCGATTTGGTGGGCGGGGCCATTCAGGGTCCGATTTGGTGGGCGGGGCCACTCAGAATCTGATTTGGTGGGCGGGGCCCCTCAGGGTCCGATTTGGTGAGCAGGGCCTCTCAGGGTCCGATTTGGTGAGTGGTGCCCCTCAGGGTCCGATTTGGTGGGCGGGGCCCCTCAGGGTCTGATTTGGTGAGTGGTGCCCCTCAGGGTCCGATTTGGTGGGCGGGGCCCCTCAGGGTCTGATTTGGTGGGTGGGGCCCCTCAGGGTCCGATTTGCTGGGCGGAGGCCATTCTGGGTCTGATTTGGTGGGCGGGGCCCCTCAGGGTCCGATTTTGTGACCAGGGCCCCTCAGGGAACGATTTTGTGGGTGGGGCCCCTCAGGGTCCGATTTTGTGGGTGGGCCCCCTCAGGGTCCGATTTGGTGGGCTGGGCCACTCTGGGTTCGATTTTGTGGTTGGGGCCCCTCAGGGTCCGATTTTGTGGTTGGGGCCTTTCAGAATCCGATTTGGTGGGCGGGGCCGCTCAGGGTCCGATTTGGTGGGCGGGGCCGCTCAGGGTCCGATTTGGTGGGTGGGGCCGCTCAGGGTCCGATTTGGTGGGCGGGGCGCACTTTGGCGCACATTCTCTCTCAGGGGCATGCATCATGAAGCTAGATTTGCATTTGTGCTGTGGGTTTCGCTTTAAGAGCTGATATTATGTGGCAGAAGCTCTGTCCTGGGGGCGTCATGTGACGTTCGTAGGCGTTGGCATAGTAACTGGGTGTGCCTGCACATATCAATGATGCCATTTCAATCGCCTCAGGGCACGTTTTAAGTTTCCCATTCAAATGCATTGAGACAGTGCATTCCAATGACAGGAAAAAAAATTTTCAAACGCAAATTGCGCAAAAACTACAAATCCAATCGACACAAAAAATACTTACCACACCTCTCATGGACGCTGGCTTTGAAACGACACCTCAACGGAGTCTGTGCGTGTAGCTGTTCGGGCCGCATTAATTGCGGAAATCAACTGAAAAATAAGAAGAAGAAGAATAAGTTAGCAGAGTTCGGATTACAATATAGTGGTTTTTTCAAACCACTATAATAAGAAGAAGAAGAATAAGTTAGCAGCGTTCGGATTACAATATAGTGTTTTTTTCAAACCACTAGAATAAGTTAGCAGCGTTCAGATTACAATATAGTGGTTTTTTCAAACCACTATAACTAGATGTGTATTTCCTGAAGGAAGTACAGATAGTGGTTTGAAATGGTGCTCGGGCTGCCCCTTTAAGAGAGACTTGCCTGCTGCCCCTGCAAGACTTTCAACTCAGGATCCGTTTTAACTGTGAGTGCCTCTCAGGGGCCACTTTGGCCTCAGGGTCTGATTTGGTGGGTGGGGCTCCTCAGGATCTGATTTTGTGGGTGGGGCCCCTCAGGGTCCGATATTGTGAGTGGGGCCCCTCAGGGTCCGATATTGTGAGTGGGGCCCCCTCAGGGTCCAATTTTGTGGGTGGGGCCCCTCAGGGTCCGATTTTGTGGGTGGGGCCCCTCAGGGTCCGATATTGTGAGTGGGGACCCTCAGGGTCCGATATTGTGAGTGGGGCCCCTCAGGGTCCGTTTTTGTGGATGGGGCCCTTCAGGGTCCGATTTTGTGGCCGGGGCCCCTAAGGGTCCAATTTTGTGGGTGGGGCCCGATTTTGTAGCCGGGGCTCATCAGGGTTCGATTTTGTGGTTGGGGCCCCTCAGGGTCCGATTTTGTGGGTGGGGCCACTCTGGGTCCGATTTGGTGGGTGGGGCCACTCTGGTTCTGTTTTGTTGGGTGGGGCTACTTGGGTCCGATTTGGTGGGCGGGGCCCCTCAGGATCCGATTTTGTGGGTGAGGCCCCACAGGATCCGATTTTGTGGTTTGGGCCCCTCAGGGTTCAATTTTGTAGGCGGGGCCCATCAGGGTCTGATTTTGTGGCCGGGGCCCCTCAGGGTCCGATTTTGTGGCCGGGTGGGGCCCCTCAGGGTCCAATTTGTGGCCGGGGCCCCTCAGGGTCCAATTTTGTGGGTGGGGCCCCTCAGGGTCCGATTTTGTGAGTGGGGCCCCTCAGGGTCCGATGTTGTGTCCGGGGCCCCTCAGGGTCTGATTTTGTGGCCGGATCCCCTCAGGGTCCGATTTTGTGGGTGGGGCCCCTCAGGGTCCGATTTTGTGGCCGGGGCCCCTCAGGGTCCGATTTTGTGGGTGGGGCCCCTCAGGGTCCGATTTTGTTGGTGGGGCCCCTCAGGGTCCAATTTGGTGGGCGGGGCCACTCTGGGTCTGATTTGGTGGGCGGGGCCACTCTGGGTCTGATTTGGTGGGCGGGGCCACTCTGGGTCCGATTTTGTGGGCGGGGCCACTCTGGGTCCAATTTGGATGCCAGGGTGGCTCAGCCTCCTTTTTGTAGGTCAGGGTCTATCAGCCTCCGATTTGGAGCCTTGGGTCACTCAGCTTTCGATTTGGCGCGCCGGCCCTTTAAGACTCATTTTGGTGCGCTGGCTCTTTAAGAATCACTTTGTCGCGTCTGCCCTTTAAGAGCCAGGGTGGCTCACTGGGCTTCTAAATCCACTTTGGCGTACATTCTCTCTCAGGGGCATGTGTCATGTGATGAAGCTAGATTTGCATTTGTGCTGTGGGTTTTGCTTTAAGAGCTGATATTGTGTGGCAGAAGCTCTCTCCTGGGGGCGTCATGTGATGTTCGTAGGCGTTGGCATAGTAACTGGGTGTGCCTGCGCATATCAATGAGCTCAACTGCCATTTCAATCGCCTCAGGGCATGTTTTAAGCTTCCCATTGAAAAGCATTGGAGACAGTGCATTCCAATGACGGGAAAAAAAATTTTCAAACGCAAATTGCGCAAAAACTACAAATCCGATCGACACGAAAAATACTTAGCACACCTCTCGTGGACGCTGGCTTCGAAACGACACCTCAACGGAGTCTGTGCGTGTAGCGGTTCGGGCCGCATTAATTGCGGAAATCAACTGAATAATAAGAAGAATAAGTTAGCAGCGTTCGGATTACAATATAGTGGTTTTTTCAAACCACTATAACTAGATGTGTATTTCCTGAAGGAAGTACAGATAGTGGTTTGAAATGGTGCCCGGGCTGCCCCTTTAAGAGAGACTTGCCTGCTGCCCCTGCAAGACTTTCAACTCAGGATCCGTTTTAACTGTGAGTGCCTCTCAGGGGCCACTTTGGCCTCAGGGTCTGATTTGGTGGGTGGGGCTCCTCAGGATCTGATTCCTTGGCCTGGGCTCCTCAGGGCTTGAATTGTTGGCCGGGATCCCTCAGGCTCCTATTTTGTGGGTGTGGCCCCTCAGGGTCCGATTTTGTGGGTGGGGCCCCTCAGGGTCCGATTTTGTGGGTGGGGCCCCTCAGGGTCCGATATTGTGAGTGGGGCCCCTCAGGGTCCGTTTTTGTGGGTGGGGCCCTTCATGGTCCGATTTTGTGGCCGGGGCCCCTCTGGGTCCAATTTTGTGGGTGGGGCCCGATTTTGTAGCCGGGGCTCATCAGGGTTCGATTTTGTGGTTGGGGCCCCTCAGGGTCCAATTTTGTGGGTGGGGCCACTCTGGGTCCGATTTGGTGGGTGGGGCCACTCTGGGTCTGTTTTGTTGGGTGGGGCTACTCAGGGTCCGATTTGGTGGGCGGGTCCCCTCAGGGTCCGATTTTGTGGGTGGGGCCACTCTGGGTCCGATTTGGTGGGTGGGGCCACTCTGGGTCTGTTTTGTTGGGCGGGGCCCCTCAGGTTCCGATTTGGCGGGCGGGTCCCCTCAGGGTCCGATTTGGTGGGCGGGTCCCCTCAGGGTCCAATTTGGTGGGCAGGGCCCCTCAGGGTCTGATTTGGTGGGCGGGGCCCCTCAGGGTCCGATTTTCTGTCCGGGGCCCCCAGGGTCCGATTTTGTGGGTTGGGCCCCTCAGGGGCCGATTTTGTGGCTGGGGCCCCTCAGGGTCAGATTTTGTGTCAGGGGCCCCTCAGGGTCTGATTTTGTGGTTGGGACCCCTCAGGGTCCGATTTTGTGGTTGGGGACACTAAGGGTTCGATTTTGTGGCCTGGGCCCATCAGGGTCCGATTTTGTGACTGGGGCCCATCAGGGTCCGATTTTGGGGCCGAGGCCCCTCAGGGTCCGATTTTGTTGGGGCCCCTCAGGGTCTGATTTTGTGGCAGGGGCCCCTCAGGGTCCGATTTTGTGGTTGGGGCCCCTTAGGGTCTGATTTTGTGGGCGGAGCCCCTCTGGGTCCATTTTGGTGGGCGGGACCACTCTGGGTCCGATTTGGTGGGCGGGACCACTCTGAGTCCAATTTAGTGGGCGGGGCCTCTCAGGGTCCGATTTGGTGGGTGGGGCCACTATGGGTCTGATTTAGTGGGCCGGGCCCCACAGGGTCTGATTTGGCGGGCGGGGCCCCTCAGGGTCCGGTTTGGTGGGCAGGGCCTCTCTGGGTCCGATTTGGTGGGTGGGGCCACTCTGGGTAAGATTTGGAGGCTGGGGTCGCTCAGCCTCCGATTTTGAGGCTGGGGTCTTTGAGCTTCCGATTTGGAGGCCGAGGTCAAAGAGCCTCCGATTTGGAGGCCGGGGTCGATGAGCTTCCGATTTGGAGGCCGGGGTCGATGAGCCTCCGATTTGGAGGCCGGGGTCGTTGAGCCTCCGATTTGGAGGCCGGGGTCGTTGAGCCTCCGATTTGGACCCCAGGGTCGATCAGCCTCCGATTTGGAGCCTGGGGTCGCTCAGCCTCCGATTTGGAGGCCCTGGTGGCTCAGCCTCCAATTTACAGGCCGGGGTGGCTCAGCCTCCGACTTGGAGGCCGGGGTGGCTCAGCCTCCGACTTGGAGGCCGGGGTGGCTCAGCCTCCGACTTGGAGGCCGGGGTCGATCAGCCTCCGATTTGGAGGCCGGGGTGGCTCAGCCTCCGATCTGGAGGCCGGGGTGGCTCAGCCTCCGATTTGGAGGCCGGGGTCGATCAGCCTTCGATTTGGAGGCCGGGGTCAATCAGCCTCCGATCTGGAGGCTGGGGTGGCTCAGCCACCGATTTGGAGGCCGTGGTCGATCAGCCTTCGATTTGGAGGCCGGGGTCGATCAGCCTCCGATTTGGAGGCCGGGGTGGCTCAGCCTCCGATTTGGAGCCTGGGGTCACTCAGCTTTCGATTTGGCGTGATGGCCCTTTAAGACTCATTTCAGTGCGCCGGCCCTTTAACAATCACTTTGGCGCGTCGGCCCTTTAAGAGCTACTTTGGCTCACTGGGCTTCTTCTAAATCAACTTTGGCGGACATTCTCTCTCAGGGGCATGTGTCATGTGATGAAGCTAGATTTGCATTTGTGCTGTGGGTTTTGCTTTAAGAGCTGATATTATGTGGCAGAAGCTCTGTCTTGGGGGTCAAGTGAAGTTCGTAGGCGTTGGCATAGTAACTGGGTTTGCCTGCGCATATCAATGAGCTCAACTGCCATTTCAATCGCCTCAGGGCACGATTTGCCATTTCCCATTGAAAAGCATTGGAGACAGTGCATTCCAATGATGGGAAAAAAAAAATTTCAAAAGCAAATTGCGCAAAAATTACAAATCCGATCGACACGAAAAATACTTAGTACACTTCTCGTGGATGCTAGCTTCGAAACGACACCTCAACGGAGTCTGTGCGTGTAGCGGTTCGGGCCGTATTAATTGCGGAAATCAACTTAATAATAAGAATAAGTTAGCAGCGTTCGGATTACAATATAGTGGTTTTTTCAAACCACTATAACTAGATGTGTATTTCCTGAAGGAAGTACAGATAGTGGTTTGAAATGGTGCCCAGGCTGCCCCTTTAAGAGAGACTTGCCTGCTGCCCCTGCAAGACTTTCAACTCAGGATCCGTTTTAACTGTGAGGGCTTCTCAGGGGCCACTTTGGCCTCAGGGTCTGATTTGGTGGGTGGGGCCCCTCAGGATCTGATTCCTTGGCCTGGGCTCCTCAGGGCTTGAATTGTTGGCGGGGATCCCTGAGGCTCCGATTTTGTGGGTGTGGCCCCTCAGGGTCCGATTTTGTGGGTGGGGACCCTCACAGTCTGATTTTGTGAGTGGGGCCCCTCAGGGCCCGATTTTGTGGCCGGGCCCCCTCAGGGTCTGATTTTGTGGCTGTATCCCCTCAGGGTCCGATTTTGTGGGTGGGGCCCCTCAGGGTCTGATTTTGTGGTTGGGGCCACTCTGGGTCCGATTTGGTGGGTGGGGCCACTCTGGGTCCGATTTGTTGGGCGGGGCTACTCAGGGTCCGATTTGGTGGGCGGGGCCCGTCAGGGTCCGATTTGGCAGGCGGGTCCCCTCAGGGTCCGATTTTCTGGCTGGGGCCCCTCAGGGTCCGATTTTGTGGTTGGGACCCGTCAGGGTTCGATTTTGTGGTTGGGGCCCCTCAGGGTCTGATTTTGTGTTGCCGGGGCCCATCAGGGTCCAATTTTGTAACTGGGGCCCATCAGGGTCCGATTTTGTGGCCGAGGCCTCTCAGGGTCCAATTTTGTTGGGGTCCCTCAGGGTCTGATTTTGTGGCAGGGGCCCCTCGGGGTCCGATTTTATGGGTGGGGCCCCTCAGGGTCCAATTTGGTGGGCGGGACCACTCTGCGTCCGATTTGGTGGGCGGGACCACTCTGCGTCCGATTTATTGGGCAGGACCACTCTGGGTCCGATTTAGTAGGCGGGGCCCCACAGGGTCGATTTGGTGGGCGGGCCCCTCAGGGTCCGGTTTGGTGGGCAGGGCCTCTCTGGGTTCGATTTGCTGGGTGGGGCCACTCTGGGTAAGATTTGGAGGCCGGGGTGGCTCAGCCTCCGATTTGGAGGCCGGGATGGCTCAGCCTCCGATTTGGAGGCCGGGGTGGCTCAGCCTCCGATTTGGAGGCCGGGGTCGATCAGCCTCCGATTTGGAGGCCGGGGTCGATCAGCCTCCGATTTGGAGCCTGGGGTCACTCAGCTTTCGATTTGGCGTGTCGGCCCTTTAAGACTCATTTCGGTGCTCCGGCCCTTTAACAATCACTTTGGTGCATCGGCCCTTTAAGAGCTAGTTTGGCTCACTGGGCTTCTTCTAAATCCACTTTGGCGGACATTCTCTCTCAGGGGCATGTGTCATGTGATGAAGCTAGATTTGCATTTGTGCTGTGGATTTCGCTTTAAGAGCTGATATTATGTGGCAGAAGCTCTCTCCTCGGGGCGTCATGTGACGTTCGTTGGCGTTGGCATAGTAACTGGGTCTGCCTGCGCATATCAATGAGCTTTACTGCCATTTCAATCGCCTCAGGGCACGTTTTGCCTTTTCCCATTGAAAAGCATTGGAGACAATTCATTCCAATGACGGGAAAAAAAATGTTCAAACGCAAATTGCGCAAAAACTACAAATCCGATCGACACGAAAAATACTTAGCACACCTCTCGTGGACACTGGCTTCGAAACGACACCTCAACGGAGTCTGTGCGTGTAGCGGTTCGGGCCGCATTAATTGCGGAAATCAACTGGAAAATAATAAGAAGAATAAGTTAGCAGCGTTTGGATTACAATATAGGGGTTTTTTCAAACCACTATAATAAGATGCGTTTGCAGCCCGGGGTCCACCGTACAAGGATGTTAACTGCTGCTCGGTAATGGCAGACACTAAATGGCGGTATCGCACTGAACACACGTGGGTTAAACGCCACCCCGTATGTAGTAGCAATGGACTCTGTTGCTTCACAGAGCCACGGTACCATGTAACACAGATGCCGTACCCTGTTGACTATCACAGGGCACAGCTGAGTCAGCGCTAGTGTACGGTCACAAGCCTCTGTTCCAAGGACACGGGGTAAGAGCCTCTTTAGACCCACTAGGCACACGGCGTCACACCTGTGAACACCACTAATAGACGCTGGCTACTGTGGAGTGCAGGCCAAGTGCATAGTGGTGTACAGGCAAAGCCACTACTTGGCACTGAAGCTAAGCCCTGACCCTGCCTCGTACCTGCACTATCAGCCTGGGCGCTACCTGGCAAGGCTGAACAACACATGCGCACCAGGGGTAGGGGTTTCATAATGAGTCAGTCACCAGAGACATTCATACGTGCATACAACACTCACTCCACACTGTCTATACTAGCGAGCGAACGTGAGAACCTTTTATAACCGCAGCCTTCCAGGACCTTCCTGATGGCCCAATCCGGGCTGCTTGAGGACCTGAGCATGTGACCTCCGACCACCAATGAGCGGTCATCTCACTGGCATGCTCAGATGGAGAAAAGCAGGACTTAGTCCCAGGAGCGTCAGCTCGCTGCTGACCAATGCTGAAAGCTATAGCTGAGCCTGGGGCAGCAGCAGCAGCAACCAGACGCATAACTCTATCCTGAGCAAGTTGCTGGGAACGACATCTCTGCTGAGCAGAAACCTCTGCTACTGTAGAAGAATGGGAGACCACAGAGGGCATGGCTTGAGATTCCCCCTTGCAGTGGGGGGATGTTGACACCTAACACTTGGTTGTTCAAAAATTGAGTATTGTTATATGTACTATAGATCTTGTTTTGTTTGAAATAAAAAACAACATTGTTCTGCTATAGGTGTACAAATTTGGTTGTTCAAAAATTGACTATTGTTATACATAATGTTGTTTGTGTGAAATTTCATTGGTTTGAAATAAAAACAAAAATTGCCCTGCTACAGGTGTATAAATTTGGTTCCTTGGGATAGGAAGGGCATAGCCTAAGGTCAGGGTCACACTCAACTTATAACAAATCGGTCTGATTTTGACGGCTGAGAATCGCACCAATGTTCTCCATACGGTGATCCGTGTGTAATCCATTTGCAATGAGAGGATGCGATTTCCTCGCATCTAGTAGCCGTATGACACATCCGTATGCAATGCGATTTTAACTTGAGCTTTTACATACGGCAGTTCTCTGTCATTGACACATCATTTTAAAACAAAATATTCTTCAAAACACACACACATATTTATAGTGGGTGCACAAGCCTCCTCAACAAAGAATCCAATACTTGCCCCCAATCCAGACAGAGGAAAAGATGAAGCCAGCACTCCATAGACTTAGATGAAAAAATATGTGATATTTCAAACCCGCTTGGTGTGGCAAGACTTCGGCTCACACTGAGGCTTTCTCAAGCCTGAATTTCTCACGGTGATCTGATATGAAGACTGCCATGATCTCATCACTGGCATTTTTCCACGGTCCTGAGGTCACAGCTGTTCAGCCCGGCTGCGAAACAGCTTCAGTGAATAACGGTGATGTCTCTGATGCTGCGCTCCCTCACAGTCTGACCCGCACTGAAGTCTGGAGCGTGGGAAAATGAACTGGCATTTTCCCACGCTCTAGAGTTCAGAGTGGGTCAGGCTGTGAGGGAGCACAGACTCAGTGACATCAGCGCTAGTCACTGAGGCTGCGCTGGCCACATCTCCTCATTCACCAGTGGTTTTTCAGCTGGGACAGTCGCATCTTAGCACCGTCCAGGTTGAAAAATGTATATCCCCCAGATATGGATTACGGCATGGGACACAACGACGAACAGGTATGGTATATTGTTGCTTTATTATTTTATTTTTATTACAGGAGAACGAGGGCTTTGCATGGATTAGGTATGTTTGTATGTATGGTTTAATTAAGAATAATAAAGGAGTCTGTGTTTTTATTTCAAATAAAGAATTTTTTAATGGGCGTCTGTGTTTTCTTTACAATTTTACTATGAGGTTAGTAATATGGAGGTTTTTTTGACGCCTCTCAATTACTATTACTATGTATTCTATGTGTATATATCTATTCTTTTCTAACCTGTCTGTGTGATTTTACTGTACACTGCATATGAATTAGTGGCTTTTCTTTTATCTATCTATATGTAATTTCAATACATATACAGTATATGTGTGTGTGTCACTGACATGTGTTTGTATATATATATATATATATATATATATATATATACACTACTCAAAAATAAAGGGAACACTTAAACAACAAAAAGTAACTCCAAGTCAGTCATACTTATGTGAAATCAACATTGATTGTGATTCAATTTCTCCTGCTGTTGTGCCAATGGAATAAACAATAGGAAGAAATGATAGGAATGTCACTAACATCCATGTGTCTGCTCAGTAAGAGTGTCTAGTGTTCCCTTTATTTTTTTGAGCAGTATATATGTATTCTATGTGTATATATCTATTATATCTTTTGTTTTCTAAGCTGTCAGTGTGATTTTACTGTAGCCACACATGAATTGCCAGCTTTTCAAAGGACACTGGTGCGTAAAAATCGTACAGCACTCACATGGTGCGAATTTTTTTCGCTCCCATAGACTTTCATTGGTGAGTCTCGGCCGATATACACAGCAAATTGCAGCATTCTGCGATTTCACTCACATGTAAATATGGCCTAGAAAAAAAAAAAGAACCCATTTGTGCTCCTTCCAGCTTTTGAGGCTAGCAAGATCCAAGGAAGGGGGATAATGTTAGGCATCGAGTTGCCACCGCTGCACAGGTGGAATCTCAAGCCATGTCCTCTGCAGTCTCCCATTCTTCTGCAGCCGCAGAGGTTCCTGCTCAGCAGAGATGTCAGTCCCATTGTTTTGCTTAGGCTAGTGCTATGCATCTGGTTACTGTGATGCCTCAGGTTCAGCTATAGCATTCAGCATTAGTCAGCGGCGAGCAGACGCTCCTGGGACTAAGTCGTGCTTTTCTCCATCTGATCATGCCTGTGAGACGACCGCTCATTGGTGGTCAGAGGTCACATGCCCAGGTCCTCAAGCAGCTCGGATTGGGCCATCAGGAAGGTCCCGGAAGGCTGTGGTTATAAAAGGATCTCACGGATGCACGGCCGTGCGCTAGTATAGACCATGAGGAGTGAGTGTTGTATGCACGTATAAATGTCTCTGGTGACTGACTCATTATGAAACCCCTACCCCTGGTACACATGTGTTGATCAGCTTTGCCAGGTAGTGACTTGGCTGATACTGCAGGTAGGAGGCAGAGTCAAGGCCTAGCTTCAGCGCCATGTAGTGGCTTGCCTGTACACCACTGTGTACATGGTCTGCACTCCACAGTAGCCAGCATCTATTAGTGGTGTTCGCAGGTGCGACATCATGTGCCTAGTGAGTCTAGAGAGGCTCTTACCCTGCATCTTTGGGGCAGTCTTGTGACCGTACACTAGCGCTGACTCAGCTGTGCCCTGTGACAGGGTACAGGGTACGGCCTCTGTGTTATGCGGTACCGTGGCTCTGTGAAGCAACAGAGCCCTTCACTACTACATACTGGGTGGCGTTTAACCCACATGTGTTCAGTGCAATACCGCTATTTCCATTTTGTGTCCGCCATTACCGAGCAGCAGTTAACATCTTTTCACAGTGGACCCTGGGCTGCGAACGCACCTTATTACCTTCTTTTTATTATTTGGTGTGTTCCGCCAGCCCTTACAGCATGAAAATCCATCTATTTTAAACAGTTATGCCTATCTCAGCGCTTACATCTGAGTTCGCAGAAAATTCTGCCATTTTCATGGTGCTGTAAAATTTTTTAGAAGTGTCTTATGAAATTTCTTGACACCAAAAAAATATTTAGTTACAGGGCAGATATTTTCCACGGAGTTTTGTCAGTCACACGGATCGCATATCTTTGCGTTTAAAATTGAATTGTTTTTGTTGCGTCTTAGGGTACTTCACACTAAGCGAGATCGCTGATGCGTCACGACGCGCGCACTTAGTTACCTGGTATTTACCCTGGATACCAGCGTCCTCGCGGGTCCTGATCACTGGTGAGTCTGCCTGTGATCGTCGGTGAGTCGTTTAGTGTAACGAGACCCTTAGGGCTCATACTCACTTACGAGAAACTCGCACGAGTCTCGCACGTCAATACCCGGCATTGCCGCCGGCGCTCGGATCGGAGCGTTCAGCTGCATGTATTTCTATGCAGCTGAACGCTCCGGTCCTGAGTGCCTGCAGCAGTGCCGGGTATTGACATGCGAGACTCGTCCGAGTTTCCCGCGAGTGAGTACGAGCCCTAAGAATACTTATTGACACAATTTTACTGGCCAAAAAAAACAGGCAAGATATTTTAAAGTGTGGTATCTCAGTCACACGCCTCATCTACTGTTTGTGTGGGCTACAAATTGTGGTATTTGAGGCCTCCATTCAACTGTTTTTGTTGTGTGTTACCCTAGTTCTGAAAACTATTTTCCTGTAAAAAAAATGAATAAAAATACAGGCTACATATTTTACAATGTGGTATCTCAGTCAAACGACTCATCTATCTGTGGTCTACAAATTGTGGCATTTGAAGCCTCCATTCAACTGTTCCTGCTGTCTGCTACCCTAGTTAGTGACACTATTTTCCTGTAAGAAAATAAAAATACATGCCACATAAATTACAGTGTGGTTTCCCCATCACACACCTCGTCCATCTGTGGGCTTCAAAATGTGGCATTTGAGGCCTCCATTCAACTGTTTTTGATGTGTGTTACTCTAGTTCTTGAAACTATTTTCCTGCAAAAAAAAATGAAAATACAGGCCACATATTTTACAGTGTGGTATCACCGTCACACGCCTCATCTATCTATGGGCTTCAAATTGTGGCATTTCAGGCCTACACTGAACTGCTTTTGCTGTGTGATACCCTAGTAAGTTACACTATTTTGCTGTAAAAAATAAAAATACTGGCCACTTTTTTTACTGTGTGGTGTCTCCGTCACACGCCACATATATCTGCAGGCTACAAATTCTGACATTTCAGGATTCCATTGCAATTTTTTTCCTGTGTTTTAGCCAAGTTATTGACATCAGTTTGCTGAAAAAAAATTTGCTACCTGCATTCCAGATACTTTAAACTGTGGTTTTTCCGCACATGGATCACATATAAGTTTGCTCCAAATTCAGCCATTTGTAGTGAACATGGAAAACATTGCAATCCATTTACAATTGGCAAGGCATGTGGCAAGGGACAGGGAAGTGGATGTGATGGTGATGGTGCATGCAGAGGCTGAGGCTGTGGTCAAGCTGAAATTGTGCCACAACAAACCAAGATGATGAGCGGCGATGACGCCATGACTAGTGCCACCACCTCGCTTCTCTGTCTTCCAAAATGCTCTCTGCTCACAATCAGAGTTGGCATTGCAGGCTGAGCACGATGAGCTGGAGCAAGGAAGCATACAGGGTGATTACACATAGCCCAGCCTCATGTCATCTCAAGATGTATTGGTTGACAATGAGGAAGAGGAGAAGGAGGCAGAATAACAGGAGCTACTTTCATAAGCTATAAACAGTACTACAAGCACAACTGTCATACCATCTGTTCAGCGTGGATGGCCTGAGGACAGGGAGGAGGAGGAGAGCATGGTCAGTCGTCCTCTTGGTGAGGACACGGAAGTTTTGCCTGTTAGCAGTCTGCCACGCATGGCTGACTTTATGTTGCGCTGCCTTTCCTATGACCCTCGTATTGTCAAAATTTTGGCTGACAGTCTTTACTGGTTGGAGAAACTTCTAGACCCATGCTACAAGGAGAGCTTTTAATCTCTTTTTCCAGAGGCAGACAGGGTTGCTAAAATGGTGCAGTACCAGAATGCCCTTGTTGCAGAATTATTTAAAAAATTCCCATCTGAAAATGCTGGCCGCAGAGATCACAATTCGTTGGACAAACAAGGAGCACAGGGGAGAGAGAGACACAACTCCAATTCAGCAGAGGCAGGGGTACACTGGGAATGTTGTGGAAGAGTTTTCTCAGACTCTCCCATCGCAGTGGCCATGATGAGCAGCGTACTCTCACAACAAGTTCAAAGTTTTGGAAGATGGTGAGGAAGTACCTTGCTGACAGTACCAATGACCTCCAAGATTCCTCTGTGCCTTTTAATTATTGGGTCTCAAAGCTGGACATGTGGCATGAACTGGCTCTCTACATCTTGGAGGTCCGGGCCGCTAGTGGAATTATAACTGATAAGCTTATCCGCCTGTCAACTGAAAATATGGACAGGCTGACTCTTATAAAAATGAACAAGGGCTGGATTGGGGCAGACTTCTGTACACTACTGCATGATAACAGTGAAACCTAACCTCTAATACAGTGTCTTTTTTTGTGAGATCTATTCCCATGCACCTCTTCACACCCACACGTGGGTATACGCTTCCTGATTTTGGATATTTGCTGTTATCCTCCTCCTTTCCCTCATCCTCATCATCCACTACCACTACATCACCATGTGACCGTGGTCCGTGATGCAACAGCCACTAGAAATTTTTGCAAGGGTGTTTATGATGCCCGTTCCAAAAATGTTTACCCTCTATGTTGAGGTGTCCCCCCCAGGGGAAAATGTTTTTCAGCCTATACACTTAGTGTATGGGCATTAAAAGTATAGGAGACCCGCTCCTTTATACAGGGAAAAAAAATTTCGTAGGCCATACTCCATGTCTCTTCAGACACCACCACTAGAACATGAGGGTGAATGTGTTCCATAATGCAACAGCCACTATACTTTTTGCCAGGGTGTTTATGATGGCCATAAAATAATATTTACACAGTAGGTTGATGTGTACCCCCCAGGGAGAAATGTTTGTCAGCCGATACATTAAACATACTTAGTGTATGGGCATTACAAGTAGAGTAGAACCGCTCCTGTAAACTGGGAAAACAGTTTTAGTAGGTCATCCTCCACGTCTCTTCCGACACCACCATTAAATCACCAGGGTAATTGTGGTCGTGATGCAACAGCCAAGTGATTTTTTTCAAGGATGTTTATTAGAGATGAGCGACTTTGCCTTTTTTCGGGTCGAGTCGGGTTTCATGAAGAGAAATGTGCTGTCTTCCAGGTGCAAAAATTAAAGATGTGTCTGACAGGATATCAGGACTCTTCAGACCTACAGATGACTACCCATTCCTGCTACTACATGTGGGGACAAATGACACCGCAAGAAACAACCTGGAAATCATCTGCAGAGACTTTGAAGACTTAGGCAAGAAAGTGAAAGAACTGGGAGCGCAGGTGGTCTTCTCTTCCATCCTCCCAGTGGATGGCCATGGAACAAGGAGGTGGAATAAGATTCTGCAGGTGAACTACTGGCTACGTCGATGGTGCCGTCAGCAACGATTTGGATTTCTGGATCACGGAGTGAACTACTTATACGATGGACTACTTGCTAGAGATGGGGTGCACCTTACGAAGACTGGAAAGCATGTATTTGGAAGTCGCCTTGCTACACTTGTAAGGAGAGCTTTAAACTAGAACAACATGGGAAGGGAAGCAAAAGACCAGAAAAAGCCATACACCTGACAAATGCTATTGAGAACTCTGCTAATAGAAGTGGAAAGGAAGAACAAAGACGAAAGAATCTAATTAATAAAAATATTGGAGAAAGAGAAACCAATCACAAACTAAAATGTTTCTATACTAATGCACAAAGCATGGGCAACAAACAAGGAGAATTGGAACTACTAACACAGGAAAAGAAATATGATGTCATTGGAATCACTGAAACTTGGTGGGACGATACACATGATTGGAATACAAGACTAGAAGGATACAACTTATTTGCAAGAAACAGACTTGATAAACGAGGAGGGGGTGTCGCATTGTATGTTAGAAACGCGTATATCTGCACAGAGATTGAAGCTTCAGAGACTGGGAGTTCTGTGGAAACTGTTTGGGTAAGAATACAAGGACAGAACAATGGAAAGGACACCATTGTAGGCATTTACTACAGGCCGCCTGTGCAAGCTGAAGATATGGATGAACTCTTTATGCATCAAATGGCCAAGTTCTCCAAAAAATATGACATAGTTGTCATGGGAGATTTCAACTATCCAGACATTTGTTGGGAATCTCTCTCAGGCAAAACTAACAGGTCAAGGAAATTCTTATCCTCTCTTGCTGACAACTTTATCTTCCAAAAGGTAGGGGAGAAAACAAGGGGAACTGCTACCTTGGATCTAATCCTTATAAACAGGGAGGAAATGGTTGAGGAGGTAAAAGTGGCTGGAACCCTAGGAGGTAGCGACCATGCTATTTTAGAATTTTGGATAACTAGAGGCGGAAGACCTGTGAAGACTCAGACGTCAAGGTTAGATTTCAGAAAGGCAGATTTTAAGGGATTCAGAAAGATAATTGGAGGGATCCAATGGCTGGATATCCTTAAAGACAAAAATGTCCAGGAAGGATGGGAAATCTTGAAAAATGAAATTCTCAAAGCACAGTTGTTAACAATTCCAAAAAGAGGGAAGAATAGGAAGCATTTAAGGAAACCAGGATGGGTGAACACAGAACTTAAGCACATGCTAAAAAGGAAGAAAAAAATGTTTATAAAATGGAAAGAGGGAGGCATATCTAAAGAAGAATATAATGCTGTCTGCAGAATCTGCAGGGCACAAATCAGATTATCTAAAGCTGAAAATGAATTGAGGCTTGCAAGAGATGTCAAAAGCAATAATAAAGGATTTTGGGGATATGTCAAAAGTAAAAGAAAAGTCAAAGATGCTATACGATTTTTACAGGATGAAAATGATGAAATGGTAAGACAGGATGTTGAGAAGGCTGAACTTTTAAATTCCTATTTCGCATCTGTTTTCTCTCAGAAAGGAAATGTAACACCAACTGTTATTCACTGTCCTATTAAGGGAATAGAAGAATCCAGGATATCTATAAACAGAAAGATAGTGAGGAAACACTTAGCTAACCTAAATGAATTCAAGTCTCCAGGTCCAGATGAATTACACCCCAGAGTACTGAAGGAGATAGCAGAAGAAATTTCTGAACCACTCTCCATAATCTTTGAAAATTCTTGGAGAACAGAAGTGCCAGAAGACTGGAGAAGAGCAAATGTTGTTCCTATCTTCAAAAAGGGGAAGAAGGTGGACCCAGGCAACTATAGGCCGGTGAGTCTGACTTCTATACCAGGAAAGATCTTTGAACAAATTATTAAACAACATGTAAGTCAATACCTGGATAAGAATGAAGTGATCAAACAGAGTCAGCATGGGTTTGTAACTAATAAGTCATGTCAGACTAACTTAATTTCCTTCTATGACGGTATCACTGATTGGGTGGATCAAGGAAATGCTGTAGATATAGTATATCTTGACTTCAGCAAAGCATTTGACAAAGTCTCTCATACAATCCTTATTGAAAAAATGACTAAGTATGGAATGGACAAGGCAACTGTTAGGTGGATTCATAGCTGGCTTAGTGATCGGACCCAAAGAGTGGTCGTAAATGGCTGCACATCCAGTTGGAAGAATGTCTCAAGTGGGGTACCACAGGGCTCTGTCCTGGGCCCTGTATTGTTCAACATCTTTATCAATGATTTAGATGAAGGAATTGAGGGTAAACTGATTAAATTTGCTGATGACACAAAGCTAGGAGGGATAGCTAATACTAGAGAAGAGAGAGAGAGGATTCAAAAAGATTTAAATAAACTGGAGAAGTGGGCAGTAACTAACAGAATGGTTTTTAACAGGGAGAAATGCAAAGTACTACATCTGGGCAATAAAAATGAAAAAAGCATATACAGAATGGGAGGAATAGGGCTAAGTGACAGCACATGTGAAAAAGACTTGGGTATACTAATAGATCACAGACTGAATATGAGTCAACAGTGTGATGCAGCAGCAAAAAAGGCAAATGCAGTTCTAGGATGTATTAACAGAAGCATACAGTCTAGATCACGTGAAGTCATTATTTCCCTCTACTCCTCTTTGGTCAGACCTCATCTGGAATATTGTGTCCAGTTTTGGGCACCACATTTTAAAAAAGACATCAACAAACTGGAGCAAGTTCAGAAAAGAGCGACCAGAATGGTGACCGGTCTGCAAACCCTGTCTTATGAGGAAAGGTTGCAGGATTTGGGAATGTTTAGTTTGCAAAAGAGAAGACTGAGAGGAGACTTAATTGCTGTCTACAAATATCTAAAGGGCTGTCACATTGTAGAAGGATCAACTTTATTCTCATTTGCACAAGGAAAGACTAGAAGCAAATGGGATGAAACTGAATGGGAGGAGACACAGATTAGATATTAGAAAAAACTTTTTGACAGTTAGAGTGATCAATGAGTGGAACAGGCTGCCACGAGAAGTGGTGAGTTCTCCTTCAATGGAAGTCTTCAAACAGAGGCTGGACAGACATCTGACTGGGATGATTTAGCGAATCCTGCTTTGAGCAGGGGGTTGGACCAGATGGCCCAGGAGGTCCCTTCCAACTCTACAATTCTATGATTCTATGACTTTCACAAAAGTCAGGTCGAACAAAATCGGCCGACTATAGGGAAAAGTCGGAGGCCGCCTGAAACACGAAACCCAATGCAAGTCAATGGGGAAGCAAAGTCGGCAGGGAGTGGAAGACAGTAAACACACCTACAGTGCACATTTCAATGGTAAAAACATCAATTCTTATAGCTGAAGCTTGTCAACCTTAATTTACTTATTAATAACACTGGTCAACAGCATTTTTGGTGCCAAAGATATTTCATCGAATTTAGGGTATTTTTGGGGTGCTGATTCTGAATATGTCATCAGTTTTGCCAGATTGGCTCAAGTTTTTGAGATTTTTGGTATCTTATTTATAGCACTTGTTGGTAAATGCGACGCATCATCTCATTAATTTCTTTGGATTAGTACTTGAACTGAGCAGTTCTCAATATAGTTTTGTGTTAATTAGTGTTCTAAAAGTTTGTTCATAGCTTGATTTTTGCACTAACTTTATGTTGTTGTCTGTTTTCCAGTGAAAAGCATGAACTCATCAAGAAGAAGTTGTCTTAACGATCCAGACTCATTCTGTTACATTTGTGGTGAATACACACTGCCAAAACATAGAAGAAACATAACAGACTTCGTAAAAAAAGTGTATTTTGCCTATTTTGGGGTTATGCTTGGGGACCAAGACAAGTTTTGGGCACCACACATAGTGTGCAAAGCATGTATCGAATTATTACGAAAATGGAGCAAAGGACAAAGAAAAAGCTTCAAATTTGGTGTTCCAATGGTGTGGAGAGAGCCAAAAAATCATCATGATGACTGTTATTTATGGTAAACACAGGTACAGGCACATCTTCACAATGAGGGACAGGCCTTCTTGCAGATTCCATGTTACTCCCATTTTCGTTTCTTATGCTTATTGAATCCTTGCACTTGCACTGCACAGAAATAACAGTCATCATGATGATTTTTTGGCTCTCTCCACACCATTGGAACACCAAATTTGAAGCTTTTTCTTTGTCCTTTGCTCCATTTTCGTAATAATTCGATACATGCTTTGCACACTATGTGTGGTGCCCAAAACTTGTCTTGGTCCCCAAGCATAACCCCAAAATAGGCAAA
This sequence comes from Dendrobates tinctorius, assembly GCF_039654945.1. Classification (NCBI taxonomy): domain Eukaryota; kingdom Metazoa; phylum Chordata; class Amphibia; order Anura; family Dendrobatidae; genus Dendrobates; species Dendrobates tinctorius. Next base: position 14,031,018 of record NW_027361677.1, read on the forward strand.
ATACACTTTTTTTACGAAGTCTGTTATGTTTCTTCTATGTTTTGGCAGTGTATATTCACCACAAATGTAACAGAATGAGTCTGGATCGTTAAGACAACTTCTTCATGATGAGTTCATGCTTTTCACTGGAAAACAGACAACAACATAAAGTTAGTGCAAAAATCAAGCTATGAACAAACTTTTAGAACACTAATTAACACAAAACTATATTGAGAACTGCTCAGTTCAAGTACTAATCCAAAGAAATTAATGAGATGATGCGTCGCATTTACCAACAAGTGCTATAAATAAGATACCAAAAATCTCAAAAACTTGAGCCAATCTGGCAAAACTGATGACATATTCAGAATCAGCACCCCAAAAATACCCCAAATTCATTAAAATATTTTGGACACCAGAAAAAAAAATTTTTTTCGTTGACCTGTGTAATAGTTACGCATTGAAAACTGGGGGTTATTTGGCTAAAGTTGTGGGGGAGTTGGGCTGGCTCCAGGTTTTCATGTGCCTTGGGCCAAAGAGTGTCAGTGCGCCCCTTTAACACATACCACAACTCATGATGCTCCGATACGCCACAGAAATATAGGTATAGTACAATGACACATACTTCATTGCTTACATGACATGACTGATCTATTTTAAATTGTACAATAGCTCAAAAACAGGACAGTGTATTACTCCATACAGTGTTATGGCCACCACATTGTGCGCCATACAGAATAATGAGCCCCATATATTTCTCCATACCAAATAATTAGTCACATATAATGTTCCATACAGTACCTGATGAGCTCCACATAATGCTCCATATATAATGGGCCCCATTTGTAATGCTCCAGTGTATAATGGGCCCCTTAGATGCTGCTCCAGTGTCTGATCTGCCCCATTTACATTGCTCCAGTACATGATGGGCCCCATGGATGATGCTCCAGTGTATGATGGGCTCCAATAATGCTCCATATATAATGGGCCCCATTTGTAATGCTCCAGTGTATAATGGGCCCCTTATATGCTGCTCCAGTGTCTGATCTGCCCCATTTACATTGCTCCAGTACATGATGGGCCTTATGGATGATGCTCCTGTGTATTATGGGCTCCAATAATGCTCCATATATAATGGGCCCCATTTGTAATGCTCCAGTGTATAATGAGCCCCTTATATGCTGCTCCAGTGTCTGATCTGCCCCATTTACATTGCTCCAGTACATTATAGGCCTCATGGATGATGTTCCAGTGTATGATGGGCTCCAATAATGCTCCATATATAATGGGCCCCATTTGTAATGCTCCAGTGTATAATGGGCCCCTTATATGCTGCTCCAGTGTCTGATCTGCCCCATTTACATTGCTCTAGTACATGATAGGCCTCATGGATGATGCTCCAGTGTATGATGGGTTCCAATAATGCTTCATATATAATGGGCCACATTTGTAATGCTCCAGTGTATAATGGGCCCATTAGATGCTGCTCCAGTGTCTGATCTGTCCCATTTACATTGCTCCAGTAAATGATGGGCCCAATTTTTAATTAACACATGCATAGTATGTGAAAAGAGCTCCATGGAGTAATCTGAGGTGTGTGCTTCCACATCCTTCACTTTTGGTGTGGGTGAAGGACACAAGGAAAGGGGTTGCTCCTGACCAGAAGCCTGCAGTTAAGACTCAGTGCTTGCATTTTTTACAACTTCAGAAGAGGAGGAGATAGAGTTGGAGGCTGTTTCAGCAATGTAAGCCACAAACAGTTCCTGATACTCCGGCTTTAAAAGCAGTCTACCTACTCCCAGAAAAGGGAGCCTTACAGGCCTTCCAGAGCTACACCATGACGCTGGCTCAACACCTCCTGCCTTAGCTGCTATTGTGTTTTTGGCACTACCAGCAGATGCACCACCACCACCATCAGTACCAGGTGGCCCTCCACGCCCACATCCGTGTCCTCTTCCACCATACTTCCTCATGCTTTTGAAAATGGACCCAAAATACCAGCAGATATATGGTACTGTATCATAAGCGTACAGCTCTATACAGTCTATGGATAACAGTAAATCTCCGTATATATTTCATGAGGCATACACAGATGCTCACAGGCTCAGAATGGATTACCCAATAAAATAACAAGTTGAAAAAGGGTATAGTATCACCAGATACAAGGTATATATAGTATAGTGTAAACATTCTGATTCTCTGTATACATTTCAGGAGGCAGAAACCAATGCTTTCAGGCCCAGTATGGATTACACAAGAATATGAAAAGCTGTAAATGGGTTATGTAACACAAGCGTACAGCTGTATGCAGTGTTGGGGTAATCTTAAAGTTCCAAATATATTGCCGGAGTAACAGACAGACGTTTACAGGCTCATTATGGATTACACCAGAATCTAAATAACTAAAAAGTTTACTGTATCAGAAGCGTTCTGCTGTATACAGTGTTGGCCAAATTGAAAATATCGGTATATACTTCCGTAGTCACCCTCAGACGCTCACTCAGTTTGGTTTTGACCATAATAAAAAATGTTGTAAAAAAGATCCTGGATAGCAAGATAGCAAGTATATATTTTTTAGGGTACAATTCAAATCCCCATAGAAATAGTCCCGTAGTCATTCTCAGATGCTTACACAGTATGGATTTGACCGTAATGCTAAATGTCAAAAAAAGGTACTGTATATCAAGATACAAGCTGTATCGAGTATAGTGTAAAAATTTGTTTCTCTGATTCACCGTATATATGGAAGGCATAACCCACATACACTCACTCACAATGGATGATGTAGGGAAGGTGACTGACAGACAAACCAGCCTGTAGTGAGAAGCAGAGGTGTATCGCAGTGTAGGTGTGAAACCGCTAAGATAAAGAGAAAGGGTGCAGTGTTTTAGCTGGCCCATTGGAGGGCAGTGGAGAGTGTAGGAGTGGGACTGAATAACTGCCATTGGTCAGAGAAACTGTTAGGTGATGGTGGGCGGAGTTACCAGAACTGGAAGTATAAAAGGCTGAGGGAAGAGTCAGTCAGCGAAGGGAGCACAGTAAAGAGGAAGTTCTGCTGAGGAAATGGAGACAGTGGAAAGGCTCCAGAGAGTACTGACAGTTGAGGCGGTCATGGAGGGGTGGCCCAGAGGATGGTAGCCGCAGACAAAGACGGCCTGGGGCTATCATACGGACGGTGTGCTCAGACTGGTGCAGCGCTGTGGTGGTTGGGCCTAGGCCAGCCACAGTGGAAGAGCCACAGAGGACGCCATAATTATAGTTACAAAGGAAGTGAAGGTACCGGGGCCTGTGTACAGAGAAATGTGAAACGGCTGTGGTTAATTGCTTTTGTCGACAGAAGGATGGGCACTAAACACGGACCTGTTCAATACAAACTCTGTCTCAGTCTCATGTTTGTCTGTGGCAAGAAGAGGGTCCCCCCCACAGTTGGTTATCCTACAGATGATACCTTAATACAAATTTTTGAAACAAGGTACTGTATCAGCACATACCAGGTGTGTCCAGTCTAGGGTTAAATTTCCGTCTATACTTCCGGAGTCAGACACAGATACTCACTATGTATTACACCATAATTAAAAAAGTTGAAAAAGGGAAAGGTATTCATAGCGAACACCAGTATACAGTGTTGTGGTACTTTTAAATCTTTGTATATATTTCAATCTCAGTAAGCCAGTCACGAATCTCCGCTACTGGAAACTACATGGATACAAGTATAGACGCAAAGTCGAGTGTTAGCAGAAATTTTGGAATTACTCATCGCGGGAAAACCTCCCGGTAGATGTTGCAGAGGCGATGCAGACCCTCAATTACTGTGTCTGTGGAGAAAGCGAAAAAGGTTCTTTGTGAAGAAAGGATTGCTTTATCGCAGTAGCGTGGATCACATCACCGTTACTCGTCTCCATCAAATTGTGATCACAGGGAGAGATGTACCCATGGACCTCACTGCCTATCATGATGTGTCTGGTCATTTTGGAGTGCAAAAGACAGAAGCCACAGGTTGTAGGCGATTCTATAGGATTGGCATGAGAGGAGACATTGAAAAATGGTGGCAGGAATGTCACGTCTGTGACTATCACAACTGTGAAAGGTGATCATAAAGCACCACTGCATCCGCTTGTAAGTTGAAGTCCATTTCAAATGGTAGCCATTGATCATCTGAAGGTAGAGGCCAGCAGGACAGGCCATAGCTACATCTTAACCATCATTGATCAATACACAAAATTTCTAGTGGCTGTCCCTGTGAAGGATTTAACTGCCCAGACTACACAGCGGTGGAGCAGTGAGAGGTAAGTATTGCAACTTGCAAGTGCTGTGGCCATGACCAAGCAGGGGGGACACAATCGTGGTCCACGGTACTGGCACAGGGCTCCTCATAGTACGCTGGTGTGTCTGACGGCGAGTGGGCCCTCCCACCATCTGAGACACTGTATTGTACTATGAGGGGCCCTGTGCCATTGCCGTCGGCCATCATTGGGCCCATCCACCTGTTCAGAGCAACGGCACTTGCCCGGGTGCGCCAGGTCTTGACCCCAGCCGTGGGGGGAGGGGTGGGCAGCCCAGATAGAGAGGTTTAAAAATTGGCATATGTAGATGTGTTGGCTGGACATTCAGCTGCTGCAAAGGGCGAAATTGGGCAAGTTCGAGGAAGAGGAGGAAAAAACCGAGGCACTTTTCTGGTAACCTATGTGTCATCAGGGGAAGGTGGGACAAAATCCTTTGAAACCCATGCATGGTTGATTTTAATGAAGGTTAGATCATCAACATTTTGGGTTGACAGATGGGTCCTTTTTTCTGTCAGGATTGATCCAGCAGCACTGAAGACTCTTTCAGTGAACACACTAGCAGCAAGGCAAGTGATCTCCTGTAAGGCATATTGTGCCAATTCAGGCTAGGCGTCCAGTTTAGAGGCCCAATAGTCAAAGGGGAATGACCTGTGAGGGAGAACATCAATATGGGAGGAAAAGTAGTTTGTAACCATAGTTGTCAACTGCTGCCTCCTGTCACTTTTAATCGATGCAGTATTAGCAGTCGTGTGAGTGGTACTTGAGAAATCATTCTACAACATGGTCATTAAACCCCTGTCTCCAACACCACTTTTGCTGTGTGCACCACGAACACCTCTTCCATTGTGCCCACTATGGCTCGTGGGAGAACCAGCACCGCTGCTGTGTGCTGGGAAAGCCTCAAACCAACGGTTTATCAGAGTTGCTTGTTTGTTTGCTAGTATTATCTCTAGGTTCTCCTGTGGCATGATGTTGTGTAATTTGCCTTTGTAGCGTGGATCGAGGATGCTGGCCAGCCAGTAGTCGTCATCCCTTATCATTTTGGCAATGCGGGGGTCCCTTTTTAGGATCCGCAAGGCATAATCGCATATGTGGGCCAATGTTCCAGGTGTCAATGATCCACTGCCCGTGGTGGGTGGAGGAGCAGTTTCTGGCAAATCCACATCCCTACAGTCACGCACAAACACTGTCCCTGACCTTGGAACGCCAACATCTTCTCTTGCCCCCTGAGAAACATCCTCCTGCCCAAAATAATCATCCCCCTCATCCTCTTCCTCTTCTTCCTCCACCTTGTCCAGGACAGTTCCCTGACCAGACATTGGCTGACTGTCATCAAGGCTTCCCTCCTCTTTCTCCTCCGCTGCAGACGCCTGATCCTTAATGTGCATCAAACTTTGCATGCGCAGATGCATAAGTGGGATGCTCATGCTTATGATGGCGTCGTCTGCGCTTACCAGCCGTGTGCATTCCTCAAAACACTGAAGGACTTTACAGAGGTCTTTCAGCTTTGACCACTGCACACCCGACAATTCCATGTCTTCCCTCAAACTGCCTGCCCGTGTATCCACCCACAAATGCATTACAGCCTGCCTCTGTTCGCACAGCCTCTCAACCATGTGCAGGGTGGAGTTCCACCTTGTTGCAACGTCTATGATTAGGCGGTGCTTGGGGAGGTGGAGCAATCGCTGCAGCTTCTGCATACGACTGGAGTGTACGGGCGACCAGCGGATGTGCAAGCACAGTCTTCGCACCTTATGGAGCAGGGATGTTAACTCCAGATAATTATTGAGGAAGCACTGCACCGCCAGGCTCAAGGTATGAGCCAGGGAAGGTATGTGTCTGAGTTTTGAAAGGGCTATGGCTGCCACAAAATTCCGGCCGTTATCATAAACTACCTTGCCTGCCTCAAGATGTAGACTGCCCAGCAATGACTCAGTTTGTCGTTGCAAGTAGTCGGCCAGTACCTCCGCGGTGTGTCTGTTGTCGCCCAAACACATCATCTTCAACACAGCCTGCTGACGCTTACCACTAGCTGTTCGATAGTGGGACAACTCGTGTGCAACACTGGCAGCTGCGGAAGTAGTGCTCATGCAACTGCGCTCTGTGGATGAGCTTTCGCTGATAGACGAGGAGGAGCGAAAGTCTACAGCCATGTTATGAATGGGTCACCGAGGAGGAAAAAACCTAAACATGCTAAGCCCAGAAAAACCAAGAGAGGTTGGTAACTATGCCGATTGCAGATCCCTGATCCTACCATACAACTAGCAGCAGCTGTGGAGCGTGCCTACGATGAACCTAGACGCCTCGTCATGGCCGGAGGACTAAATAAGCCTAAAGCAAGAAAAGGGAAACTAACTGCTCCAGAGCAGACCCCAAAGGAATATACAGCCCCCACACATGTATTGACAGTGAAACAAGATGAAAACACAAACACAGGTAGGAAAATAGGCTGAGCAACGATGGGGCCCAGACTAACTAGAAAGGAGAGGAAAGGAAAGACACTGTCTGCAATCTGCCCCAAACCCTACAAAATAATGTCCAACACTTCTGATAGCAAAATTAACCCTGAAGTCACTAGACTTCTCCCACTATATCAGTACTCTGAAATATTCTGAGACAGAGCAAAAAGAGGCCAATCTAATAAGGGACAAAAAGCAAATTGGCAAATACAGATAAATAAGAGTGGAAATTCAGCACAGCCCCCAGCCGGGGCTGGCTGACCACACAAAAAACTGAATAGACCAACAAAATCAAGTGTGAACATTAGCAGAAAAACTTAGCTTTAGATGACTGGAACAGAGCTGAAAACCAAGAGCTGACAAGCCAGAAGGAATCACCAGCAACTGAATAGGGCGTCGGCTGTCTTAAATCCAATCTGAGACTCCTGAGATCCAGTCGTCATCCTCATGCTTAGGTGGCAGATCTCCACCGATCAAATCAGCCTCACTACCTCCTGTTACCACCAGAGGGAGTCTGGAAGGAGTACTCACAACTGGTGAACCAGAGAATGAACTCATAACACAGCCAACTGTTTTCTATACCGTGGGCTAGGCAGCACTGTTCCACCGCCACTGTCCCCAGTGGAGCCTGCATCCACTACATTAACCCAGTGCGCAGTGATGGACACGTATTGGCCCTGGCCATGCCTACTGGTCCATGCATCCATTGTGAGGTGAACCTTTCCACTCACTGACTGTTTTAGTGCATGGACAATGCGGTCTTTCACATGCCGGTCGAGGGCAGGGATGGCTTTTCGAGAAAAGAAGTGCCGACTGGGTAGGTCATAGCGTGGGACAGCGTGGGCCATGAGGTCGCGGAAAGCTTCGCTTTCAACCAAACGGTAGGGCATCATCTCTAATGAGATTAGTTTGGCAATGTAGGCATTCAAACACAGTGTTCGCGGATGAGAGGATGAGTACTTTCTTGTCCTACTCAGAGTGTCTGGTAGGGTGAGCTGGACTGGAGAGCTGCATAAGGGGGAAGTAGCGGTGGACCGAATGGAGTGAGAGGGGGTTAGTGATGGTATTGGTGGTGATGGGCTAGATTCAGTGTTATGTTGCAAAACCATTGTGATTCCCTGAGTGCTTTGGCCTTGCGACGACACCTCCACATTTAGTGCTGGTGGTGGTCTTACAGTGGGGTAGCGATGGAGCATTCTTGGCTACCTTCAGTCGGAGCAGGTGCACATGTGCTACCTGAGGTTTTGTAGTCCGTCCACGCTTGCAAGTGCATGTTGATTAAATGTCTAAGCATACAACTGGTATTCAAATTTCTGAGTTGTTTACCTCGGCTAAAGGTCCTTCCGCACTCCTTACAGGTAACCTTTGCCTCATCAGTAGGATTTTGGACAAAGAAGTACCACACTGCACTCTTCCTACTATGGTAAACATTTTCTGGCCTTGCACGCTGTGCTAAGTTGACCGTCTGGTCAAGCTGTCCTGCCACTCTTTTAGTTTTTGTTCCACATTTTAGGACAGCTACGGGCCTGCTAGATTACCGCTGCTGCGATGTCAATGCCTGCTGCGGATCCTTCTCCTTATCTGAACTATTGCCAGCGCCACTCCCCTCCCCCAATGGATGCCAATACGGGTCCAGAACTGGGTCATCCATCACCTCCTCTTCAAAGTCATCTGCACCTTTCTCTTTACCTTCCTCTGTGTCACCGTGTAAGGTGGCATAGTATGCGGGAAGGGGCACCTGGGTTTCATCAAGGTCAGATTCTGGCTCAATAGACTTGAAGGGCAATGTAGTGCTGTGGGTGAATGTACCAGCAGAATCATCTAGCAGTGACTGTGCATTAGTGCACTCCATGCAAGATTCATCTAGGACTGGGGAATTCAGGATTTGACTGGATAACCCAGGCATGGTATGTGAAAAGAGCTCCATAGAGTAATCTGATGTGTGGGCTGCCACATCCTTAACTTTTGGTGGGGGTGAAGGACACAAGGAAAGGGTTTTTTTATGACCAGCACCCTGCACTGACGACTCCATGCTTGCAGGTTTCGAACGTTCAGAAGAGGAGGCAATAGAGCAGGTGGCTGTTTCGGCAATGTACGCCAAAACCTGTTCCTTATGCTCCGGCTTTAAAAGCCGTTTTCCTACTCCAAGAAAAGGCAACCTTACAGGCCTTCTTGGGCCAGAGGATGACGCAGGATCAACACCTCCTGCCTTAGCTGCTATTGTGCTTTTGCCAGAACCAGCCGATGCACCACCACCATCAGTACCAGCTGCACCCCCCTGCCCACGTCCTCGGACGCTTCCACCATACTTCCTCATCTTTGGGAAAATGTGTCAAAAATACCAGCAGAGAGATGGTACTGTATGAGCAGCGTCCAGCTGTGTAAGGTGTATTAAACAAATTAAATCAACGTATATATTATGTTAGTCACAGAAGCTCTCACAGTATGTATTGGACCGTAATCCAACAAGCAGATATACGGAACTGTATCAGAAGTGTACAGTTGTATACGATTTTTGTGCAACTAACAATCTCCGTATATGTATTTACGGAGTGTCACACACACACGCTGACTAGGTATAAAAGTGACTGTAATGCGAACGGCAGATATACAATACTGTTGGAGAATCGGACAGCTGTATACGATGTGTGTAAGGAAAATTGTCAAGCTCCATGTATTTGCATACGGATTGACACACGCTGTCTCTGTCTAGTTTAGACTGTCATCAAACAGCAGATATATGAAACTGTTTGAAAAATGGACACAACTCTAAGGTGTAGGTCTGGAAAAGCGGAAAAACTCCTCGTTTTTTTTTCCATAGTCACACACAGGTAGCTTCTATTTGTCCGTGCTAGAAGGCGGTACACGGTAATGTGTGAGGAGCGTACACCGCTGTATGGTGTGTGTATGTAAAATTGTCAAGCTCCGAGTATTTGTATACGGACTGACACATGCTGTCTATGTCTAGTTTAGACCATAATCAAACAGCAGATATATGAACCAGACACGACTCAAATGTGTAGGTCTGGAAAAATGGAAAAACTCGTTTTTTTTCCAGAGTCACACCCTGATAGCTTCTATTTGTCTGTGATACCAGCCGGAATACACGGTAGTGTGTGAGGAGCGCACACTGCTAGACGGTGTCTGTATGGGAAATTGTCAAGCTCCGTGTGCTTGTATACGGACTGACACACGCTGTCTCTGTCTAGTTTTGACTGTAATCAAACAGCAGATATACGAAACTGTTTGGAAAAAGGACACAACTCTAAGGTGTAGATCTAGAAAAACGGACAAACTCCTCAGCTTTTTCTTCCAGAGTCACACCCAGGTAGCTTCTATTTGTCTGTGATACCAGTCGGAATACACGGTAGTGTGTGAGGAGCGTACACCGCTAGACGGTGTCTGTATGGAAAATTGTCAAGCTCCGTGTGTTTGTATACGGACTGACACACGCTGTCTCCGTCTAGTTTTGACTGTAATCAAGCAGCAGATATACGAAACTGTTTGGAAAAAGGACACAACTCTAGGGTGTAGGTCTGGAAAAACGGAAAAACTCCTCGTTTTTTTTCCATAGTCACACACAGGTAGCTTCTATTTGTCCGTGCTAGAAGGCGGTACACGGTAATGTGTGAGGAGCGTACACCGCTGTATGGTGTGTGTATGTAAAATTGTCAAGCTCCGAGTATTTGTATACGGACTGACACACGCTGTCTATGTCTAGTTTAGACCATAATCAAACAGCAGATATACGAACCAGACACGACTCAAAGGTGTAGGTCTGGAAAAACGGAAAAACTCCTCGTTTTTTTTCCAGAGTCACACCCTGATAGCTTCTATTTGTCTGTGATACCAGCCAGAATACACGGTAGTGTGTGAGGCGCGCACACCGCTAGACGGTGTCTGTATGGGAAATTGTCAAGCTCCGTGTGCTTGTATACGGACTGACACACGCTGTCTCTGTCTAGTTTTGACTGTAATCAAACAGCAGATATACGAAACTGTTTGGAAAAAGGACACAACTCTAAGGTGTAGATCTAGAAAAACGGACAAACTCCTCAGCTTTTTCTTCCAGAGTCACACCCAGGTAGCTTCTATTTGTCTGTGATACCAGTCGGAATACACGGTAGTGTGTGAGGAGCGTACACCGCTAGACGGTGTCTGTATGGAAAATTGTCAAGCTCCGTGTGTTTGTATACGGACTGACACACGCTGTCTCTGTCTAGTTTTGACTGTAATCAAGCAGCAGATATACGAAACTGTTTGGAAAAAGGACACAACTCTAGGGTGTAGATGTAGAAAAACAGACAAACTCCTCGGCTTTTTCTTCCAGAGTCACACCCAGGTAGCTTCTATTTGTCCGTGATACCAGTCGGAATACACGGTAGTGTGTGAGGAGCGTACACCGCTAGACGGTGTCTGTATGGAAAATTGTCAAGCTCCGTATATTTGTATACGGACTGACACACGCTGTCTCTGTCTAGTTTTGACTGTAATCAAACAGCAGATATACAAAACTGTTTGGAAAAAGGACACAACTCTAAGGTGTAGGTATGGAAAAACAGACAAACTCCTCGGCTTTTTCTTCCAGAGTCACACCCAGATAGCTTCTATTTGTCCGTGATACCAGCCGGAATGCATGGTAGTGTATGTGGAGCGTACACCGCTAGACGGTGTGTGAAAAAATGAACGCTCAGTAACTCACCAGGACAAAATAATAAAATTTGGAGTGCTTTGAAAAAAGCAGTTTGAAAAGCAGTGTGCACACAGCAATGCAGCTAGCAGGTAGCCTTAAAAGGCTGCCTAATCACCACCAGCGCTGCTGCACACAACAAAAATTCTCCCCTTTCACTGCACACTAACTGTACAGTGAAAAGCGCTATCAGCAGAAGCAGTTTTTTTTTCTTCTTCCCTGCCTATGCTCTCCCTGTTCAGAATCAGCAGCAGCACCTCTCCCTATTGTAAGATCGGCAGACGTAAGATGGCGGTCGGCATTCACAGTCTTTTATACCCACTGTGATGCCACACAAAGCCAGCCAATCACTTCAATGCCCTTCTCTAAGATGGTGCTAGCTGCTGCGCATGTCATCGCGTTGCCCCAGTGTGCGTCCTCCTTCATTGGGTGAAAAAAGGCGCTGAAAGCATCATTGGAAACGCGACTTTGGCACGCTGATCGGCGACCTTTGAATCTGACCGACCTGTTTCGCTCAACTCTAGTGTTTATGATGCCCATTCCAAAATTGTTTACACTCTCTGTTGAGGTGTCCTTCCCCCCTGGGGAAATTATTTGTCAGCCTGTATGGGCATGCATTACAAGTATAGGAGACCCGCTCCTGTAAACTGGGAAAACATTTTTTGGGGCCCATACTCCACGTCTCTTCAGACACCACTACTAGAACACAAGGGTGAACGTGTTCCATGATGCAACAGGCACTATACTTTTTTGCCAGGGTGTTTATGATGGCCATAAAAAAATATTTACACAGTAGGTTGATATGTACCCCCAGGGGGAAATGTTTGTCAGCCCATACACTTAGTGTATGGGCATTACAAGTATTTGAGACCCGCTCCTGTAAACTGGGAAAACACTTTGCAGAGAACATCCTCCACATTTCTTCCTTGGGGTATTGGAGTGTATGCAAATTTCTGGCAGACCTTGCTTTCACTTCATGGGCAAACTTTAAGTGACTTAAAAAAATCAGAATAATGGGAACTTTGGTTTCATGTGGCTATCCAGTTCATGTGTTCAAAGGCTTATTGGGGTGCGCATAACTTTGGTGCAGAGCAGGCCTTGCATTCAATGCATAAGCAAACAGTATGGGAGTAACAAATGAATACTGGGAACTATTGTTGCATGTGTACATCCATGACATCTGTTCAATGGGTTGTTGGGGTACGTCCAAATTTTGGGCAGCCCTGACACTCACTGCATACGCAATAACAGTATAAGAGACCCACTGTTTAATAATGGGAACAACAAAGCATAGCCAGCTGATGGCTCTCTAAGAATAGTTAGGGCCGACTGCTGGCCCTCTAAAAATAAACTTTGTGACTTTTAGAGTCCCTCCTTCATTAATGAAACAGGATGTGTCTGTGATGTGTCACACACCACATGGCCAAAGAAGGTTGTAAACTGTTAAAATGACATTTCCCAGTGAATGAAGTTGTCTTGGTTGAAAGCAATGCTAAAGTTGAAAAACACATCAAAAACGCTACGCGTGAACATAGACAAAATGGTGGATCAACATTTTTGTTTAGGGTTAATTATTTTGCCTTATATAAAAGTCATTAGCTTGGAAATTAAGTTCCATAACATATTTCCCTGGAAAATTCATTTTGTTTTTGTATGTTTTTTGGTGCACCTGTAAAAATGGTGTAAGACTCTGACAACATTGTTTACAGCTGTGACCTGGGAGTCAGAAATGCTTCCAGGGGCATTCCCCATGATTTTCCCATGTCATTTGAGCACTGTTTCCATCATTTTCAGACTTTTTAGACTTTAGAAGGACCTCCAGGGGGGTTGCGGTAAAAATGCTCGGTTTTCCCAAAGACTTACATTGGGCTCGTTATTCTGTCCGAGTACCCAAGTATTTCAATTTGCTCGACCCGAGCAACGAGCACCCGAGCAGTTTAGTGCTTGCTCATCACTACTTAGAATCTAATATTGTTTTGCAATTTTGGGCACAATATAGGTTGTCTGGTCAATGATTGCTGAAGGCCGCTGATATGTTGCAGCATAATGCAAGTGAGTGGAGTTTCATTGTGACACACAAGGTACCTTGACCAGGACAAGCAAATCAAAAAAATCCAACTGGTTTCAACCTTGTATGATTTGCTTGCCGTGGTTCTGGCGTGGGCAGTTTGCAATACAAAGGTATGGACTAAAGCGACTTACAGTGATCTTGGCTACCCGACCTGTGTCTCATCCAGTTGCAAAATCTTAAACCATTCTCTTCTTCCTCCTCTTCTTTTAGAATTCTTCATCATTCAAATCTCTCCTTCTCCATCTCCTTCTTTAATCATTCTACTTCTTCCTTTTCTTCTTCTTTCCTAAATCTCCTTCTTCTTTTTAATCATTTTCTTTCACAATTCCTTTTCTTCATCTTCTTTCAGAATCCTCCTTGTTCTTCTCCTTCGCTCATAATTCTTATTTCATAATTCTTCTTCGTCATCATCTTTCAGAATTCTCCTTTATTTTAATCATCTTCTTTCATAATTCTCCTTGTCCTTCTTCATTTTCTTTCATAATTCTCTTTCTTCTTGTTCATCCCTTTCTTTCATAATTCATCTTCTTTATTCTCATCTTCTTCTTTCACAATTCTTCATTTCTTTCCTAATTCTCCTTGTTTTAAATTTTCTTTCACAATTATTTTTTATCTCCTTCTTTCACAATTCTCCTTTCATGATTATTCTTCTTCTTTCATAATTCTCCTTCTTCTTCTTTGTCTTCATCTTCTTTTTCTAATTCTTCTTCATTTTAATCATCTTCTTTCAGAATTCTCCTTGTACTTCTTCATTTTCTTTCATAATTCTCTTCTTTTTCATCCCCAACTTTCATAACTATCCTTCTTCATTTTCATCCTCTTCTTCTTTGACAATTCTCCTTTTTCTTGTTCATTTTCTTATAATTTTTCTTCTTTTCCATAATTCTGCTTCTTCTTCTTCTTTCATAATTCTCTTTCTTCTCCCTCTTCTTCTTCATCTTATTTCCTAAATCTCCTCCTACCTTCTTCTTCCATAATTTTTTTTTTTTTATATTTGCATTGATCAAAGTGATAAATTCCATAAACATAAAAACAATAAAATAATACAATAAGGACTCGGTAATTTAACTCCTACTTGAACACTTAACTTATTCTCATCACAAAAAAAGATCGGTAACATCAAATGTCAAAAGCTTTGATAAAAATCTATTTCAGTAGCTTGAACAGTTTGGCTTAATTTGCCAGAAGTCCCAAATATTCTCTTAATGAGCATTAAACACATGGAATGTTTTAGGAGGAAAATGCCTATGAGTGCCATTTACTAATTCAGATTACTCGTAAAGCAATTATCTTATGTGCAAGGCAGTAAAGGGGAAACAACAATTTATTGCATCTTATTATTTTAACTCTCCGAGATGTATGGCATTGTGGAGAGCGTCGTGGTGCGCTCCACTTTGCTGAATCCTAGTATGAGGCACAGCAGGGGTGCAACTTGTACCAATCTATTGCCTCATTTTGAAATCTGCCTTTTGGATTCTTCAAGTTGCTGATTAGGTTGAAAGCTAAAATCACAATATGAATGTGTTTCTAGGGGTCAATATGGCCGTCTCCTGGGGAAAGAAGGCAAAATGAAAAAGGCTTGCACCATTTAACAAGCTCATACACCAAATTAACTCTCAAACGGAATTCACTACCTCCGGGTTTTTTTTTGCACATTATGATTTTTTGATTTACTATTCACATTTTTGTACAATTTTAAAACTAAACTTGACTTAAAAAAAATTAAAATTATCCTACCTTACAATTTTGTGTGTAACACTCTTTGCTAGGACTCTTGCATGTGAGCTAAGCATTTGACATCTTAACAACCGAGCTAATTTTGACCTTAATGACCTTAAAGCCAAATTTAGCAATTTTGACCAGTGTCAATTTAAGAGTTTATAACGAAGGATCCCGCTTATTCTGAGGCTGTTCTTTTGTGACATATTGTACTTTATGAAAGTAGTAAAATCTCTTCGATACGACTTGCGTTTATTTTTGGAAAAAAAATGAAATTTGGCAAAAAGTTTTGAAAATTTCACAATTTTCTAATTTTAATTCTTATGCCCTTAAATCAGAGTCATGTCATACAAAATAGTTAAAAAATAAAATGCCCCTCATGTCTAATTTACATCAATACAATTTTGGAAGCATTTTTTTTGTTAGTAAATTAAAAGGGTTAAAAGTTGACCAGCAATTTCTCATTTTTCAAACAAAATTTACAAAACCATTTTTTTAGTGACCACATCACATTTGAAGTAACTTTGAGGGGCCTATTTGACAGAAAGTACCCAAAAGTGACACCATTCTAAAAACTGCTCCCATCAAGGTACTTAAAACATCATTCAAGAAGTTTGTTAACCCTTTAGGAACAGAATCAATGAACATTTTTTTACCAAAAATTTACTTTAAACCCAAGCTTTTTATTTTTACAAGGGTAACAGGAGAAAATGGGCTATACAATGTGTTGTGCAATTTCTCCTGAATTCACTCATACCTTAATTGTTGGGGAAATCTGCTGCTTAGGAGCACAGTAGGGTTCAGATGGGAAGGAGCACCATTTGACTTTTTGAATATCTAATTTGCTGGAATAATTAGCGGACACCATGTCGCGTTTGGAGAGCCCCTGATGTGCCTAAACAGTGGAAACTCCCCACAAGTGACCCCATTTTGGAAATCACACCCCTCCAGGATTTTATCCAAGGGTATAGTGAGCAATTTGAACCCACAGGTGTGACACAGAATTTTATAACATTAGGTCCTCATATTGAATATATCATCATTAATGTTAAGCGCAAGTGCTCGCTATTCCAGTTTGCATCAGGTGCTCGGATATTTATCAAATATCGTGGGTGCTCAAGTGACAAGCTCGAGTCTTGTCCACATGCTTCACAGCTATTAGACATAAAAATAAAGGCGTGGATCTGCGATACTCAGTGCATACCCGAGCTTCCGATGCAAACTTGAGTAGCAAGCACTTTCGCTCAACACTAGCCATCATATCATAATTTTTTTTACTTTTGAAAAAAAAAACAATTATATCCTCACCCCCAACCCAAACCATAACACAACCCTAACTCTGACACAACCCTAACCCCAACCTCAACCCTAAGACACCACTAACTCTAACATAGCTTTAACACTAACACAGCCTTAACTCCAATCCTATTCCTAACCTCAACCCTAAGCCCAACTGCAGAGAATGGAAAGAATAAAAAACATTTTTTATAATTTTTATCTACCTAAGTGGGGGACAAAGGGGGTTTTTATTTACATTTTTTTTTTATTTTGATCACTGTGATATGGTCTATCACAGTGATCAACAGGAACCAATGGGAAAAATGTTATTGTTGCCGTGTACCGGCTGGCAGATCTTGGCGGGTGTACTGCACATGTACCTGCCATTTTTTCCTAGGAAGAGATGACGCCGGATGGGGGGGACTGATCAGGAGGGACAGGGGATGGCGAAGGTACCAGGGTGTCTCGGAGGCATGCATATCATGTGAGATGAGAGAGAAATTATTGAAACAGCTGCCACACTTGTTTTGTCATTGCAGTTATTCACTAAATAACGGTGATCACGTGATCAGACACTGGAGGATCCGGCCCTGATTATGTTCTCTGGGGTCTTGGCTACCCCCTATAGCTGAGTCCCCGGAGAATTTCCAACTATGGGGCGGCACTAAAGCCTTATTCCTGATCACCATTTTAAAATGACAATGAGGGAATAAGTACGCTTAGCGGTATCCATTTTAATGTGTATCGGTGTTCCCTAAGGGGTTAAAGAAGACCTGCCACCAGGTGAAACGTGGCCAGTTTTTTCTACTATTTTATTCTCGCTGCTCCCCTCAGCATTATATATTTTTTATTCTTTTAAATCTGTCATAGGGTTCCAGAGATATGGGCCTTTTTTGTTTAATGCTAATTTTTCTGATCTCTGAAAAGGGGGCGTGACTCACAGATTTGTAGTCCCATCGGACGATGCCTGCACAGACCCCCGGACACAGTCGCACAGCCCCCCGGCAGGCCGGTACAGACCCCCGGCAGTCGGCACAGACCCCCGAGCAGTCGGCACAGACCCCCGGCAGCCGGCACAGCCCCCCGGCAGGCCCGTACAGACCCCAGGCAGTCCGCACAGACCCCCGGCAGCCGGCACAGCCCCCCGGCAGGCCCGTACAGACCCCCCGCAGTCCGCACAGACCCCTGGGCAGTCGGCACAGACCCCCGGCAGGCCGGCACAGACCCCCGGAAGGTCCGTACACACCCCCGAGAGGCTGTACAAGGACAGAAAAGGATTTTTCTTATTCCGGTACCGGAAGTCCCATAGACTTGAATGGGACTTCCGGTATCGGAATCGGCGATACCCGATACTTTTTTTAGATCGGCCGATCCATTCCGATACGATATTTTTCAGTATCGGCTGGTATCGCTCAACACTACTCATAAGGCCCCTTTACATTTAGTGATGCACCAGCGATCCCGACAGCGATATGACCCGGTCAGGATCGCTGGTGCATCGCTAAATGATCGCTAGTGAGCTTCCACACAAGAAGATCTCACAGCGATGCAGCAGCGATACAGCGGACGATACTTACCTTTCAGAAGTGGCGATCCTGACATCCTCCGGCCGCATCCACGCGTCGCTCGTCGGCGCCAGCAGGAAGCGCCCGAAGAGAAATGGAGCTGCGTGATCTCACGCGATCAGCGATGGACAGCAGGGGAGCCGGTCGGAGGTAAGTATCACACATAGCGATATCGCTGCTGCGTCACCAAATCTGTGATGCTTTAGCAATATTGTTAGCGATATCGCTATGTGTAAAACCCCCTTTAGTTTAGCTGAGGATATTGAATTGAAGGTTCCTCTCTATTACCATACAATTAACTAAAGAGGCAATGCCTGTTCCATTGATAGGCTCCATGTCGGCACAGATTGTTACCCATAATGAGCAACAATTGATGATATAGCAAGTTGATCAGTGCTCATTCAAGGTCTTTTTACATAGGACAATGCAAACCATATAGACAGGGGCGTAATGATCACGGTCACAGAATGTGAGGTAGCTGCCGATGCCAGTCCCAATTTCAACTGGATGTGTGTCCTCAGATGCACATTCAGCTGAAATGTAGTATGGCACGGAGACTCGCCGGCTCCCTGCACTGCAATACACGCTGCTGGCCTATTAGTAGCTGGCAGCAGATGCTGGCTTGCCTGTGATGGGAAGCGAATAGTAGTGACATCATGCACTGCTTATGCGGGGCATTGATGTCCACTGCTGACTTCTGTGCTGGCTATAGAGGAGGAGGCATAACGTTGTGGAAAGGTAATAATCATTTGGATTTTTTTTAAATGCGCTGGAAAAGAAAGGAAGGGAGATAGTACTATGATGGGGAACATTATACCAGGAAAAAACCAGAATGGGGGACATTTTAACAGGAAGTGGTTCAGGCTGGGTGACATTGTGATTGGATGCGTTCCAGGAAGGGGGCACTGTTATTGGAAGGGCCCAGTACAAGGGACATTATTATTGGAAGGGTACTTGATGTGACATAGTTACTGGACGTTTCCCCAGATGGAGGACATTATTATAGGAAGGGGGCCAGAATGTGGGGCATTATTAAATAACAGACCCAGGATAAATGACATTATTTCCAGAAGGATGGGGACATTATTAAATGATGGGGATGGGATAGGGGAGAATATTAGAAGAAGGAGCCAGGAGAGGAAACATTATTACATGGGGTCAAACATGCATGTCTTTATAGGGTCTAGTACAAGGGCTTAAATATTTGACCAAGTTGCAGGTAGGGGCCCAGATCCAAATTTTTCACCAGGGCCCTTTGGACTCTTGTTAAATCAGTGCGTATAGAAACATAATTTCCACTTATTCAGTCATTTTGGTCCCTATATAGTTTGCATATTATCGGCAGCTTATTCCTTGCTTAAACTTTGAGATGTGTATCTCCTAACGATGATTTTAGGGGTCGTATTAACAATCAAATCTGGCAATGAACAAGAATTTTTCTCATTTGCTACATAAGTCAAAGAACTCAAGAACAAGATATCTTACAAACGCTTGTTCGGCTGAATGTCGGATTGGGTAAAAAGGTCTCCAATCAGGAACAGTTGTTGTCTTAGGGTCCCATTTCACATAGCAATGCACCAGCGATCCCGACAACGATGCAACCTGGTAAGGATCGCTGGTGCGTTGTCACACAGCAGCTGTTCCGAACGATTCCAGCCCGCGTCCGAGTTCTGTGTCACCAACGAGGTCGCTTGTCGGAGACAAACACAGCGATGCATGCTGGCCAGCGGGACACCGATGATGAAGAAATGGCCAAGGACATTCGATCACGATCAGCGAAATCCAGCAGGGGGCCGGTCGCCGCTATGTGTCACATGTAGCGAGATCGCAGACGAGATCGCTGTTGCATCACAAAATCGGTGACGCATCAGTTATCTCGCTATGTGAGATGGGGCCTTTAGGCATGTACAGTAAAAAGAAAACATGGTCTTATCTCCTCCAAGTGATCAATCACTTAGCTGTTCAGTTATCCGACTCGACACATCACTTAACCAGGCTTCCACATCTATTCCTCCTTTCCAATTAGGAGTGTGAAAGAAACTCAGTGAATGCTGCCTAACAATGCAGCAGAGATAATTTCAAGAAGACAGTGCAGCCTTAGAAATGGAAGTGTGGTCCAGACAGTAAAAATATACATATGCCTCGGATACATGGTAATTGCCACATACAGGGAGACATTTTAATAGAAGAAAATTCAATGCTTATTCGAAGCCTTATATCACGTATTATGACACTCAGCTTGCTACTAAAAATCTGATATGCTGAATTTAATGTAGCTTTTCTTTGGGCATTATTTTAACCTCACTTATGTACTTATATGTTATAATGGCATTTATAGGGGCATAGCTATAAGGAATGCCGAGGAATCAGTCACAGAATTGGACCATGCCAAAAGGCTTAAAAAGGTTGTCCTCCTTTTGGGGACTTTTTTCATTATTCAGCTTAAATGCTTTTATTTGGGTCTAGTAATCATGAAACATTTGGCTTTTAACCCCTTTCTGACATGGGGAGTAATAGTACGACGATGTCGGACTCCGCCTGTTTGGTGCGGGCTCGGCGCCGGAGCCTACACCTTTCTGGGCACATGACAGCTGATATATACAACGGACATGTGTCTCTAACAGCCGTGGGTGGAATTGCAATCCACCCATTGCTGTTAATTAGTTAAATGCCACTGTCATTTTCTGACAGTGACATTTAACTCTTGCTTCTGGCAAGCGTGCCGGAAATCCCACCCATTGGTGACCCCGTCGTGATCATGGGTCACCGATGGGTTGGTAAGACAACCAGAGATCTTTAGCAGACCTCTATGGTTGTCATAGTCAGATTGCTATGAGTGCTACCCGGTGGTCGGCACTTATAGCAAATGAGCATTTGTGCTACATACAGGCGATCTGATCATCGCCTGTATGTAGCAGAGCCGATCGGACAACTGCAGCTTCTAGTCTCCCATGGAGACTATTGAAGCATGCAATAAGTAAACAAAATATGGTTATAAAAATCTTAAAATAAAAAAATATAAAAGTTCAAATCACTCTCCTTTTGCCCCACTCAAAATAAAACAATAAAAAATACATACACATATTTGGTATCGCCGCATTCAGAATCACCAGATCTATCAAAATAAAATAAGGATTAACCCGATTGCTAAATGGCGTAATGAGAAAAAAGTAAAAATGCCAGAATTACATTTCTTTGGTCACCACTATATTGCATTGAAATGCAAAAATGTGCAATCAGAATATCATATCTGCACCAAAATAGTATAATTAAAAAAGTCAGCCCGGCATGCAAAAATAAGCCCTCACCCAACCTGAAATCAGAAAGAAGGGAGACGCTTGTTACACCCCCGGATCCGGTGCCTTATCTGGGGTCTCTGCCACTCCCCGTCTGCCTTTTCGGGGACGCGTCCGTCACATCACGGGTCTGCACATGTGCGCTTGCCCTTCCTCGGCTGCAGGGCATCTTGGGAGCTCATGACCCGGTGGTTCTAGCCCAATATGACGGCGCCCACCAGGTATTTCTGGCCGGCGTCTATGCAGGTAAGATGCCTGTTTGTCGTTCCATGTGGTGCCTGCTCTCTTTGCGCAGCGTCACCCTCGCCTCTCTGGTCCCTGTATCCTGTCTCCAGTGTGCCCTGTGTCTCGGTCCTGTTTGCCAT
The DNA here is from genome assembly GCF_039654945.1 of Dendrobates tinctorius. Lineage (NCBI taxonomy): Eukaryota > Metazoa > Chordata > Amphibia > Anura > Dendrobatidae > Dendrobates > Dendrobates tinctorius. The sequence continues at coordinate 14,052,723 of NW_027361677.1, forward strand.
CCGGCACCACCGTCTGTTGCCTGCCTGCTCCTTCTCCCTATCTTGTCTGTCTGTCTTGCCTACTATCCTCCTTCATCCCCTCTGCCACCCCGTCCTTGACAGCTCCCTGTCCATCCATTCGCTCCGCCTGTTCTGTGTCTCCGCTGTATCTACCTGCCCTCTGTCTCCCATCCTCATTTGTGTCCCTCTTCCTTTCAGCATTTGGCCCCAGTCCGTCCAGGCTTTTCCAGCTCTTCTCTGACTCCATAGTCTTGTGTTCCACCACCTTCTCTCCGTCTTCACCCCGGTCTTCGTCAGATCCCTCCGTTATTGGACCCTGCTGGAGCCGCTGCGGCTCAGAAAGAGCTTGTCTATCTACGGGAGAATCAAACACGTATCATGGCTTTCATGAAGCCTATGGACTCCCGTCTCACCGCACTCCAAGCCTCCCAGTTGGCTGGACTGCAACAAGAGCTGGTTCAGCAGAGAGATACCCAGTCCCATATCCTAAGTTATATGGCCTCGGTGGACAACCGCTTGCTCTCTCTGCAGTCAGCCGCCTCGTCTCCCGCTCCAGCTCTGGCTCCCCACCCACCTCCCCACCTGGCTAAGCCACCTCAATATAATGGTGACCCCAAGCTATGTTGCGGTTTCCTGAACCAGTGCCGCCTCCATTTCGAACTTCTCCCTCTGCAATATCCCACTGATCGGGCCAAGGTGGCTTTCATTATCTCCCACCTGGAGGGAGACACTTTGGCATGGGGTAACCCTCTCTAGGAGTGTGACGACCCTGTGGTCTCCCAGCTATCAACCTTTATGGAGACCTTTCATCGAGTGTTCGACGAGCCGGGTCACCTAGCCTCTACCACGGAATCCTTGTTTAATCTTCACCAGGGGTCCCTAATGGTGGGTCAGTACGCCATCCGGTTTCGAACCCTGTCCTCTGATTTGGGATGGAATATCGAAGCGTTGGTGGGAGCCTTCTGGCGCGGTCTTTCAGGACGATTCAAGGATGAGTTGGCTGGTCGTGATACTCCCACTGCCTTGGAGGATCTAATTTCACTGGCTACGCGTATTGATCTACAGTTCCAAGAACGTGACTGTGAGAGGAGGATTCCCAGTTCTTCCCCGGCCATGCGTGGTCCGCCCTGCCCTTGACCCGGGACCTCCTCAGCTCCTATGCCCAAACCTATGCAAGTGGACCGGCTCAGACTATCTGGGCAATGCCGAGAGGAGAGGCGCACCCAGGGTCTGTGCTTCTACTGTGGCAGTGCCTCCCATCTGGTCCGTGCCTCCCCAGAACGTCCGGAAAACTCCTCCACCTAGGTCAGGTAAGAGAGGCCTCCCTAGGTGTATGTGACTCCTCTCTACCCCTCACTCTGTCTGTCTTGCTGCACGTGGGTGGTCAGCATTTTTCTTTAGCAGCTTATGTTGATTCCGGCACAGCAGGTAATTTTATCAGGCTCGAGGAGGTCGTTAAATTTTCTATCCCGGTGAGAAATTTGTATTCACAGCAGATTCTCGCTTCCGTAGATGGCCAACCCCTGCAGGAGATCATTACTCAAGTCACCCAGGAGGTAGAGCTCCAGGAAGGAGTCCTGCACAAGGAGAGAATCGCCTTTTATGTCTTAGCAGGCATCTCTCATCCGGTTCTTCTCAGCCTTCCTTGGTTGCGGACTCAAGAGCCCACCTTGGACTGGCACAACGGCAATATTTTGCGCTGGGGGGAGTCCTGCCGGGCACGGTGTCTGCTGTCGGTGCGTGCCGTGGGTGTTCCCCATTACTCCTCAATTTCCTCCGGGTTGCCCGCCGTTTACTGTTCCTTCTCAGACGTCTTCAACAAGAAGGAGGCCGAGAATCTTCCTCCGCACCGACCCTACGATTGCCCCATCGATCTCGTCCCAGGAGCCATTCCACCGAGGGGTAGGATTTATCTGCTCTCGCCCGCAGAGACGCAAGCCATGTCAGAATACGTGCAAGAGAATCTGGCCAGGGGCTTCATCCGAAAGTCTTCTTCTCCTGCAGGCGCAAGCTTCTTCTTTGTCAAGAAGAAGGACGGCTCTCTCCGTCCGTGCATTGACTACAGAGGTCTAAACAACATTACTATAAAGAACAAGTATCCGTTGCCTCTCATCCCCGAACTCTTTGATCGTCTGAGGGGAGCGCAAATATTTACCAAACTTGATCTTAGAGGAGCCTATAATCTGGTCCGAATTCACGCTGGGGGTGAGTGGAAGACCGCATTCAACACTCGTGATGGTCACTATGAGTACCTTGTTATGCCCTTTGGTCTCTGCAATGCGCCAGCTGTATTTAAGGAGCTCGTAATTGATATTTTTCGGGATCTCCTCTACTCCTGTGTCGTGGTCTATCTGGATGACATCCTTGTCTTTTCCCCGGATCTTTCCACCCATCGGCAAGACGTACGTCAAGTTTGTTTTACAACGCCTAAGAGAGAACCACCTTTTCGCCAAGTTAGAAAAATGCGTCTTCGAGCAGCCTTCCTTGCCTTTTCTAGGTTATATTGTCTCGAAGTCTGGTCTGAGGATGGATCCCGAGAAAGTATCCGCTGTCCTCAACTGGCCTCGTCCCCTTGGACTCAAAGCTATTCAACGCTTGCTTGACTTTGCCAATTATTATAGGCAATTCATCCCTCATTTTTCAACTTTGACCAAGCATATCTCCGCATTCGTACGCCAAGGGGCTAATCCCAAGCTCTGGTCCTCTGAGGCAGAAAACGCCTTCCAAACTCTGAAAAAGGAATTTGCTATGGCTCCTGTTCTCCACCGCCCGGATGCCAATAGACCTTTCATCCTTGAGGTCAACGCATCATCTGTTGGAGCAGGAGCGGTTCTTTTGCAAAGAACTTCCACTGTTTGGACTGTTACTTGTGGATTCTTCTCTAAGGCCTTCTCCCCTTTCAAATGCAACTATTCCATCGGAGACAAGGATATACTAGCTATAAAACTGGCCTTAGAGGAGTGGCATTACCTTCTTGAAGGAGCCATTCATATCTTCACCATATTTACCGACCACAAGAATTTGGCCTACATTCAGTCCGCCCAGAGGCTCAATCCTCGACAAGCCCGGTGGTCCTTGTTCTTTGGACGCTTTGACTTCGAGCTCCACTTTCGGCCCGGAGATAAGATTACCAAAGCTGATGCTCTTTCCAGGTCATTCCAGCCCGTCGATGAGGAAGAGATCCCTGCACACATCATCGATCCAGCTAAGATCATTACCCTGGCTCCCCTAAGTGTGGTCAACCTTCCACCTGGAAAGACCTTGGTATTGGACCACGACAGGATAAAAGTCTTGCTTTGGGGGCACTCCTCTAGGGTTACCGGATATGCCGGAGCTAAGAAAATTCTGTCTCTCATCTCCCGCCATTATTGGGGTTCATCGCTCTGCTAAAACGTCCAAGAGTTCACCGCATCTTGTTCCTCCTGTGCCAGAAACAAGGTTCCAAGACAGCTGTCCTCAGGACTCTTGCACCTGTTGCCTGTGCCTTCAGTCCCTTGGAGCCATATCGCCATGGACTTTGTCACGGAGCTACCTCCGTCCTCCGACTGTACCGTCATTTTGGTGGTCGTGGATCGTTTTTCAAAAATGGCCCACTTCATTCCTTTGCCTGGACTGCCTTCGGCTCCCGAGTTGGCAAAGATTTTCTTGCACCATATTTTTCGACTTCACGGCTTTCCTCGGCATATCGTGTCAGACCGTGGAGTTCAATTTACCTCCCGTTTCTGGAGAGCCCTCTGCAGATTAATGAAGGTGACCCTAGATTTTTCCTCGGCCTATCATCCGCAATCCAATGGCCAAGTGGAGCGAGTTAATCAGGCTTTAACCTCCTACCTTCGGCACTTCTCCAATGCGCACCAGAGCAATTAGGTTTCCCTGCTCCCCTTGGCAGAATTTGCTTACAACAATCATCCCAACGAGTCCTCTTCTAAATCTCCTTTTTTGTGGTTTTCGGGCAACATCCGGGCATTCCTCTTCCTATTTCTCCCCGCCTCGGGCGTGCCGCCAGTGGACTCCTTGTCCTCAGAATTCTCCAAAATTTGGAGGGAGACAAAAGGGGCCCTTGAAAAAACTAGCGACAGGATGAAGAAGTGCGCTGATAAAAAATGCTTAGAAACCCCTCCTTACCTTCCGAGCGATAAGGTTTGGCTGTCCTCACGTTACATCAGACTTAAAATCCCCTCTTATAAGTTAGGTCCACATTACATTGGTCCCTTTGAGGTTTTGAGTCGCATCAATGACGTGGCCTATAAGTTAAAGCTTCCTGCCTCTCTTCGAATTCCCAATGCCTTCCACGTCTCTCTCCTCAAACCCGCAGTGTTTAATTGCTTTCACCCAGCTTCGTCCCACTCTCCCCAATCTAGCACTTCTGAGGACATTTTTGGCGTCAAAGACATTCTAGCCAAGAAAATAGTCAGAGGAAAGACCTTTTTTCTTATTGATTGGAAAGGGTTTGGTCCTGAGAGGTCGTGGAGCCTCGGGAGAACATCAATGCCCCTCATATCATGAGGAGGTTCCTGCCAGGCTTAAGAAGAGGGGGAGTAAGAGAGGGGGTACTGTTACACCCCCGGATCCGGTCCCTTACCTGGGGGTCTCCGCCCCCCGGCGTGTCTCCGGGCAGCTTCCGCGCCGCTCCCCGTCTACCTTTTCGGGGACACGGCGCGTCACGGGTCTGTGCATGGCGTTTGGCCTTCCTCGGCTGCAGGGCAATTGGGAGCTCGTGACCCAGTGGCTCCGCCCCAATATGGCGGCACCCACCGGGTATTTCTGGCCGGTGTCTATGCAGGTAAGATGCCTTTTTGCCGCTCCATGTGGCACCTGCTCTCTTTGCGCAGTGTCACCCTTGCCTCTCAGGTCCCTTTATCCTGTCTCCAGTGTGCCCTGTGTCTCGGTCCTGTTTGCCATCCGGCACCACCGTCTGTTGCCTGCCTGCTCCTTCTCCCTGTCTTGTCTGTCTGCCCTGCCTACCATCCTCCTTCGTCCACTCTGCCTCCCCGTCCTGCCAGCTCCCTGTCCATCCATTCGCTCCACCTGTTCTGTGTCTCCGCTGTATCTACCTGCCCTGTGTCTCCCATCCTCATTTGTGTCCATCTTCCTTTCAGCATCAGGCCCCGGTCTCTCCAGGCTTTTATAGCTCTTCTCTGCCTCCATAGTCCTGTGTTCCACCACCTTCTCTCCGTCTTCACCCCGGTCTTCGTCAGATCCCTCTGTTATTTACCCTAAGCCGCCCCTTTGGTTTCTGGCCGTTGTGGTTCCATCTCCCTCGGACCTGCCCCTAACACTCCCTGTATAGGGGATGGTCATCACCTGGTCTGCTCACCCTTGGTGGCTCTGGAGCCACGACCCAGAGGGTCTACTTCTGGGCAATCTCCCTAGAACCCTAACAACGCTACGGGTATCGGAAAATGCCACAATATTTTTTTTAACAAACTTTTTGGAATTTTTTTCACCACTTAAAGAAAAGAGAACATATACCATATTACTCGCATATAAGCTCAGATTTTCAGCCTTTTTTTTGGGCTGAAAGTCCCCCCCTCAGCATATACACGAGTCATATACCGGGGGTGGGCGAGTGTGTCAGAGACCATACTCACCTCTCCTGGCACTTCTCTGCAGCCTCTGCATCTCCCCCTGCCGTCTGGTTCCTGCATTCAGCGGTCACATGGTACCGCTCATTAAACTCATGAATATGCGCATATTTAATGAGCGGTACCACGTGACCAGCTGAATGCAGGAAGCAGACGGCAGAGGGAGAAGCAGGGGCTGCCGCTGCAGAGAAGACCTTTCGCTAGCAGGGGTGATATTTACCTGTCCCCGTTCCAAGCCTTGCACCGCTGTGTCTCCGGGTCCTCCTGCTGTGACGGCAGAGGGCGTGATGAGGTAGTCAGTGTGCATCCTCTGCTGTCACTGCAGAGAGCCGGGAGACACCGCAGTGGATGGCAATGGAACAGTGACAGGTGAATATACCCAGCGACGGAGAGGTGAGTATGTCTTTTTTTTATTGCAGCAGCAAATAAGGGGTATATATGGAGCATCTTATGGGGCAGCATTAACCCTTGTGGAGCAGCATATGGGGGTATTTATGGGACAGCATTAACCCTTGTGGAGCAGTATATGGGGGGTATTTATGGGGCAGCATTAACCTTTGTGGAGAAGCATATGGGGGGTATTTATGGAGCATCTTCTTGGGCTGGCATTAATCCTTGTGGAGCAGCATATGGGGGTATTTATGGGGCAGCATTACCCCTTGTGCAGCAGCATATGGGGGGTTTTATGGAGCATCTTCTTGGGCCAGCATTAACCCTTGTTGAGCAGCATATGGGGGGTATTTATGGGGCAGCATTAACCCTTGTGCAGCAGCATATGGGGGGTATTTATGGAGCATCTTCTTGGGCTGGCATTAATCCTTGTGGAGCAGCATATGGGGGTATTTATGGGGCAGCATTACCCCTTGTGCAGCAGCATATGGGGGGTTTTATGGAGCATCTTCTTGGGCCAGCATTAACCCTTGTGCAGCAGCATATGGAGGTTTTATCTATGGAGCATCTTCTCGGACCACCATTTAACCCTAGGCTTATACGCGAGTCAATAAGTTTTCCCAGGTTTTTGTGGCAAAATTAGGGGGGTCGGCTTATACACGAGTCGGCTTATATACGAGTATATACGGTACATGTTTGGTGTCTATGAACTCATAATGACCTGGAGCATCATAATGTCAGGTCAGATTTAGCATTTTGTGATCATGGTAAAAAAAAACTGTGGGATTGCACTTTTTTGCAATTTCACCGCAGTTGGAATTTTTTTTCCTGTTTTCCAGTACATGATACGCTAAAAACAATGGTGTTGTTCAAAGGTTCAACTTGTTCCGCAAAAAAACAAGACCTCACATGACCATTTTGACAAAAAAATAAAAAAAGTTATGGCTCTGGGAAGAAGGGGAGCAAAAAATGAAAATGCAAAAACAAAAATACCTCTGGTCGTTAAGGGGTTCAAGACTCTTACTTTCCCTGCACATTCAACTTAGATATAGTCTTTGTTCATAACTCAGGAAAAACTCAGAAAAAGAGAGCAAAATGAGCTACAAATTCTAATAATTCAATTAACTCCTTCCACAGCCAATCATTGAGAATGATGCCAAGAGTCTATAGAATACAAATGGTCAATTTTTTACTAAACCCAAGGCACAAGTGAATTTTGTCCCAATTACATTTGAGTTAAAACAAAATGGCCTCCAAAGCGATCAACTCCTTTATTGTACCATTAGTGGGATATTTCTCATACTATTAACTGCTGTATATCTCCCTGACAGCTTTTTATTCAATCCTCTCCTGAAAGATGGTGTAGTTCAGCTCTAACTGATCAAATTTTAAGTTGCATAGCCATATAACTTTCTGATCGGTCCATCCTTGCCCTATGTTGCCACTGAATGGGGTTCTAGATGCTGTGGCTCGGTATCATGGTAATTGATATGAGGGCACGGTTTGTGGTAGCTTGGCAGATTATAAAAGGGCTTCACATTAGTCACACCACCTACCAGATGCCAGGGTTTGACCTTGCTTTTACTCTTTAAACCTTGTACAGGGATCTAGACTGTACACAGGAGCTCCATTGACCTGCAGCCTTATGGAGTAGGCTGTTAGCCTGTGGTCAAGCTGCGGAAGGAACAGTTGTCGAGGTCGTTATCATGAGGTCAAAGTGAAAGACAAAATCATTGGGCAGCAGAATTGTCAGAAAATTGGCCAAGGTCTACGCAAAGTAAGTACAGGCAGTACAGGAGCAAATGGGACATATTTAACCAGAGTAAAAAAATTCTGGCACTGGAAAATGTCTCTCAGGAGTTTACATAGAAAGCAGCCCCACTCAGGGCTTATTGCAGGTTGACCAAGTAGCCAGGAGACAACCTCCAAGCTTCCAGACTGGGCAGAACCACAATCCCAGGAGAAAAACAAGGCTGCTATATTAACGTTCCTCATAGCTCACCAACCAAAGCACAAAGGGTACCTGGTACCATGAAGGATATCATTGTAATGCAAAAGGTTGCGTGAGCATTGCTTTACAGGTGGTTCCAGGCTTCGAGGAGATTTGCCAACTCTTCCGAGAATTTTGGAGGTCTCCACTATTTCTGAGAGTTTTTTGAACATAACAATGAATTGGCAACTAAGATGTTGCGTGATATCACAGACCCCTTAAACGAATTGACACCATAAAGCAAGACTCATAGCCACGTTTGTAAGAACGTAATGACCTACAGTACGAATTTATTTACTGCACATCAGAGCCACCTATTCTAATTTCTCCTAATATTTTTATGTAACTTTCATAAAATTAATTTATTCCCAGCCAAAAATTAATATTTGCCAAAAGTAGATGGCAAGAGTTAGGTTAATTGACTTACAATTCTTTATATATATAAATATTTAATATTTTTTTATAAATTAAGAAGCAAAAATGTACTAAAATAAATGAAAGAAAAATAATAAAATAAATTGCTAAAATAATTTATTCCACATTTTTTAACTACATATATCCTTTTGCTCATTACATGGATTGATGTCTGATTCTTCCTTCATCTTGACCAGGCTAAGACAAGGACTGTAAAAGATGGTAACTGATTTATTGAGATCCCATAAATTAGATCTATGTTTCGCTCTGTTCAAAGCCTTTCTCGAGCTGTCGATCTGTGTTAAGCAACTTTGAAATTTGTGATAGTGATTTTCTATCTGTTCACAGAGGCAATTCTATTAATCAAACAGCTTTCAATTACCTTCTCTCATTTATACACTTACTTCTAAGGAGCTTGAACATATTGAGTGAGTGAAATTGAGAATCCCCGGTAAAGAAGGTGAACGTGGTGACAGGTTCAAATGGAAAATTTCAGCTATGCAGCTGTGAAAAGTATCTATGGTTTGCACGAAGGATAATGCTTTGAAATGTTGCGAAAGATTTACAATCCTCTTTAGTGGCGTGGTATTTGTGATGGACTCTTGGTCCACGATACTAGGGAAGCCAAAAGAGCCCCTATCACGAGATGGAAAATGTTGACTGTCGCCTGCTCCCAAATTGTTACACAAGGGTGGAGTGACCATACCAGCCAACACAGCCTGTGAAGAGGGAGATAGGAGTAGGCTACAGAAAGAGGGACCAAAAGTCTTTCCCTCCATGGTTTAATCTGGTTGAACACCATTGTATCTTACCAGATTCAAATTTTATCCAATGAGAGTAGACCTAATCTCTGCACCCAGGTTCCATCATTCTTTGCCTAACACAAAACTCATATGCCACTGAAAATGTGTTCCTAATTCTTAGTTCAACCAGTGATCCGTCTTAGGCCTCTTTCACACATCCGTTTTTTGTCATCCGGCACAATGCGGCAAAATTTTTAATAACCGGATCCAGCACCGGATCCGGTTTTGTCCCATAAGCTTTCATGGGCGCCGCATCGTGCCGGATGGTTATGCGTCGTGTCCGGTTGTTGCCGGACACGGCATAAATTAGCTGTCCGGCATCTGCAAAAAACGTTCCCTGCAACGTTTTTTGTCAGCGCCGGACCGGCTTTTTCCACAGCGCATGCCCGGACTCTGTGAATGTTAACCCCACAAGTGCCCGGCGAGAGAGAGAGAGATCTCTCTCTGTCACCCGGACACTTGTGAGAGATCTCTCTCGCCAGGCACTTGTGGGGTTAACACTCACAGTGTCTGGGTGAGAGAGAGAGATCTCTCTGTGGGGTTAACCCCACAAGTGCCCAGCAAGAGAGAGAGATTCTCTTGCCTGGACACTAATGTTAACCCCCCATGTCTCTCTCTCTCTCCACCCCCTCCCCTCTACTCCCCTCCCCTCCCCTCTCCTAACCTCCCTTTCAGCAGCTGTCTCATTGGCTGCCTCTGTCCTGCGGCTCCTTTAATAATGTCCGAGCCGTATCGTCTCGCCGCACACACATCCGGTGTCACGGCTGCAGGCCGGATCCGGCGGCCCGGCTTTTCGCCGCACGCCGCCGGACCCCACACACCGGATGTGTGAAAGTAGCCTTATCGGTCTGCAAAGTTCATAAACGAAACTCTACGGAACATCCTTATCTTGGATTCTCTTGTCATTGCTAATTAAAGATTAAAGCCAACCTGCTTGGGTTAATGGATAAAATGAAAAGCGGTCTCCATGGAGCGCTGGCGTGAGCCACACCAGTGGGGAGGATGGTAGATGACAAGCCCAAGGCAGCACCAGCCGCAGACCCTTGTTGAGGGACAGTAACTGTAGAGCAATGAACCGCGGTCAGGAGTGCGCCACCTGAGGAAGACAGTGTCCTGCTGTTGAAACGCATTGTGGAATAACGACATCTAACAGATTCCCCTTTTGTCCTTGGCGCCCTCCTGACCACGGTTCATTGCTCTACAACCTGCTTGGGTTGTCACATGACCATCTCATTGTTAAGAATTGCTCCTCGGAATACCAACACGTGTGGTTAAATTTTTGTGTATGTTGCTTAAACCCCAGATTTTTTTTGGGTCTGCCAAGGATGAAATGGCAAAGAGCGCGGGAACCATACTTGCTATGTCTAGAGTGCTAATCTCCGCAACTAAGTTAGGACAGTGCCTTTTAGGGACAAATTAAGCATTGTGGCAAATATTTACTGCTTCTGTCTATGCTTTATGCTCTGTCTACATTGCCTCGTCTTTATTTCTCAGTACTAGAGATGGGCAGATTATTTCTCAAGATTCTGGTCCGTCAGCCAGGTGAATAGACTCTGGCCACTGGGTGAAAGATTTACAATTGTCTTACCTTCTAAGCACCCTGGTGTGGCTGTTGCTTTGCTGGGGGCCAACGTGACATCATCATTGTGCCATCACACAGATGTTGATACAGTAGCCCGATCAATCAAAATCCATGCTGAGGACATATGAAGCTAAGAGGTTTGGGAGTCCCCCATCCGAGGGCCAGAGACTACAAACTTTGATGATGGACATGAGTCTCGTAAATCAATACTCCCATCTGTACCCATCACAAACACACCCTTTTTTATGGATTATCATGGTTTTATCACATTTTGAGATTTTGTTTAAGACATTTTAATGTAAATTAAGTAAATACTAACTTTTATTTCATGGAAAAGGGGATATTGTTGTTTTCGTAGCTAAAACCAAACAACGTAGCTCGAACTGTACATCAGATTATAAATATTTTAAAGGTTTTAACATCATTTTCTTACTACTCCGCTTATTAAAGGGGATTGGACTCCATATTCCTTTGCCTCTTGGCACAAGTAGGATAAGATATCATTATTATGTGCTTACTCTTACATGCTTTGGGAGTTCTTTGTAATGTTTTTCCCTCTGATTTGATATAATATTTTATGTATCCTGACATATTCCGTACGAATGCAGTGGCCGGCTACAGAACTGGCATGTGGTAAAATAAAATAAAAGCAGCCATGAGGTGTAATGACTTGCTTGTTTTATGTATTTATTCACTCAATACATTACATTTTTATCGTTAGGCTCCACTGGGACGAAACAATAGCGGCAAATTACAGTTCAGGAATCATCAAATAAAAGTCCATCAGAACAATAAAAACAACAACATTACAAAACTAAGAACATGGAATGTAAATATATATATATATATACATATATATATAAACTATTTTTGGCAAAAAAAATGATTTTGTGAGACTCTGTTGGGAAATGTTCATGATATATGTGTCCCAATATGGTCACCCAGTGGTTGCAGCGTGGGTTCAAGGCTGTCAAGATTTTGCTAGCATGTTGTGATATTGTAGTAAATGTGTATCATGAGAAAATGGAATCCTTAACGATGATTAGTTAAGGCTTGTTCACATGACAGTATTGGACTCGGACCAGTGTTATTCTATGGGGCTGTGCGCAAGTCTGATTTTTTCCTTTGACCGAGTCGGTTCGATGAAATAATCACAGTATACCCAAGTTGGATCCAATTATCGTTCGCACTCAGCCATGCAAGTCAATGAGTCCATGGAAAGCATTGGACTGCATTCGGATGACATCTGAGTGCAGTATGATTTTCGATTTTCACGGACTGACGGAATGGGGAAGATGACGGAATCCTTTTTTCCCATCTTCTCATCCGAGAAAATTAGACCACATTATGATTACAGTCTGATCAAACTCTGATCATTGTTATTAGCATAATTGACCCGATTGTCCAGGATGACAGAAAATACAGCCCAGTGGATATATCTGTATAGCATTGTTTGTAACCCAGAGCCGAACTGACGTTATGCATCTCCACAAACTGTGCAACAAACCCAAAAG